>NC_090251.1:57463405-57570905 GCF_037325665.1 Littorina saxatilis
CCAGGTGTTGCAGGATCTCATTCTGGTAGCGGACACCGGTCAAGTTGCTCACTACATGGTACAGAGGTGTCCTTAGA
The DNA here is from genome assembly GCF_037325665.1 of Littorina saxatilis. NCBI lineage: Eukaryota > Metazoa > Mollusca > Gastropoda > Littorinimorpha > Littorinidae > Littorina > Littorina saxatilis. The sequence goes on from NC_090251.1 coordinate 57,463,483, forward strand.
CGTGTGCTGATCCCTCCCTAGACCATCACAGAGCCTCCTCCAAAACGCTGTCGTTCCAGAACAGCGCCTTCTGCGAAGCGCTCTCCGCGACGCCTCCACACTCGGATGCGACCATCAGCAGGTTCCAAGCAAAAGCGGGACTCATCTGTAAACAACACCTGAGCCCACTGCTGACGTTGCCACCTCACATGAGTGCACCAGGCTCGGCGAGCTGCTCGGTGATTAGCTCGGTTGTTCCTCGGACTGGACGCCTTGACGCAAGCCAAAGTTGTGTAAGCGGTTTCGGATCGTCTGACCACTAACAACAGTGTTGGTGGTAGCTTGTAGGCGTTGCCTAATGTTGTTTGCCGTAGCCATTCTTTGTTGCATGGCCTGCCTCTGAATGAAGCGATCCTCTCTTTGTGTGGTGACTCTGGGCCGACCAGAACGTTGTCGCTCCTGCACTCTTCCAGTTGCGTGGAATCTCTGTTTTAGTCTGATGATGACAGAGGGAGCCACTGCAAGCCTCTGGGCCACTTGCCTGGCAGCAACACCGTCTTGTAGCCATCCTATTGCCCTTCCTCTATCCAAATCGCTTAGTTTTCTTCGTGGGGGCATGTTGCTACTGTGCATAATTGTGTCAGCGTGTCAACCTTTAAACACAAGCTGGTGAGCGATGTTCATAGCCAGGACCCTGTTGTAGCACGTGCATCACAACCTTTTGCCCTGGCATGCGTTCCGCAAATTTCATGGGGCTATAAAAAAAAACACCCTTTTTCTTCCAAAATGCAGAAGCTTTTGAGAAGTCCCACAAAGGGAAATAACTCTGCCTGCCAAACAAAATTCTAGGTCAAGACTCATTGTTCATTTGTTAATTCAAACACATGTCATTAATCTTTTAATTATTATGTGGATGCTTAATTTTTTGGCAATTTTTTATAATTAGATTCGTATTTTCGATTGAATTTCAGCATGGAAGCTTGAAAACTAAAACACACTGTCCACAGCAGGGCCGGACCAAATGAGTTATAAGGGGGGGGGGGGGTTCCTCCTTTTTGGGGGGGGGGCAAATCAGCGAAGTGGCGAAGCCACAAGCGCGCGCCTGCAGAGCAGGCGCACGAACTAGGGGGGTCCGGGGGCATGCTCCCCTGGAAATTTTTTGAAAAACGGTTAAAATCTGTGCAATTTGGTGCATTCTGGGCCTTATTTTGAGGGTTAAGAGCAGCATTGTTTTGGTGCTAAAACTATTAAAACAAAAAAACACTCAAAGCAAGGTACATGCTTTTTCCAGGGGTGGGGTTCTGGAACCCCTGCAAACCCCCCCCTGGGTCCGGCCCTGCACAGGAGAATATCAAGGAGTGAAAAGACTATCAACTACAGCATTAAATTTGACAAATAGAGCGCTCAAACACTAACTCTAATACCTTCCTCGGTCGTTTGTGTTGTCATTTATTCAACAAATAAACAATGACTGAAGAAGACCCAAGAGGTTGAAACCGTCTCTCTCTCTCTCCCTCTCTCTTTTTCTCCCTCCCTCTCTCTCTCTCTCTCTCTCTCTCTCTCTCTCTCACCTTGTCCGGTATGTAGGTACCAATCCCGATGACCGGAATGGACCTGTCCGTGGACAACTGTAAAGGCTTGACCGCCGCAGTGGACGATGCCCATCTCGTGGCGCGGGTGACCTGACCTGGTTGTGTCTCGTGCGGAAAACCATTCCATATGACGCGGGCAGTCCGAATACACCGACTTGCGGGCCGGAAGAAGACGGACGTCTTTTTTGTAAGGCTCGATACGGCGGCGGTAGCTACACCACACAGGATTTTCATGTTGGGTAAAGGTATCTCAAACTGTGATCGAACCACTGGCACTGGGTTTAGACTTCAAAATCTGGCCGTGAAAGCTGAAACCAGTGAAGATGCTTTTTCTTCACACATAAAACTATGATACACAAGTCAGTTCAGTTTTGTTTGTGCTTCTTTTTCAGCTACTTTGAGTTGTAAAAAAAACAACAACACACCTTTAGTCAAAGGTGATTTCTGGTTAAATGAAGTATTCCCGTAGTAGTTGTAATTGTTACAGAATTGTCTTCTTGCTAATCACATTTAGCGATACAGAAGGTGTGACACGGAGTGGTGAACTTGCAACATGCAAAACGTTAATTAAAGGGCGTGGGCTGCAGCCTTTTATATAGGGGGCCGCTTTCATGCACTGTTTTTACAACTAAGTCAGGCTGATATCCACTCCAATCACCAGTGCATGTAAATACGCTTTGCTTCGTTAATACGACGTAAAGGTGCATGCAGCCAGATAAGCTGGCAGCTTATACCTCTAAGCTACTGCGGAAGGTTTGCAAATATAATCATCGAAATCTCTGCATCGCCGCACCCCCAATATCAGCTTTTTATTATGCATGGAAGTTGAAGATAAATGCACGTATGAACACGGCCTGCACTTAATCTTAAAGACGAGTGTGGGAACTGAGTTTTTTCATAGAGTATGTAGTCATTTTGCTGTCGTTCGGCAAAAACAAATGTGGAAAAGTGCACAGCATCGCCGTTATCTGGCATAATGGACTCACGTGTAGAAACGGTGCGCGTTGGCAAGATAAAAGGGAATAGGATTTTCACGGGCACACTGAGAGAGACAGACAGACACACAAACACTCACCCACCCACAGACAAATACACACGGACACATGTGCACACATACACGGACACACGAAGACACTGACAGGCACGGCACAGCAGCACTGATAGACACGACTGAACACACACACAGACACACTCACACACACACAGTGACACACACCGTGCACTGACACACACACACACGGGACACACACACACACTGTACACACACACACACACACACACACACACACTATACGACACACACACGCACATACACAAACACCCACCCACACGCGTGCGCACACCGGCCGGGCCGTGACAAACAAACACACGCACAATCACACTCACACAAACACACACACACACACGCACGCACGCGGCGCATAGTCTGTGCGACATACACACATATACATTGACAGATTAGGGGCACGAAGAAAGACACATCTATATTCACTGACGAAGAGACATTAACAGACACACAAGCGCACACACACGCAATCACACTCACACACACACACTGACTGACACACATACATGCACACACACCGCACACATGCACACACACACACACTGACCGCACACACACACACACTGACACACACACACACACACATACACACTCACGCACTCACACACACACACACGGCACACACACACACACACACACTGACACACACTGACGCATGCAAGGCCGCACTCACTGGCCTCTGTGACACACTGTGACGCGCGCTGACTATGCTGAGTTCTTTCACAAATTTATATAAGCCTTCCATGCCATGATTACATCACTTTTAATCCGTGTGGAGTGTTCTCTGTCCAAATACAATTTCAATGTAATATTAGCCGTAACAGCAAACACTCAAGTAAGAAGAGGTTTAGAGAAACGCCCATTTCTAAAGCGCACAATTATGAAGGTATACCATCCACCAAGTACAACACAGAAAAGACGGGTGAAAACGAAGCAAGAAAAGGGAAGAAAGAAAAAAAGAAAGAGAAAAAAGAGAAAATTAAAATCATGACCTTTTTCTGTGAGTCAGTAGTGCATTCAACGGCCTCCCACAGCCTTCAGTTTGCAAACAGCTTCAGCATAATGAATACATTGAGGATTTTGATACCAAGTTTTTCAAACCTTCAGTATGAACTTGATGTGTATCACAGCCTATTAAGGAGAGAGATGATACCAACACTCAGATTTATTTCTTTGAAAACCTTTTTTTTCAAGGACACGGTCATTCCGTGCAACCTCTGGTCTCAAACAAAAGCACACACATGAAAGAACCAGCTCGACTGACACGACTTTACTGAAGGCGCTCTCCTTTTCATGTAAACAGTTCGGTTCACCATAATATTAGATTTGCCTTGACGGCTTTTTACATCAGACTAGACCATGCGGCCCCTATATTTGTCGGACAGTGACATAAGAAAAATAAAAACACCGACTGCTTTCTCAGTGTGGTGAGATAGACCTTTTTTTTATTATTTTTTTTATTAATAATTTAAATTTCTTAAAAAGCCACTGGTGGCTTTAACAAAATGAAGTCATGAACAAATTCTGACTGCCCAGATAACACACAGGGTGTTGATGTTTTTGTAGTACGTAACCAAGTTGAGGAATGGTCTTACTGATTCCATAACAAAAAGGCTGGTCAGATCCTAGGTCATCTATGGTGGTTACAAGCGCCAAAACATGGGGTAGCCATTTCAACTTGACAATTTCAAAATACATGAGTGTATCCGAATGCACGATACGAAGCACACCCGAATCAGCTTTGGGGGCATCGCCATGCAGTCAAGCAGGGTGGAGGTCGCTTCTAGAGCTAAGTTGATCGCCCTGTGGAAACTATCCTTGGCACAAAGGGTCAAAAATCCAAAAAATAAGCCCTTAAAAAAATATGCCCATATTTTTGAAAATATGCCCATATTTTTGAAAATATGACCATATTTTTGAAAATAAGCCCTTATTTCTATAAATAAGGCCTTATTTCAGAAATAAGGCCTTAAATATTTACAGCCATAAGGAAATAAGGGCATAATGAAATAAGGCCTTATTTCTGTTAAGGCCTTACTGAAATAAGGCCTTATTTCTGTTATGACCTCAAAAAAAATAAGCCCTTAAAAAATTATGCCCATAAAAAAATAAGCCCTTAAAAAAAATATGCCCATATTTTTCTGCGCATCGCTACTGCGCATCCGGACATTCGAAAGCGCGCACAAACTCGCCTCTCGTTCAAAACATCCGTCATAACATCGAGCGGATACAGCATGGCTTCACGCATTCGAAAGCGTGCACAAACTCGCCAAAACCCCAATTCTCTCGCAATTTGCAATTTCAGCACAAATTCTTCTCAAAACTTCATCACGATCTGTGAACCCCCCATTCGCCATGTTTCTTATGAGATCTCTGCGCATGAGCGGCGCAGCCGAATTCTATTCAGCTTCATGATTGGTCAAAAAAATAAGGCCTTATTTTTTTATGCCCTTATTTTTTATGCCCATATTTTTTTATGCCCTTATTTTTTATGCCCTTATTTTTATTAAGGCCTTACAGAAATAAGGCCTTATTTCTCGTAAGGCCTTATTTTCAAATAAGGGCTTATTTTTTTATGCCCATATTTTTTTAAGGGCTTAAAGATTTAAGGCCTTAATAATGGAAAATAAGGCCTTATTTTAGAAATAAGGGCTTATTTTCAAAAATATGGGCATATTTTCAAAAATAAGGCCTTATTTTTTTAAGGGCTTATTTTTTTTATTTTTGACCCTTTGTGCCAAGGGTAGGAAACTGCTGTGGGAAGGCAGAAGATTCCCAAGAGCATAAACGTCGAGCTACCTTTATTTCGCCGGCAGACAACTATGCAGAGTCTGCTGTGAAGGGTGACGCAGTAGTCTCCCTGTCACACATGTCAGTCACGCTTTCTGTATGACTAATTCTTACTTTTTGTCTCGGCGTATTCTCGCCAAAACCATAAGAGGATCACCTGATAAATTATTACCTACAAACTGATTTTATTTTCACGCTTCACTGGTTATATTTCCAGACTTTTCTTATAATTTTATTTTTGTTGTTGTTGATTGCATATCAGATTTGAAGCTTAAAAATGATGCTTGATCTGCCAAACAAAAGCCGTTCTGCCTGAAAATTTAAATTGGTAAAAAGCAAAAACAGAGAAAAACAAGTAGTTTCCTTGTATTTATTTTCTTTTGTTCTGTGCTCTTTGTTCTGTGCTCTTTGTTCTGTGCTCTTTGTTCTGTGCTCTTTGTTCTGTGCTCTTTGTTCTGTGCTCTTTGTTCTGTGCTCTTTGTTCTGTGCTCTTTGTTCTGTGCTCTTTGTTCTGTGCTCTTTGTTCTGTGCTCTTTGTTCTGTGCTCTTTGTTCTGTGCTCTTTGTTCTGTGCTCTTTGTTCTGTGCTCTTTGTTCTGTGCTCTTTGTTCTGTGCTCTTTGTTCTGTGCTCTTTGTTCTGTGCTCTTTGTTCTGTGCTCTTTGTTCTGTGCTCTTTGTTCTGTGCTCTTTGTTCTGTGCTCTTTGGTTTTGCTTTTAGTTTTGCTCTTTGGTTCCCTTATCATTTGTGTACGTCCTGAAACCTACAGATGCAAAACAAATGACTTTGTATTTGTGTTGTCCTTGTTTTGGTGAGTACAGAATTCTTTGGGCGAAGGCTGGATGTAAAAGAGCACATGTTTGCTTAAATACCATTTCCTTCGCAAAAGAATATGTCTTGTCTTGTCTATAAGGGACAGCTTGTAAGATTAGGCTTTGCCTAAAACCTTCATCATTTTGTAATAAAGTTCTGAGTTCCGAGTTCTCCCTGTGTGCCGAACAGTAGTGGTACTTGACTATTGGTTCCGGTACAAATTGGTTTATTTTGAAATATTTCGGTGTAAAGATATTAAGTGAGTCACTGACCTACCAAGATGGTGGATCGTCTAGGTGAGTTTGTGAAATTTTTTGAACATGCATTTCGAGCCTAAACTGAACATGAACATTTTGTTACACATGGTTTTGAGAGAAAATGTCAGCTTGGTCAACGAAGCCACATGACACAGTGACTGTGTTACCAGGACCAACAGCCCGAACTCAATGAAACAATACAGAGGAGTTCGAGCGTTTTGTTTTGCTTTCCGAATGACTGTTTTCACTTCGATAGAAACAATTTCCTGCACCTGAATCACCTCGCACTATGGTTTCTTGTTCGAGTTTTTGAATGGCCTGGTCACAGAAAAGTGTCATGTAACAATGTAGGACTGTAGAACGATTTAGACTCTCGTGTGTGCCGTCCTCGATTTCCTGTTCTCATTTTTTCAGTTACCCCGCCCCCTCAACTAAGTCAACCTGGCGAGTATGAAATTCGATACCTGATGCCGCACAAATCAGTTTATCCCGTCACTAGCATAAGTCTTCTAATATTGGAATGATGTTTTTACTTTATTGGGAGAAAGGAAGTGTTCCATTTCCAGTGGCCTTGCCTTGGCCTACCTGTTTCCCTCTACATCTCTCTTTGTCTTACAGTTACAACTTACATCACTATTATTACCTGCCTGTTTTATTTAAAGATTCTACCTGAATACAATCAGCCGATTTTCTAATCACTTTTTTTCCGACTTTGGTCTGATCTGGCCTGAAGTTTGAGGTAAAGAATGTAGTGTATTGTGACTCACTGACTGTGTTGTACTTGTACTTTGTAGGGTGCCAAGTGTTAATTGCTCACAATGTAGGACCTAGTTTACCAAAGTTCAGTGACTCAGACTCACATTATTGTAACTGTTGGTGTGATACATGTATGTATTGAAACCAGAGGAGTATAGCATAGGTTTCCTCTGCAAGACCTTAGAATAGAGTTAGACCAATATGGGGACACTTACTTCAGGTATGTTTTTTATAGTTTTTAATTTTACATCATGAGTTTTACGTAAGCATTTGATAGAAAAATAGTGACTGAGATCGCTCAAAATGGCTCCGAAGTAGCGAGGTTGGTGTGTTTGATCTATATTTTGGAGTCTTTCGCACATCCTGGTGCTGAAGTGACCAGGACGGTAAGATTAATGATAGAACCACCAAGAAATTGTATTTTCAGCAGACTGCACTCTAATTTTCAAGTCTGAATGATAGTGATTAATTTTGCAGATAATTTATATTCATTAAAAAAAGGCCACGAATTCTTCAAAGTGAAAGTGTGATATTTTGTCTCCCTGTTTTCGGGACTTTTTTAATACTTAGTCATGTGGGGTTTTTTTATTTGCCAAAATTCATGCAAGCTGTATCCTCTGGATGTCATTGTCAGATAAGTGTAGCTTTACTTGTAATGTCGGAAAAAATCAAGTCATGTCACATCAACATTTTTTTAAGGGTCAAAACAATAACAAACAAGTCGCGTAAGGCGAAATTACTACATTTAGTCAAGCTGTGGAACTCACAGAATGAAACTGAACGCACTTTAATTTTTCACAATGACCGTAGTCCGCCGCTTGTGCAAAACGGAGTGAAAATGACAAGCCTGTTTAGCGCGGTTGTGGTTTCGCTGTGCTGCATAGCACGCTTTTCTTTGCCTCTCTTCGTTTTAACTTTCTGAGCTTGTTTTTAATCCAAACATATCATATCTATATGTTTTTGGAATCAGGAACCGACGAGGAATAAGATGAAATTGTTTTTAAATCGATTTCGGAAATTTAATTTTGATCATAATTTTTATATTTTTTATTTTCAGAGATTGTTTTTAATCCAAATATAACATATTTATATGTTTTTGGAATCAGGAAATGATGCAGAATAAGATGAACGTAAATTTGGATCGTTTTAAATATAAAAAAAAAAAAATTACAATTTTCAGATTTTTAATGACCAAAGTCATTAATTGATTTTTAAGCCACCAAGCTGAAATGCAATACCGAAGTCCGGCCTTCGTCAAAGATTGCTTTTCAAAAATTTCAATCAATTTGATTGAAAAATGAGGGTGTGACAGTGCCGCCTCAACTTTTACAAAAAGCCGGATATGACGTCATCAAAGACTAATTTATCGAAAAAATGAAAAAATCGTCTGGGGATATCATACCCAGGAACTCTCATGTAAAATTTCATCAAGATCGGTCCAGTAGTTTACTCTGAATCGCTCTACACAGACACACACAGACACACATACACCACGACCCTCGATTCCCCCTCTATGTTAAAACATTTAGTCAAAACATGGACTAAATGTAAAAAGATGTGGGGTCAGGAGGGCAAAATCGGTCGGTTGGGGAACCAGAAGCACAATAAGAATAAGGCCATGTTTTTGTGACTGTGAGTGTACCTGTGTGTCTGTGTGTGTGTCACTGTCTGTGTGTATGTCACTGTGTGTGTGTGTGTGTACTGTCTGTGCGTTTGTGGTGGCTAAAGCTTAAATGTAGCTCAGTGAAAAGTGGAGATGTGATGTAGGGAGATGAGGGGGAGGTAGTGATGAGGAGCAGATAGCAGTGGGCAAGGACTGGTGTGTGTGTGTTGTGGCTACATTTTTTAAGGTAGCTCAGTGAAATTGAAAAGTGGAGATGTGAGATGAGGGGGAAGAGGTGATAAGGAGAAGATAGCAGTGGGCAAGGACCTGTGTTGCTGTCAGCGTTGCAGCTGCCGCTTCTTCATCTCATTGTCTCAACCATAGGGGATCAACAGCTCTATGTTTCTTACTCATAGTCTTTGCGTCAGTGCCCTCACTTGCTTTTCTGTCACTTAGTGTCAGTGTGTCAGTGTCAGCCAATGCGCCGATGCCATCAAGTTTGAAACAATGAAAGCGAAACTGGCATTGTCATTGATCATAAGTAAAGAAATTTGTGTACAAAATGTTCATTATTAGAAACATTTTCAGCCAAAGTTTTCTTCAAATTGATCTAGAGTGAAAATGCCTTTTCACCATCTCTAAACTGGTGCAGTATATTGAAGAAAGTTTTGTCTTCAACATGAAACCCAAACATTACTGCCGCCTTTGTTTATTTTCCTGAGCACTATTTATATATCTCCTGATGCTGTGCTGAAACGCTTAGCCCACCCAAAACGTATTTGTCAAGAAATGAACATGTGTATTGTGTAATACAAACATTATTTCATGGAATTATAAAACTTGCGGAATCTTCAGGATTTTGTGTGTACCGATTTCACTTAATCATTAAATTAGAGTTTAGACAATTAAGGCAGCATTTCTTTCAGTTTCAAAGCACGTTGATAAATGTTGCAGATTACTTTTTTTAAAGCTCATGTCTATGCTTGCAGCATCTTTGCTGGTGTCTGGATACTGATATTATGAAGTGATAAACAGTGTTGTCATCATTTTCACCAGTTTTCATTCACAATCACCTGGGAAATAAATCTCATGTTCCCCATGCAATAAATTGAGGTGGTGAATGGGTTTGAGCTTTCAGGTGAAACGTGGATTGTCAAAGTAAAAGCCAATCAGGCTGGTTGTTTGATGTGTGGATCCATCGCGGCTTTGGATTTGTGTTTCCGAGGACAACGATTGTAAGCATTCACTCTCAAAGACCCAATCAATGTTGATAATTACCGCGGCGACTCATGGTCAATTTGCAACTTATCTAGCTGTAATTGCAAAATCCACAACGAAAAGTCATTAACAGTTAAAAGAAAAGAAATATGTTCAACACTTACTGAACTCACACGTATGATCGCAGCTCTGTACATTTTCAGACTGGAAGAAAAGCGTCAACAAGCTACGTTTGACGTCACATACAAGTTGGACGTTTTATCTCGTGCTACTGTGACGATGCTTTGTGGCCCGGAGTTGTGGCCCGGAGTTGGATTCTAAAAATTCGTCTCCCTGTGGGTTATTGTGCATTTTGTTGCACAACCAAAATGATGACAAAAACGATGTTTGGTGGCTTGTTGTCAGACCAGCATTTTGTTGTTGGTCCTCGGGGAGCATATCGCCTTTTGTCTCATATTTATCAACCGCGGCCTTCGGCCTTGGTAGATAAAGATGAAACAAAAGACGATATGGTCCCCTTGGACCAACAAAAAAGCTGGTCTGTCAACAAGCCACCAAACATCTTATATTACTTTTACAAATACTTCTCTGAAGGGAAGGAGGACAAGGGGTGACCTAATACAAACATATAGAATTATAAATGGGGTGGATGATATTGACATGCACAAAATATTCACATTCAAGCAGACAGACAACACCAGAAACAGCCAGGGAAAAATCTTTGTTCAACACTCGGTAAGACTAACAAGCGCAAGTTTTCGTTTTCTCATAGAGTTGCTAACAATTGGAATGCACTACCCGCTAACATAAAATTCGCACCCACAGTAGACGCCTTCAAAAACTTCTTGGACAATTCTCCAAAATTTCTTAACCTTTTTTATGACTTTGATTGAAAGCATTGAAAGAATAGGGATCTAGGCATGCAAAGTATCTGACAAAGAAGGGGCACCAATAAGGCCTCGCGGCCTTCCGGCTAACAAATATAGCCGCCCCTACATACTACTACTACTACTAAGTTCAGTGAATATCATCATGTCACAGTTAATAAGTGAGTTAAGCATTGACTGATTGACTGGCTCATTTGGTTGAGTATAACTGTCTGCACTGCTTCCCTTCACCACAAGCTGAACATTAGCTTGATTACATGACTGTAATTACATGGGGTCAATGCCAATTGGATAAATCATGTGTGTGACTCTTGTGTGAGAAGCATGAGTCACCGCAGCGTGGAATGGTGCAGTCGCCTTGAGGTGACAGGGCCTGATGCAGCCTGCAGGAAATGCCAGTGTGGGATTTTGATCTCTGACTAAAGTTGAGGCTGACTGAAGAGAAGGAGAAGCCAGGATGATTTGGCTAGTGTGGAATGTATGACACACATGTGTATATACACACATGCACATTCATGAATCATTGAATGCACACACAAACGCTTAGTTACACTAAAACCTACACATTTCTCATCAAGTGCTGTTTACCTTCAAAATGTAGACAACCAAGAGTATGTACAACAAACACTAAAACTGCAATGGATAATACCAACAAGACTCGCTCTCTCTCTCTTATACTCTGTGCAAGGGTCCATCAAACAAATACACTCTCACACACACACACACACCGGCAATGGGTGAAAGATTAAAGAAAGGAAGGTAGTGGTAAAACCCATTCCCAGCTCTCACCAGCTGCAGCAAGCCAAAACCTGACTGTAAGTGTGATTTACTATTATTTGAACCAGCATTAACACTGGCAGATAACATAGCAGTTGCTCCCCCCTCCCCCCTCCCCTACCCCCTCCCCTACCTCCCCCTGATAAAAAGGTAAACAATGTGTAGTGCCACTGCCAGATTCTGGAAGCTGATTCATTCAGAACTGCCAGTGCCAGGGTGGAATTTCCTCTGATCTCCCCCTACCCACCCATCCCCCCCCCCACCCACCCATCTACCTTCCTCCCTGTTTGTTTTGCTCATTTTCTTTCTTGGTAAAGGTCTAGGTTTACACAGTTTTCTTGCTGCATAAACAGAAGCAGGTCATCATCACAAGGCCTACTGTCTGTGTATAACATGTCAAGTCTGGAACTGGGCCTGAGAGTGAGAGACAGGGGTGGTTCTGTGGTTAGGATTCAATTGGCTGCCTTACTGGAACTTGTTTGTGTGTGTATGCGCATGTGTGTCTGTGTACATATGTAACATGTGTTTGTGTTTACTCTGTGTGTTTGTGTACTGTGTGTGTGAGTGAGTGAGTGAGTTTGTGTTTTTGTGTCTCAATGTCTGTCTGTGATTTTGAATACAGAATGTCATTGTTCAGAGTACTAGAAATCTGCCTTGATGTTGCAGTAACATAAAAGGCTTTAATCACACAGACAAGCAAAAACATTGGGATAAATGAAAGAGCATAGAGTGGTGAGGATGCCAGGTACAGTGGAGCCATCATGTAAAGAGCATAGAGTGGTGAGGATGGTTTTTGTGTTCATTTCACCATTACAAGTAACTCTTCCTTATCTTCTCCAGTGTTTTGCGTTTATCTCCCTTCCTTCGTGTGGCTTCAATCCATATTCCCGTTTCTAAGTTACTATTTTTAGAATGTCACTGCGCTGTCCAGAACGCTTCCCTTGCACCCGTAAGTTGTTCTTACTATCAAAGTGAAAAGGTCGAATCAATTTATAGCCACGCGAAAAATACACTCTCACCTATCTCTATATATTTATAAGATATAGATATACATATATATATATATACGGCTTCTCTGTGTGTGGGTGTGTGTGGGCAAAAACCTGTGTATTGTAGAGTTCTGTTTGTGATGGGGTCTAGCGGCTTTTGTCTGTCTGTATGTTCTGGCATTTGAGAAGCCACAACAGATAATATAGGGCTAAGAAATAAGCTCTAAAATTCTCAATCCCGTTTGACAGGACTTCGCCTGCAAAGGTGATTGTGATGAACCGCCACGCTGTCTGTCTCTGTCTCGCGATTCACCCCGGCGAATATTCCTCTAGTTATTCATATTGAGATTCACTGTTCATTCATCATATTGAGATTCACTGTTCATTCATCATATCGAGATTCACTGTTCATTCATCATGTCGGTGTCAGTACTTTTGAGCTGTCACAGTCATGAGTATGTGACACTCCCCTGGCTGCATACACTGATTACAGTGGACCCCATTTTTAAGACCCCCCAATGTAAGACTTCCTCCCTGCAAAGACCTTCTTTTTGCAGACTTTCTGTTCATAACCTCTGTACATTAAGCCCCATTTTAAGACTCCTTCTTTTTAAGACCTGATTTTCTCAGATTTTGGGGGCCTTAATAGGGGGGTTCCACTGTACGGCTGTACCAAATCAAGCGGACATTGAGTATTGCTACATTTCCACATCACGGTGTCCGAACCCTCCCCCCGTGTACACTACATTGGGTGTGCACGTTAAAGATCCCACGATTGACAAAAGGGTCTTTCCTGGCAAAAATTGCTTAGGCACAGTTAATAATTGTCTACCTATACCCGTGTGACTTGGAATAATAGGCCGTGAAAGGTAAATATGCGCCGAAATGGCTGCAATCTACTGGCCGTATAAAATTTCATCTCACACGGCATCACTGCAGAGCGCCTAGAACTGTACCCACGGAATATGCGCGATAAAAGCGTCATTGATTGATTGATTGATCACTCCACTTTGCAGTTTGGTCACAAATCAACTGCCCTCTGGTTATTTATAACACAGCATTTTTCCATTAGATGAACATTGTTGCGAAAACAAACTCATACATCTGTTGACGTCATGAGTTTACGTAAGCATTTGATAGAAATATAGACAGTGACTGAGATCGCTCAAAATGGCTCCGAAGTAGCGAGGTTGGTGTGTTTTATCTGCATTTTGGAGTCTTTCGCACACTCTGGTGCTACAGTAAGTGATCAGAAAGGTAAGATTAACGATAGAACCACCAAGAAATCATATTTTCAGCAATCTATTTTTCAAGTCTTGATGATTGTGATTAGAAAAAATATTCAACAAATAAAGGCTACGAGTTCTTCAAAATTGAGGTGCACCTCGAGGCCGATGTCTGTTCTTTAATCACAGGTCAGTTTTTTTACACCCAAAACAACGCAAACGACACTTCAAACTGCCTAGCTGCACAAGGTGAAAGCGTGTTATTTTGTCTCCCTGTTTTTGGGACTACCGATTTTCCGCGAGAGTGACCTTTTCTTAGCTTTGTTATTTCTACTGTGGGTATACTCACTGACAGTGCTAAGTTTAAGGCGTGCCTTATCAAGACTGAGTGATACAGTGGTACCCCCTTCTGCCTTATCAAGACTGAGTGATACAGTGGTACCCCCTTCTGCCTTATCAAGACTGAGTGATACAGTGGTACCCCCTTCTGTCTTATCAGTGATACAGTGGTACCCCCTTCTGTCTTATCAAGACTGAGTGATACAGTGGTACCCCCTTCTGTCTTATCAGTGATACAGTGGTACCCCCTTCTGTCTTATCAAGACTAAGTGATACAGTGGTACCCCCTTCTGTCTTATCAAGACTAAGTGATACAGTGGTACCCCCTTCTGCCTTATCAAGACTAAGTGATACAGTGGTACCCCCTTCTGTCTTATCAAGACTAAGTGATACAGTGGTACCCCCTTCTGCCTTATCAAGACTAAGTGATACAGTGGTACCCCCTTCTGCCTTATCAGTGATACAGTGGTACCCCCTTCTGCCTTATCAGTGATACAGTGGTACCCCCTTCTGCCTTATCAAGACTGAGTGATACAGTGGTACCCCCTTCTGTCTTATCAGTGATACAGTGGTACCCCCTTCTGTCTTATCAGTGATACAGTGGTACCCCCTTCTGTCTTATCAGTGATACAGTGGTACCCCCTTCTGTCTTATCAAGACTGAGTGATACAGTGGTACCCCCTTCTGTCTTATCAAGACTGAGTGATACAGTGGTACCCCCTTCTGTCTTATCAAGACTGAGTGATACAGTGGTACCCCCTTCTGCCTTATCAGTGATACAGTGGTACCCCCTTCTGTCTTATCAAGACTAAGTGATACAGTGGTACCCCCTTCTGTCTTATCAGTGATACAGTGGTACCCCCTTCTGTCTTATCAAGACTGAGTGATACAGTGGTACCCCCTTCTGCCTTATCAAGACTGAGTGATACAGTGGTACCCCCTTCTGCCTTATCAATACTGTGTGATACAGTGGTACCCCCTTCTGCCTTATCAAGACTGAGTGATACAGTGGTACCCCCTTCTGCCTTATCAAGACTGAGTGATACAGTGGTACCCCCTTCTGCCTTATCAAGACTGAGTGATACAGTGGTACCCCCTTCTGTCTTATCAGTGATACAGTGGTACCCCCTTCTGTCTTATCAGTGATACAGTGGTACCCCCTTCTGCCTTATCAAGACTGAGTGATACAGTGGTACCCCCTTCTGTCTTATCAAGACTAAGTGATACAGTGGTACCCCCTTCTGCCTTATCAAGACTGAGTGATACAGTGGTACCCCCTTCTGTCTTATCAAGACTAAGTGATACAGTGGTACCCCCTTCTGTCTTATCAAGACTGAGTGATACAGTGGTACCCCCTTCTGTCTTATCAGTGATACAGTGGTACCCCCTTCTGTCTTATCAAGACTAAGTGATACAGTGGTACCCCCTTCTGCCTTATCAAGACTGAGTGATACAGTGGTACCCCCTTCTGTCTTATCAAGACTGAGTGATACAGTGGTACCCCCTTCTGTCTTATCAAGACTGAGTGATACAGTGGTACCCCCTTCTGTCTTATCAGTGATACAGTGGTACCCCCTTCTGCCTTATCAAGACTGAGTGATACAGTGGTACCCCCTTCTGCCTTATCAAGACTGAGTGATACAGTGGTACCCCCTTCTGCCTTATCAAGACTGAGTGATACAGTGGTACCCCCTTCTGCCTTATCAAGACTAAGTGATACAGTGGTACCCCCTTCTGCCTTATCAAGACTGATACAGTGGTACCCCCTTCTGCCTTATCAAGACTGAGTGATACAGTGGTACCCCCTTCTGTCTTATCAAGACTGAGTGATACAGTGGTACCCCCTTCTGTCTTATCAAGACTGAGTGATACAGTGGTACCCCCTTCTGTCTTATCAAGACTGAGTGATACAGTGGTACCCCCTTCTGTCTTATCAGTGATACAGTGGTACCCCCTTCTGTCTTATCAAGACTGAGTGATACAGTGGTACCCCCTTCTGTCTTATCAAGACTGAGTGATACAGTGGTACCCCCTTCTGCCTTATCAAGACTGAGTGATACAGTGGTACCCCCTTCTGTCTTATCAAGACTGAGTGATACAGTGGTACCCCCTTCTGCCTTATCAAGACTGAGTGATACAGTGGTACCCCCTTCTGTCTTATCAAGACTGAGTGATACAGTGGTACCCCCTTCTGTCTTATCAAGACTAAGTGATACAGTGGTACCCCCTTCTGTCTTATCAAGACTGATACAGTGGTACCCCCTTCTGTCTTATCAAGACTAAGTGATACAGTGGTACCCCCTTCTGCCTTATCAAGACTGAGTGATACAGTGGTACCCCCTTCTGTCTTATCAAGACTGAGTGATACAGTGGTACCCCCTTCTGCCTTATCAAGACTAAGTGATACAGTGGTACCCCCTTCTGCCTTATCAAGACTGAGTGATACAGTGGTACCCCCTTCTGTCTTATCAGTGATACAGTGGTACCCCCTTCTGTCTTATCAAGACTGAGTGATACAGTGGTACCCCCTTCTGTCTTATCAAGACTGAGTGATACAGTGGTACCCCCTTCTGTCTTATCAAGACTGAGTGATACAGTGGTACCCCCTTCTGTCTTATCAAGACTGAGTGATACAGTGGTACCCCATTCTGTCTTATCAGTGATACAGTGGTACCCCCTTCTGTCTTATCAAGACTGTGTGATACAGTGGTACCCCCTTCTGTCTTATCAGTGATACAGTGGTACCCCCTTCTGTCTTATCAAGACTGAGTGATACAGTGGTACCCCCTTCTGCCTTATCAAGACTGAGTGATACAGTGGTACCCCCTTCTGCCTTATCAAGACTGAGTGATACAGTGGTACCCCCTTCTGTCTTATCAAGACTAAGTGATACAGTGGTACCCCCTTCTGTCTTATCAAGACTGAGTGATACAGTGGTACCCCCTTCTGTCTTATCAAGACTAAGTGATACAGTGGTACCCCCTTCTGTCTTATCAGTGATACAGTGGTACCCCCTTCTGCCTTATCAAGACTAAGTGATACAGTGGTACCCCCTTCTGTCTTATCAAGACTGAGTGATACAGTGGTACCCCCTTCTGCCTTATCAAGACTGAGTGATACAGTGGTACCCCCTTCTGCCTTATCAGTGATACAGTGGTACCCCCTTCTGTCTTATCAGTGATACAGTGGTACCCCCTTCTGTCTTATCAAGACTGAGTGATACAGTGGTACCCCCTTCTGTCTTATCAAGACTGAGTGATACAGTGGTACCCCCTTCTGCCTTATCAAGACTGAGTGATACAGTGGTACCCCCTTCTGCCTTATCAAGACTAAGTGATACAGTGGTACCCCCTTCTGTCTTATCAAGACTGAGTGATACAGTGGTACCCCCTTCTGTCTTATCAAGACTGAGTGATACAGTGGTACCCCCTTCTGTCTTATCAAGACTGAGTGATACAGTGGTACCCCCTTCTGCCTTATCAAGACTGAGTGATACAGTGGTACCCCCTTCTGTCTTATCAAGACTGAGTGATACAGTGGTACCCCCTTCTGTCTTATCAAGACTGAGTGATACAGTGGTACCCCCTTCTGCCTTATCAGTGATACAGTGGTACCCCCTTCTGCCTTATCAAGACTGAGTGATACAGTGGTACCCCCTTCTGCCTTATCAAGACTAAGTGATACAGTGGTACCCCCTTCTGTCTTATCAAGACTGAGTGATACAGTGGTACCCCCTTCTGTCTTATCAAGACTGAGTGATACAGTGGTACCCCCTTCTGTCTTATCAAGACTGTGTGATACAGTGGTACCCCCTTCTGTCTTATCAAGACTGAGTGATACAGTGGTACCCCCTTCTGTCTTATCAAGACTGGGTGATACAGTGGTACCCCCTTCTGCCTTATCAAGACTGAGTGATACAGTGGTACCCCCTTCTGCCTTATCAAGACTGAGTGATACAGTGGTACCCCCTTCTGCCTTATCAAGACTGAGTGATACAGTGGTACCCCCTTCTGTCTTATCAAGACTGAGTGATACAGTGGTACCCCCTTCTGTCTTATCAAGACTGAGTGATACAGTGGTACCCCCTTCTGCCTTATCAAGACTGAGTGATACAGTGGTACCCCCTTCTGTCTTATCAAGACTGAGTGATACAGTGGTACCCCCTTCTGTCTTATCAAGACTGAGTGATACAGTGGTACCCCCTTCTGTCTTATCAAGACTAAGTGATACAGTGGTACCCCCTTCTGTCTTATCAGTGATACAGTGGTACCCCCTTCTGCCTTATCAAGACTGAGTGATACAGTGGTACCCCCTTCTGTCTTATCAGTGATACAGTGGTACCCCCTTCTGCCTTATCAAGACTGAGTGATACAGTGGTACCCCCTTCTAACTTAAGACCTCCACAAATCTGAGAACATCAGTCTTAAAAAGGAGGGAGTCTTAAAAATAGAGGTTAAGAACAGACAGTCTGACGGGCGCAGTGGCGTGGTGGTAAGACGTCGGCCTCTTAATCGGAAGGTCGTGAGTTCGAATCCCGGCCTCGGCCGCCTGGTGGGTTAAGGGTGGGGATTTTTTGATCTCACAGGTCAACGTCTTATGTGCAGACCTGCTAGTGACTTAACCCCCTTCGTGTGTACGCGCAAGCACAAGACCAAGTGCGCACGGAAAAGATCCTGTAATCGGTGGTGGGTTATGGAAACACGAAAATATCCAGCATGCTTCCCCCGAAATCGGCGTATGCTGCCTGAATGGCGGGGTAAAAACAGTCATACACGTAAAAACCCACTCATGCAAAAACATGAGTGAACGTGGGAGTTTCAGCCCATGAACGAAGAAGAAGAAGAGAGCAGAAGACAAGACAGTGTGAGAAAGTAAGGTCTTGTAAAGGAAGGAGGGTGAGATTGGGGGTCTTGTAAAGGAAGGAGTGTGAGATTGAGGGTCTTGTAAAGGAAGGAGTGTGAGATTGAGGGTCTTGTAAAGGAAGGAGTGTGAGATTGGGGGTCTTGTAAAGGAAGGAGTGTGAGATTGAGGGTCTTGTAAAGGAAGGAGTGTGAGATTGGGGGTCTTGTAAAGGAAGGAGTGTGAGATTGGGGGTCTTGTAAAGGAAGCAGTGTGAGATTGGGGGTCTTGTAAAGGAAGGAGTGTGAGATTGGGGGTCTTGTAAAGGAAGCAGTGTGAGATTGGGGGTCTTGTAAAGGAAGGAGTGTGAGATTGGGGGTCTTGTGAAGGAAGGAGTGTGAGATTGGGGGTCTTGTAAAGGAAGCAGTGTGAGATTGGGGGTCTTGTAAAGGAAGGAGTGTGAGATTGGGGGTCTTGTGAAGGAAGGAGTGTGAGATTGGGGGTCTTGTAAAGGAAGGAGTGTGAGATTGGGGGTCTTGTAAAGGAAGCAGTGTGAGATTGGGGGTCTTGTAAAGGAAGGAGTGTGAGATTGGGGGTCTTGTAAAGGAAGGAGTGTGAGATTGGGGGTCTTGTAAAGGAAGGAGTGTGAGATTGGGGGTCTTGTAAAGGAAGGAGTGTGAGATTGGGGGTCTTGTAAAGGAAGGAGTGTGAGATTGGGGGTCTTGTAAAGGAAGCAGTGTGAGATTGGGGGTCTTGTAAAGGAAGGAGTGTGAGATTGGGGGTCTTGTAAAGGAAGGAGTGTGAGATTGGGGGTCTTGTAAAGGAAGCAGTGTGAGATTGGGGGTCTTGTAAAGGAAGGAGTGTGAGATTGGGGGTCTTGTAAAGGAAGGAGTGTGAGATTGGGGGTCTTGTAAAGGAAGCAGTGTGAGATTGGGGGTCTTGTAAAGGAAGGAGTGTGAGATTGGGGGTCTTGTAAAGGAAGGAGTGTGAGATTGGGGGTCTTGTGAAGGAAGCAGTGTGAGATTGGGGGTCTTGTAAAGGAAGCAGTGTGAGATTGGGGGTCTTGTAAAGGAAGCAGTGTGAGATTGGGGGTCTTGTAAAGGAAGCAGTGTGAGATTGGGGGTCTTGTAAAGGAAGGAGTGTGAGATTGGGGGTCTTGTAAAGGAAGGAGGGTGAGATTGGGGGTCTTTAAGAGGGGCGTTCCACGGTACATGTATGTGAGGGGTTTATGTCCACCATCTGTCACCATGCTATACATTTACTTTTCTCTAAATGAACAGATACAAGAATGACATAATAAACATGACCGGTGAAGTGTGTGCAAGTGGTTAATGACCTACAATAACGGTCTGCTGTTGATATGATGGAAGACACCCAGACAAAACTTGTTTCGAAATTCTTTGTCATTTTTGGGAAGGTCTGAAAGTCAAGGGGTCTCAAGAGGGGAGTTCCCGGTACATGTACTGTACAGTCACTCTCTCTTTGCCCCGGTACATGTACTGTACAGTCACTGTCTCTTTGCCCCGGTACATGTACTGTACAGTCACTCTCTCTTTGCCCCGGTACATGTACTGTACAGTCACTCTCTCTTTGCCCCGGTACATGTACTGTACAGTCACTCTCTCTTTGCCCCGGTACATGTACTGTACAGTCACTCTCTCTTTGCCCCGGTACATGTACTGTACAGTCACTTTCTCTTTGCCCCGGTACATGTACTGTACAGTCACTTTCTCTTTGCCCCGGTACATGTACTGTACAGTCACTCTCTCTTTGCCCCGGTACATGTACTGTACAGTCACTTTCTCTTTGCCCCGGTACATGTACTGTACAGTCACTTTCTCTTTGCCCCGGTACATGTACTGTACAGTCACTTTCTCTTTGCCCCGGTACATGTACTGTACAGTCACTTTCTCTTTGCCCCGTACTGTACAGTCACTTTCTCTTTGCCCCGTTGTGTGTGTGAGTGTCTCTTTTTTAGTGTCTGTGTGGTTTGTAGTTTGTTTTCTGTCTACCCTGACTGTTGCTGCTCAAATGGCGGAGAGCCATAAAATATGTTTGAACGGTGAGTTTCACTGCCTGAAGTCTTTGGAACTGAGAAGATTTAATGCAGACATTCTCTGAGAGGAGTGTGGGATGTGAACCACAATGCATTTACATCATGTTCTGATGTGTCAGTGAGAGCAAGGATTTTACCCCTAGGTTTTGTGTGATCACAGGGACAGATTTCTGTGTGTTCTTGCTCTATGGTAACTTGTACAGTGGAACAGCGTAGGCTCTATGGTAACTTGTACAGTGGAACAGCGTAGGCTCTATGGTAACTTGTACAGTGGAACAGCGTAGGCTCTATGGTAACTTGTACAGTGGAACAGCGTAGGCTCTATGGTAACTTGTACAGTGGAACAGCGTAGGCTCTATGGTAACTTGGACAGTACCATTTCTCACTAGAAATGCAGTCATGCAGGGAAGGCAGGTACTCCAGTTGCAATGATTATAGGAAGATGTTTATCAGGAGTGTGCAAGCACCTGATATTCCTGTACACAAGTGAAGCTGTGAAAACCAGATAGGATTTGAATAGGGGACAGGATCAGTCTGATTAGTCTGTGGCCAAGTCTTAGGGATCTTTGTCTGAAGATAGGATTTGAATAGGGGACAGGATCAGTCTGATTAGTCTGTGGCCAAGTCTTAGGGATCTTTGTCTGAAGATAGGATTTGATTTGGGGGCAGGATTAGTCGATAGGATTTGATTTGGGGGCAGGATTAGTCGATGGGATTTGATTTGGCTGCAGGATTAGTCGGATACATCTTTGGGCCGTGTTCAAGTTTTAGGATTCTGTGTCTGATCCTCTTCTGCTTTGTCTTCTTCCGTTCTACAGCAGCTGTCAAGGCCTGGCATTTAGCTGTCTTGTTCCGTTCTACAGCAGCTGTCAAGGCCTGGCATTTAGCTGTCTTGTTCCGTTCTACAGCAGCTGTCAAGGCCTGGCATTTAGCTGTCTTGTTCCGTTCTACAGCAGCTGTCAAGGCCTGGCATTTAGCTGTCTTGTTCCGTTCTACAGCAGCTGTCAAGGCCTGGCATTTAGCTGTCTTGTTCCGTTCTACAGCAGCTGTCAAGGCCTGGCATTTAGCTGTCTTCTTCCGTTCTACAGCAGCTGTCAAGGCCTGGCATTTTAAGCTGTGAACTCAAGATCCAAGAGAGCTGAACATGCACTTCTTTTTTATGTTTGGGGTTCTCGTGGTTGAGAGGTACAGCGCCACTCACTATAATACTTGTTTCTTCTTGTGGATCACACGTCTATAGATACTATTAGACCAATCAATCAATCAATATGAGGCTTATATCGCGCGTATTCCGTGGGTACAGTTCTAAGCGCAGGGATTTATTTTTTTATTTTTTATTTTATGCAATTTATATCGCGCACATATTCAAGGCGCAGGGATTTATTTATGCCGTGTGAGATGGAATTTTTGAGTCACTTGAGAAAAAGTGACTCTATGTAATCGGTCAGTGTTAGTCTGTCCGGCCGGCCGTCCGGCCGGCCGTAGACACCACCTTAACGTTGGACTTTTCTCGGAAACTATCAAAGCGATCGGGCTCATATTTTGTTTAGTCGTGACCTCCAATGACCTCTACACTTTAACGATGGTTTCGTTGACCTTTGACCTTTTTCAAGGTCACAGGTCAGCGTCAAAGGAAAAATTAGACATTTTATATTTTCTCGGAAACTATCAAAGCGATCGGGCTCATATTTTGTTTAGTCGTGACCTCCAATGACCTCTACACTTTAACGATGGTTTCGTTGACCTTTGACCTTTTTCAAGGTCACAGGTCAGCGTCAAAGGAAAAATTAGACATTTTATATCTTTGACAAAGTTCATCGGATGTGATTGAAACTTTGTAGGATTATTCTTTACATCAAAGTATTTACATCTGTAGCCTTTTACGAACGTTATCAGAAAAACAAGGGAGATAACTAGCCTTTTCTGTTCGGCAACACACAACTTAACGTTGGGCTTTTCTCGGAAACTATAAAAGTGACCGGGCTCAAATTTTATGTGAACGTGACTCATTGTGTTGTGAATAGCAATTTCTTCCTGTCCATCTGATGCCTCATATAATATTCAGAACTGCGAAAGTGACTCGATCGAGCGTTTGCTCTTCTTGTTTTACACAATACATCACGCATTCACATCGGCCAGCAGATCGCAGCCATTTCGGCGCATATCCTACTTTTCACGGCCTATTATTCCAAGTCACATTTTTCCAAGGGAACATTTTCTCAGCTCGCTCGGCATCAAGCAGGATGTCTCTAGACTGAAAGCCAAGTTTTTCCCTCTCAGTTTGCTCCTGCTACTGGCCGGTCCTTCTGGCCCAAGTGCAGGTGGCTGATCACACCCAAGAACGTGCACACCAGGGTGGTGCCACTCTGTTGCTGCTAGCTTTCCCTTGAAAGGAAGCGGCCCATTTTTCACAGCAATGGGGCCATAAAGTATGAAATGAAAACCAAAATGTCAGCGTGAACCACAGTGGTGCAGTTCGTATCTGTGTTGCATAAAACTGACATTAAGTCAAGAGCGGCTTTCATTTTGCGGTAAATCGTCGCGTGTTTTAGGGCTCAGATATAAAATGATTTGATTACTGAAGCTGTCAGGATCATTATAATGTCATTTAAAACATGGCCAATTCCTTGCAGCAGATTTTCGGGGAAAAAATCTTCGAAATATGATAAGCACCCTTGTGTTTGCTGACTGAATTGGGCATCAATCAAATTAGATTCATGTGTGATTATATAAATACTAATGATTTACAACAATAAACAGGACATGTTAATTTTATTGATATGCATTGAAGTGATAGAGCAGGTCAGATTTCTTTGATAACGATTGAGGAAGCAAAGTTTTTGCATGAGTTACAGAAAAAAGTGACATGTCAAGGATAACAGATGATTGCTCCTTACTTATCACCTAAACCAGTTCAGGCCCACAGGCACAGGAGAAAAACATCTCTCCAACTTTTTTCTTCTATTTTTGGATGCAGACGCAGTTTAACGAATGAATGATCTTAATTGACAACATCAGCTGTTCAAAAAGGCTATAGCTGCTGAAGACACCATGTGGTATACACCTACTGACCTTGCTATTGCTTTAGCGCTGGGTGTGAAGTCAATTTGTAAGGGTAACAGAGGATTTTTCCTATGTTAATAAGGCTGGTTGAAATTAAGCTGATGCAATTTTTGCCTTAGGTCTTTAAAAAGACTAGCTGCTAAAGAAACGCATCCATCAGTGCAGGATACAGTTCTAAATTACAAACTGACAGATGACAGAGTATCAGTTACAGACACGATTACAGTAATTCATTTTTGTCCCAGGCTAGTCACAGCTTGATTCATGCAGTACATTTTCCTGTTAATCAAATTTTTGAGCTTCGGACAAATATTACAAGCAGTGACAGTGCACATTACACGCGAAATGGCAGGAGGTAGGTTCATTGTTTCATTTCATTTCTTCATTGTCCCATTGCTGGGAAATTCGGGAGGCACCCGATGTTCCCCCAGGTCTATGTTCCCCCAGGTCTAATATGTTATGTCATATGTCATGTCATGTCATGTCATATGACAATTGGCAAATGACATTTCTGTCCTGGGGGAACGTCGCACCTTATTTCGAAATCACGCTAGTTTTTATCTTATCTTGCTAAGGTTTTTTAATGCAGCTTTTCAGTGTCATGCATAGACAAACTTTTTCTGTCAGTAAGAAAGTTATGTCAAATGTATAGAAAAAGATAGTTTAATGCTGAACGTAAGCATACTCCGTGCAACATACTCTTCAGTGACCTTTGCAAGCAATGCAAGGTGTTCTTTGAGTATAATATTTTTAGTTTGTAGTAAACAGAGTGTTTTAAACTTACGATCTGGGCGTTCTCATGAAGTCTGTTGCATGTACTCCTATTTATGTATTCAAATCCAGCCTCCCTCTCTCTCTCTCTCTCTCTCTCTCTCTCTCTCTCTCTCTCTCTCTCTCTCTCTCTCTCTCTCTCTCTCTCTCTCTCTCTCTCTCTCTCGTTATCTGTTTCTATGTGTCAGTGTCTGTCTCTTTTCTCTCCTCCTCCCTCCTTTTACTTGCAACAATATGCAAAGATAATTTTGTCCCAGACTTAGAGGGTAGATCAGATGGCCAAATCTCAGCAGAAATTACAAAAAGAAAAACTTGATACTGAGTCTGCATGACTACCAACAAACCGAGGTGCCAAACTGCCGTCGGCCAGTTTTGATAACAATCAGAGGTAAACAAACACCCGCCACACTCACCATGCCCGGCATGGCCACCTTCTACACCTTCCCTCTTGGGACATGACATGACATATGACGTAACATGACATGATTTATAATATGACATGTCTTGACACAGAACATAAAACATGACATGACATATAACGTGACACATGACATGACATGACATGACACAACTTATAGCAGGATATATAGCATGACATATGATGCGACATATTGCTGGCCATGACATGCGACATGTCACATGGCATATGCCATGACATATGGCATGATATGTAACATGACACGTGACAAGACACGTGTGGCATGACATGTGAAATGACATATGGCATGACATGACCAGATATATATGACATATGGCATGACATGACATGACACATGGTATGACTGGAGGAACATAGACCTGGGGGAACATAGACATGCTCCCAGAAATTCAGATCGCTTTCTCCCAGGAGAAAACTAGCAGGAACACTCATGTTGCCCTACCCAGGTGTGTGCGCGTTTAGGTGTAATCTGCAGCCACCTGGACTTATGGCACAATGACCAAGGTCTTTTTGCCACTGTAGTGACACGGGGTGGGACATGGATACCGTCTCTGAGTCTGCACATGAAGTTTACTCGTATCCATCCTGTTCTCAACCAGTATCAACTTAAGTGAGCTACCGGGGTGGTCAGAAATTGATCAAGTCGTGTTTGGTACTCATCTGATTTGTGAAAGCAATCCGCAGCCATGTTTAAGTTTTAACTCATTGTCTCCCAGGTACGGATATATCCGTACCCACACATATGGCTCTGTCTGACCAGGTACGGATATATCAGTTTAGACTGTTAGCTTCAGTCGCTTCCTGTAACGTCGATCTAACGCCTGCATTCCAGCGTGTTGATACACACTTCCTACACAGTTACTACAATTCTGAGTGACCTGCTGCAGCACTGCTGGTCTCGGCTACAAAAAACCTTGGTCAACATAGGTGGGGTAGAAAGTGTTAAGCAAGTAGTTTGATGTTGCTGATAGTGTGCTGTACAGGACTTGTGTTTTGAAAAGGTCTAAACGTGAGGTCATGGGAAATGTTAGGGTTGTGTAGCAGGGGCAAGCTAGTTAACATGTTTTACTTTCTTTGGACAATGTAACTAGTGTAAGCTCAAGATTTTACTTGTTGGTTAGGATGAAGTAGGTTACAGTGGTTTCGTTTTGATAGGGTGGAGATTTGAATATATATATATGCCAGGCGTCCGCTGATATGAAGATATCCCCGAATATGCATCTATTTGGAGTTCAGTGGGGTTTTACAGGTTGGGGGAACTAACTCTACGTCCAACCCTCAACCTTTCAAGTCCAATTATGGGACCGCAAAGTGCTCAGTTCCTTCCATTGAAATAGGATAACATGAATACAGTGGAACCCCCTATTAATGACCCCCCAATTTAAAGACTCCCTCCTTGTTAAGACCTGATTTTCTCAGACTTTTGGAGGTCTTAAAAGGGGGGTTCCACTGTACAGTGGGCTCAGTCTCTTCACCTTCCTCTACTCTTGTCATGGAATAAAGTCACTGAGAGGCAAAAACTGACGAGGAAAGTTTCTTGTTGTTGAACAGTTGTGTAGGGAAGACTCAAGGATGCAATGTTTAGTCCTTTATTCAGGCAATTATATTGAGTCTCAGCATAGTGTGTCAGGGATGAAATGAACTCAGATTTCAGTTTTATTTATAGACTGTGTGGCACATACACACTGCTTTTCATCAGAGATACTTGCTACACATCTCTGTTTTCATCAGAGATACTTGCTACACATCTCTGTTTTCATCAGAGATACTTGCTACAGATCTCTGTTTTCATCAGAGATACTTGCTACACATCTCTGTTTTCATCAGAGATACTTGCTACAGATCTCTGTTTTCATCAGAGATACTTGCTACAGATCTCTGTTTTCATCAGAGATACTTGCTACACATCTCTGTTTTCATCAGAGATACTTGCTACAGATCTCTGTTTCCATCAGAGATACTTGCTACAGATCTCTGTTTCCATCAGAGATACTTGCTACACATCTCTGTTTCCATGCAAACAACAGCATTAACAAATGACAATGAAAAACTGCCATCACAGACATTTCAAACACTGTACTTCAGTGTTAAATTTACAACAACAACATTGACACAAATACTGAGATAGAAAAAGCAAACTTTTGTACAAATAAACGAAATGACAGAGCCAAAATTGAAAAAGTTCTGTGAATATTTATTTGTTCATTCAACTTTCATTTCTTTCTTTCGACATGAATGAAGGGAATGTCATAATATAAATACGTGACATCAGTTGGACAATGTTGAAGGGGTGACAAGCAGTAAAGACCCTCATAACAAGAGGAACAGTGTTCTTCCCAGGGCAAGGTGTTTGGTACTTTACGCATACTTTCTTGATCCAACGCATTATTCTCACTCCAGGTCGGTCAAATGTCCAACAGCTTTGACACATAGGATTTCTTCTGACACAATATTTTTTCTGCGGCCAGGACATTTTGACTGATTTATATATTTGGAATCTAGGTCAAACTGACCCATCTTTCTGTGTCTGAGAATAAGACTGAGAGGAATAAGGTGTACTGCAAAAGGGAGAGTGAAAGAAGTGAAGGGGATAGCAAAGAGCTGAGTGACTGAATGGTGTTGATCATGATGCTGTTCGGTGGTCCTCGCAAGGACATGGACGTGCCATTCTTTGGGCCCAGGCTGCAAGGTACGCTCAGGGCAAACCTTTACACTTCTTCTTCTTCGTTCATGGGCTTAGACTCCCACGTTCACTCAGTAGCATGAGTGGATTTTTACGTGTATGACCGTTTTTACCCCACCCATTCAGGCAGCATACGCCGGTTTCGGGGGAGGTATGCTGGGTATTTTCGTGTTTCTATTACCCACCGAACTCTGACATAGATTACAGGATCTTTTCCGTGCGCACTTGGTCTTGTGCTTGCGTGTACACACGAAGGGGGTTAAGTCACTAGCAGGTCTGCACAAAATCTCCACCCTTAACCCACCAGGCGGCAGCGACCGGGATTCGAACTCACGACCTCCCGATCAGGAGGCCGACGTCTTACCACCACGCCACTGCGCCCGTCTAAACCTTTACACTTATACACCTATATAACCATTCTTTGGGCCCAGGCTGCAAGGTACGCTCAGGGCAAACCTTTACACTTACACCTTGAACAAATATACTGGCGAAGCCCTTTTTTGAGATCAAAACAAAGGGAGGTAAATGCTCTAAAGGAATACAGCATGTACAATAGAGAGGCAAAGTGAGAGTTACGCGGAACCAATATCCCCTGGCATCTGCAAAGTGCCAGAAGACAAAGCACCGAACGGTGGAAGAGGAACAATAGTCCGGTGATACACATAGCTTTGAAAATGTTTCAGGCCCGTTTTATACCCCACATGATGTACGGCCATCGTAATACACTTATACCCCACATGATGTACGGCCATCGTAATACACTTGCTGACATATATCTACTTCTTGTGGTATTTGTTCTCATGACATCATCACTGTGTGCAGTGTTGTTGCCAGCCTAAGAAGACAATAGGTCATTTGGACCTCCCTACACATGCAATGCAAAATAACTTACAGTCCGGAGTTAAATCTATCTTTTTACGCAAAAATGACAATAAAGCCATTGAACAATGATAACACTTTATTATCTGATTCTCACAGAAATTAGTGTATGGCGCTCATTTGCTAATTTTTGGCAGTACACATTAAATGAACTTTCCGCTGTTTGCGCCGTTTTCGGTAAATAGGTACACAGGCTGGATCGGGTATTTCTGTAAACGCAGCCTCGAGTGTCAATGACGACAAACACGGACTCGGCACCGAGTGCATTTTCACTCGTAGCGAACATGAGCATTTCGATCTAGGTTTGTTTTCCGACTTTGCAACTCCCATTCCATTCATTGCAGACCTTGTTCGCCTTGTACGAATATGTATGGGTCAGTTGACCACCAAAACGTAAAACTATCGGTCCATCGACCGGACAAGGCTATTCCAATGCGTCAAATCAGAAAGGAATGCGTCAGAGACCGAAGACCGAGGCCTGGCAACACACTGCTGTGTGTGTTACTGTTCTGATGACATCATCACTGTGTGTTACTGTTCTGATGACATCATCACTGTGTTACTGTTCTGATGACATCATCACTGTGTGTTACTGTTCTGATGACATCATCACTGTGTTACTGTTCTGATGACATCATCACTGTGTGTTACTGTTCTAATGACATCATCATTGTGTTTGTCACTGTTCTGATGACATCATCACTGTGTGTGTTGCAGTAAACACAGAGTCCAATGCGCGGCGGATCAACTGCGTGGAGCAGTGCTTTGGTTCCTCGGGCCAGGTGTGTAACATTTCATATAATATATCACACACTGGTAGTCTGTGTAATATATATCAGGGTTTTTGCTTTTTATTTTATTTTAAATTATGTGTATATGAGTCACATTTACTTGGTGATTTGGCACATGGTGCTATTTTCTGACTGTGTGTGTGTGTGTATACATGTGTGTTTTTCTCTCTGTCTGTCTGAGAGTGTGTTTGTGTTCTCTGTGTCCATGTGTGTATGTGATCGTGTGTGCATGCTTGTGTGTGGGCGCGTGTGTGTGTGTTTCGCACTGTTTGTGTTCATTGTTGGTTACACAGCCTAGTCTGATTTTCTCTTCTTTGCTTTGCAACAGCCCTTGGCCATAGCAGGACGAGTGTTGGTTGGAGAAGGGGTCCTCACCAAACTCTGTCGCAAGAAACCCAAACCACGACAGTTTTTCCTGTTCAACGATATCCTCGTTTATGGCAACATCATCATTCACAAGAAAAAGGTGAGTTTTTTCCCCTTGGAGTTCTTGTGCCCTTAAAAGTAAAATCAAAAACGAGAATGTTTCAGCTGAAGTGAAGTAAACATGTAAACAAGCAAATCCAAAAACAAAGAGACTGCCAACATTCCAAAACGTTCCAACATTCTGAATCAAAAACCAAGACTGCCAACGTTCCAACATTCTGAATCAAAAACCAAGACTGCCAACGTTCCAACATTCTGAATCAAAAACCAAGACAGGTAAGTTGTTGGAACGTTGTTATTGACAAAATTACGTTACAGTCACGAATATATCGACCCAATGGTCTTGATTATGTAAAAAATCAGTGTGAAATGTGACAGCGGATGTGTACAGGCTTTGCCGTGAGGTAAGAGCAACTGTTGCATGTCTTCCCAGGAAGTGACAAAGAATTTGGAGAACGATGTTTGTCTCTGTGACTTTAACATGTCAGCAGTGGAAACTTAATGGTAAGGTCGCCACCAGGCTGTGCAGGTGTCGGTATCCTATATCATTTTGAAAGCTTGATTTATTGCTGTGAAGTATCCAGATGTTGCAGTTGTACATTTTGCAATACATGTACATGTACTGGTCAAAGTATGCATGACCATGTCTTTCTTTGTGTTGCAGTACAACAAACAGCACATACTACCCCTAGAAAACATCAAGCTGGAAAACGTGGATGATGAAGGAAGTAAGTGAGAGAGACAGACAGACAGACAGACAGACAGACAGACAGACAGACAGACAGACAGACAGACAGACAGACAGACAGACAGAGAGAGAGAGAGAGGGCGAGAGACACAGAGAGAGACTTGAACCATTCATCAGACGTGATATTTACCAGCACCTAACATTTTCTGTAAATTGAAAGACCCACTACCCATTCTCTAGATTTGTGCAAATGGGTTGAGTAAATCTTGGATTTTTTGTTGTATGTATTTGGTCTTGTGCTTGTGTGTACACACAAAGGGGGATAAGGAACTATAACACGTCCACACATAATTTGAATGCGGAGATTAATAAAAACAAGTCGCGTAAGGCGAAAATACAATATTTAGTCAAGTAGCTGCCATTTTTCAGCAAGACCGTATACTCGTAGCATCGTCAGTCCACCGCTCATGGGAAAGGCAGTGAAATTGACAAGAAGAGCGGGGTAGTAGTTGCGCTAAGAAGGATAGCACGCTTTTCTGTACCTCTCTTTGTTTTAACTTTCTGAGCGTGTTTTTAATCCAAACATATCATATCTATATGTTTTTGGAATCAGGAACCGACAAGGAATAAGATGAAAGTGTTTTTAAATTGATTTGGACCATTTAATTTTGATAATAATTTTTATATATTTAATTTTCAGAGCTTGTTTTTAATCCGAATATAACATATTTATATGTTTTTGGAATCAGCAAATGATGGAGAATAAGATAAACGTAAATTTGGATCGTTTTATAAATTTTTATTTTTTTTTACAATTTTCCGATTTTTAATGACCAAAGTCATTAATTAATTTTTAAGCCACCAAGCTGAAATGCAATACCTAAGTCCGGGCTTCGTCGAAGAATACTTGACCAAAATTTGAACCAATTTGGTTGAAAAATGAGGGCGTGACAGTGCCGCCTCAACTTTCACGAAAAGCCGGATATGACGTCATCAAAGACATTTATCAAAAAAATGAAAAAAACGTATGGGGATTTCATACCCAGGAACTCTCATGTCAAATTTCATAAAGATCGGTCCAGTAGTTTAGTCTGAATCGCTCTACACACACACACACATAGACACACAGACACAGACACACACACACACGCACATACACCACGACCCTCGTTTCGATTCCCCTCGATGTTAAAATATTTAGTCAAAACTTGACTAAATATAAAAACCACACACTGAACCCACTAGGAGCGGGAGGGATTCGAACTACAGCAGTCCCTGCAATGTACGGCCCCCGGCGTGAGCGGACACCTGACATGTACGGACACATTTGCTCGGCACGGAGTGTTTTCTTTTTATATTTGCCCCCCCTTAAACGGCCACCTGCAAAACGTGGACGCGGACACTCATTTTCGGTCCCAACAGCAGGTCATACCTGCAATGTACGGACAGACCATCGTCAAATTTTCACCACAACAAAATCGATAACAGAGCAGTCCGGCTCTTGGTACAAAGGTCACAGCCGCAAAGGCGTGATGACAGTCACTGACAACTTGAGTGCACGTGTACCCATCAGGAGGGGTGTAGTTTTGGTCAGGAGTGGAGTACATGTACAAGCGCTCAAGCTGGAAAGCCGACCCTGTTACCACCCCCTCTCTGCACTCCATTTAAATCTCTGTTGCTTTGCACATTAGGACCGTGGTTTCAGGAGACCATGAGAACCCTAGTAGCTTCCCTTGAAGCTCTCCTCTCTCAGATTTTGATCCCATGTTTTGCTGTCGTTAAAAACGATGACTGTGTCTGTGAAACTGGAAGCTGGTGTTACTCCAACTTTCTGTTGTAACTTGTAAGTTTATGTATTTGTTCTTTCCTCTTGCAGATTTACGGAACGGCTGGAAGATTATCAACCCTAGCAAGTCCTTTGTGGTGTACGCGGCCACGGCAACAGAGAAGAAGGAATGGATGGCTCACATCAGGACCTGCGTCAACGATCTGCTTGCTAAACGTGCGTCTGTCTCTCCCTGCTTCTCTTCACCCACACAGAGACTGTCTTGAGTAGAAAGACATCACAACCCCCTGTCCCCCTGTCTCTCCCTGCTTCTCTTCACCCACACACAGACTGTCTTGAGTAGAAAGACATCACAACCCCCTGTCCCCCTGTCTCTCCCTGCTTCTCTTCACCCACACACAGACTGTCTTGAGTAGAAAGACATCACAACCCCCTGTCTCTCCCTGCTTCTCTTCACCCACACACAGACTGTCTTGAGTAGAAAGACAGCACAACCCCCTGTCTCTCCCTGCTTCTCTTCACCCACACACAGACTGTCTTGGGTAGAAAGACGGCACAACCCCCTGTCTCTCCCTGCTTCTCTTCACCCACACACAGACTGTCTTGGGTAGAAAGACGGCACAACCCCCTGTCTCTCCCTGCTTCTCTTCACCCACACACAGACTGTCTTGAGTAGAAAGACAGCACAACCCCCTGTCCCCCTGTCTCTCCCTGCTTCTCTTCACCCACACACAGACTGTCTTGAGTAGAAAGACAGCACAACCCCCTGTCACCCTGTCTCTCCCTGCTTCTCTTCACCCACACACAGACTGTCTTGAGTAGAAAGACAGCACAACCCCCTGTCCCCCTGTCTCAACCCCTCAGCTTAACACTTTCCCCTTTTCACACCCTACTTTCTTGGACTGTCTGCTCACAACCTCTGTAGATTTACCCCCCCCCCCCCCTCCTTTTGGATTACGTGAGTAATTAGGAGAGTCTAAGTCTAAGTAGCAATGTTAGGCCATTTGGCCAGGTGGCAGAAGACAACAAAAAGTAAAAGTTGAGGTTTTCTCAGATGTTTCTGCAGCTAGAGCCTCCAAATTTCACACGCTGATAGGGTTTGCTGCTTTATTAGAAGTTATTGATTGACTGTTTATCTGTGGTTGTCATGTGGTGTTTCAGGCGGCATCTCTCAACATAACCTGGAAGATTCACCTGTGTGGGTCCCTGACTCGGACACCAAGACGTGCATGCACTGCAAGAGATCCGAGTTCTCCCTCATCAACAGGCGGGTAAGTCTCAGATCTCACATGTGCTAAAAATAGCCCCTCCAGCTTTAAGTCCAATTAATTTAACTGTTCACCCACTTATTTGGCTGAAGACTAATTCTTCATATCATTCGTGACATTTAACGTGTCTTCATGTCATTTCAGCATCACTGTCAGCATTGTTTCATTGTGGCATGTAGATCTGTCATGACATTCATCGTTTCTTTGTGTCATTCCAGCATCACTGTCGGCAATGTGGCGTGTAGATCAGTCATGACATTTATCGTGTCTTCATGTCGTTTCAGCATCACTGTCGACACTGTGGCATCGTGGCGTGCAACGCGTGTACCTCCAAGCGCTGGCTGATGCCCCAACAGTCGTCACGACCGCTGCGCGTGTGTCTGACTTGTTACCACAAGCTGTCCTCCAGCAAAGGCAGCCAGGGCGGCCGCCCCACCACCACCTGTGAGTGTCTGGGTATTGGTGTTAGTGGGTGAAATCACACGTGTGAGTGTGAATTGGGGCATTAGTGTTAGTGGGTGAAACCACACGTGTGGAAAGGCAGAATGTCAAACTCATGCAGAGGAATGTGCATCATGTCTGGCTAAAAAAGTACAAAGTACAGATCATTTTAGGCACCTTTGTTCTTGGTTTCTCATATCTGGTTTCCAACACTTCTCTTCACAGGCTTGTATTTTTCCATAAATCGCATTTTACAAAGCGGATCATTACCCTTTTTTAAATCAAGTCCTGTCTACACAAAGGTATGTTAATCAGGTCTTCATAAAGACTACTTAACTTGATAGCAAACCCTTCCCTCTATCAAGCCTCATGCACTACTGGGTCACCAGGTAACCACCAGAAATTCAGCGAACACCTGTTGTTTGCACCTAAGAAATTAATATAAAATATACATTGGAAAGGAAGTTACTGTTGAAAAAGAAAGGTGATATAGGTGGCTGTGAGGCCTTGCCGAGGAGTGTTTTGGATGAGTTTAGCAGAAATCTGATTGTTTTGTCATGTTCCGAATTAATCGTTCCAAAAATGTAACCCTTCTTGTTTTTTATTATTTTTGTTTTTTGTTTTTGAGCAGACTCTGTGATAGCAACGGGAGGGGAAGACTCGTCGGGCGAAGACTCCTCTGATGATGACGACGACAGGGGCGAGGGGGCCAAGAATGCTGAGGCTAACAACGACCTCGTCAACTTTGATGATGTGAGTTGACCACAGCTACAACACTCAGTCCTTGTCTTGCTCCTTTTACTGGTACTGCAGTAGTAGAGTGATTACAGAGTGCGAAGTCAAAAGTTTGAAAAATAGAAGTGAAACACACTCACTGACATGCATGACGTACACACACCCTCTCTCTACATATCTCTCTTCTCTATCCCTCTCAGTCTCTCTCTCTTCTCTCTCCCTCTCAGTCTCTCTCTCTTCTCTCTCCCTCTCAGTCTCTCTCTCTTCTCTCTCCCTCTCAGTCTCTCTCTCTTCTCTCTCCCTCTCAGTCTCTCTCTCTTCTCTCTCCCTCTCAGTCTCTCTCTCTTCTCTCTCCCTCTCAGTCTCTCTCTCTTCTCTCTCCCTCTCAGTCTCTCTCTCTCTTCTCTCTCCCTCTCAGTCTCTCTCTCTTCTCTCTCCCTCTCAGTCTCTCTCTCTTCTCTCTCCCTCTCAGTCTCTCTCTCTTTGTTTCTTTCTTTCTCACTCTTTTTTTGGTTTGTGTTGTGCCTTCTTTATGAATGGTTTGTGAATTGTCAAGTCTGAAATTGACTCTCTCTCTCTCTTATCTCATCTTTGCACTTTGGTATATTGGGGGATGTATCGGCTTTATTTCATTGGTTCAGTTTGTTTGTTTTCTCTGACCCTCCCCTCCCTTCCTTTCTCTTCTCCTCTCCTCTCCTCTCTCCTCTCCTCTCCTCTCCTCTCCTCTCCTCTCCTCTCCTCTCCTCTCCTCTCCTCTCCTCTCCTCTCCTCTCTTCTCTTCTCTTCTCTTCTCTTTTGAAGAATAAGTTGGTGCAACAAGAGGTTTGTGTGTGCGTGTGTGCGTGCTTAGGTGAGCAGATAGTAGACAATTCATTTTACTTTGCAAACAAAATCTTGAACTGATTTTGAATCCAATTAAGTTGTCCAAGTTTGAGCATTATTGACATGTGTATGTTTAATTTTATTTTCATTCTCCACGTGGTCAAGGTCAGTTCATGGTTTATTTTAAGTGATACTTGGGTAGTTAGTTTCTACTTCTTCTGCGTTCCCGTTGGGGTAGTTAGTTTAAGTGAGCTTTGCAGTGAGTGGTTAATGTCTTATTGTAGCAGATGAGTAAAGAGGAAGTAAAATAACGTTTATGATAAGTTAGTTGAGTTAGTGAACTTTGTAGTGAGTGGTTAATGTCTTATTGTAGCAGATGAGTAAGGAGGAAGTGAAGCATCGTTTATGACACGGCAAGGTGAGTGTTACTGGGAGTTACCTGCCCTGTACAGCAGCCAAGATGGTCGTTGCATCTTCCATGCATGCAAATTTGAGAACATGTGTCTGTTTACTTCTCAGTGTGTGTGAAAACCGAAAGGGTTCTAAAACATGTTTACAGTCTGGGATTGGTTGGAGATTAAAAAAAAATTTTTTTACATTTTTTTTAATTTGCTCAAAATCAAGTTTAAAAGTTTGTTTGTACAGAAAACGGAATTAAAGTCTGTGTTGAGACAAGAATATGATAGCACTAGAATTAAATAATTATAACTGTTTGTTTTTTTCTTATATTCTATTCTCTCCCTCGGTCTCTTGTCTGTCTGTCTGTCTGTCTGTCTGTCTGTCTGTCTGTCTGTCTGTCTCTCTCTCTCTCTCTCTCTCTCTCTCTCTCTCTCTCTCTCTCTCTCTCTCTCTCTCTCTCTCTCTCTCTCCATTTGATTGTCATGAAATGTTGACAGCTGCATTGTGAGCTGATGACAAGTTTAGACTGACCATCTTTGTTCCCCACATGTTTTTGTTTGTTTTGGACAATCCCTTTTCTTCCAGCTGGCGTGTACATGAGCATGATTACAAAATCCCACAAACCTGTAGATATTGAGCATATTTTATTTTACCATGTTAATAGTATAGTATATAGTACTAGTACAACCCCCATTTTAAGACCCCCAATTTAAGACTTCCTCCTTCTTAAGACCCTCCTTTCTCAGACGTGCTGTTAAAAGCCTCTGTAAATTTACCTCCATCTTGTTTGTTTGTTTGTTCGTTCATGGGCTGAAACTCCCACGGCTTTTACGTGTATGACCGTTTTTACCCCGCCATTTAGGCAGCCATACGCCGCTTTCGGAGGAAGCATGCTGGGTATTTTCGTGTTTCTATAACCCACCGAACTCTGACATGGATTACAGGATCTTTTTCGTGCGCACTTGCATGGTCTTGTGCTTGCGTGTACACACGGGGGTGTTCGGACACCGAGGAGAGTCATGGTCTTGTGCTTGCGTGTACACACGGGGGTGTTCGGACACCGAGGAGAGTCTGCACACAAAGTTGACTCTGAGAAATAAATCTCTCGCCGAACGTGGGGACGAACTCACGCTGACAGCGGCCAACTGGATACAAATTCAGCGCGCTACCGACTGAGCTACATCCCCGCTCCATCTTAAGACTCACTCCCTTTCAAGACCGGATTTCTTCACATGTTTTGAGGGATGCATTCATTGTATTAGGTGCATTCTTATTTGGCAGTAGCTTTTTATTGAAACTGTAACGCATCAGGACCACAAAGATTTGTATGTAAAGACAAACGGCGGTGCTGAGCTGGGCAAGGGAAATGTTATTTACAAGGACTGTCTGTAGCTGACTTTTGTACATTGCAAAGCTTTGGGTTGACTCAAAGATAGATTTCGTTCTTCAACATTCAACGAACATGAATTGCAGAATGCCACCAAGATTTTGGAACACACACCTTTGTCTGTTTGCGGCTGTCACCTGCTGCTTGGTCACGTTCTTTTACCCACAGTTTGATTGGAAGTGTTTGTGTGTGTTACATTTACTGAGCAGATCTATTCAGTAACATTCACACCAACGTACAGTCATACCTGTCTTGGCAGCCACCTCAATAACCACCACCTTTAACTATCCCAGACAAGTTTTTTGTGTGGTTTTGTTTTGTTTTTGATTATTTAGATTTCCGTAACGACCTTCTGTCTTCAGTGACTTTAACAACCACTGTACTGCAATGACCTTTAACACAACCACTGTACTGAAATGACCTTTAACACAACCACTGTACTGAAATGACCTTTAACACAACCACTGTACTGAAATGACCTTTAACACAACCACTGTCCACAGAGAGCACTAGGCTCTGTATTGTTGTTGTAGGCAGGGCTCCCCAAAGTGCGTGTCCCTGCGGCTTTTGGACTCTCTTAAATTCTGCACTAGGGGTCCATGGACCCTCTAAAAATTGAAAGTGGGGGTCCCGGGACCCTCTAGGAGGCACGTCCGTGGGGAGCCCTGGTATGTGACCAAGTGGAGGGATGGTCTTATCCCATGTAAAAGCCTGAACAGATCTGAGGCGTAGTGGCCTGTCATGTATTCCTACTCGTCTAGTCATACTAATTACAATCGATGATTGACCGACGCTCTAACATTCTCAATCCTCTTCTCTTTCAGGCCCACTTTCAAACGTACGACTGACAGTATTGCCGAGCCCAGAGGACAGACGTGGCTGGGAGAGAGAAAGGACAGTGATGGAGGGGGACGTCAATCAGCCTGTGGCCTTGTGCCCGCACCGCTAGATACTGTGCACACACTCTCAGACAACCCGTCAACAGTCTTCGTGATGCCCTTCCTGCTGCGTTTTGGTTCGTCACTAACCTGTGCACAGTCTTCGTGATGCCCTTCCTGCTGTGTGCTGGTTCGTCACTAACCTGTGCACAGTCTTCGTGATGCCCTTCCTGCTGCGTGCTGGTTCGTCACTAACCTGTGCACAGTCTTCGTGATGCCCTTCCTGCTGCGTGCTGGTTCGTCACTAACCTGTGCACATGCGGCTAGGGGAAGGAGGGAGGGGGTGGGGGTGAGGGGGGGTTATGCAGTGAAGACAAACAGGGCCACAGGTTCATCAAGTATTTCTTCTTTTACCACAAAGCCATGAAGCTGCAGACACTATGACGGTCCATGTACTTTGTCGCCATGTTTCTGTCCTGTTACATGTCCACCCGTGTGTGTGTTGGCCTGACAGGGAGCCTTTAGGGGGGGGACTTTTTCTTTTTCTTTCTTGTGTTTTTTTTTGATGGATGGAGGGAGGGGGGGGGGGGGAAGTTAGGTTTTCTTTTTTTAATGCTAGTTTTATCCTGTTTATGCTGGCCTAACTTTTTAAAGAGGAGGAAGTTGTCAACTTGTCGCATCCGTTTTTTTTTTTTACAAAGGACAGTGTCTTTGTAATACTGAGAGCTGTTCAGGGATTTACTTCAGAAAAAAAACCACCTGTGAAACACAGCTTGTCAAGAGATGGCATTTGTTTGTTGCAATCTTGTGGCCCTGTCAATATAAAGCTAGTAGTACGAGTAGTAGTGGGTGATTTCCTCATCCTGATTTTTTGAGTGAAAGCAACACTTGTTGATCTTCATCACAGAGTTACAGTGAGCAGTGAACAGAATCAACATATCCATTCTACTCTGGATTTCCCTTTGTTGAGCCATGTGATGTCAGAGGCCGACTAAAAGTCATATTGGGCAGCTGACCAAGACTACAAAAGAGTGCATGTTTGCGTGCGTTATTGTATAAAATGAAAGGAATTCTAACTGAAATAGTTTGATAAATAAATGTTATTTGTATTTTTGACCAAAATGTGACACAGATCTTGACAGTCATTGTTCACCCTGACCTCTAACCCTGTCATGGAGAATGAGGACTGCCTAGATCCATGTCAAATGTCATATTTTGGTCAAAAATACAAATGACGTAAAACGAAAGGTATTTTGACAGTTTTTATTTACAAATATCAGGGAAAATCAGCAATGGGTCAACCCTACATGTTTTGATTGCATTTGAGTTGGGTTTTGTGTGTGTGTAGTTTTGTGTAAATGAAATGAAGTTCACGATTGTTTTGTCATGGAACTTAACATGACTGGTTGCCGTGTGGAAGTGACTCCAGGCATTTGTTCCATGTATTTCTCTGGTCTTGTTGTTCATACCGCTTTACAAACACGTGGCGCCGTCAGTGCTACAGGTAAACCGCAACTAATTTCACTTTCACCTGGCGCCGTCAATGCTACAGGTAAACCGCAACTAATTTCACTTTCACCTGGTGCCGTCAATGCTACAGGTAAACCGCAACTAATTTCACTTTCACCTGGTGCCGTCAATGCTACAGGTAAACCGCAACTAATTTCACTTTCACCTGGTGCCGTCAATGCTACAGGTAAACCGCAACTAATTTCACTTTCACCTGGTGCCGTCAATGCTACAGGTAAACCGCAACTAATTTCACTTTCACCTGGTGCCGTCAATGCTACAGATAAACCGCAACTAATTTCACTTTCACCTGGTGCCGTCAATGCTACAGGTAAACCGCAACTGATTTCACTTTCACCTGGTGCCGTCAATGCTACAGGTAAACCGCAACTGATTTCACTTTCACCTGGCGCCGTCAATGCTACAGGTAAACCGCAACTGATTTCACTTTCACCTGGCGCCGTCAATGCTACAGGTAAACCGCAACTGATTTCACTTTCACCTGGTGCCGTCAATGCTACAGGTAAACCGCAACTGATTTCACTTTCACCTGGCGCCGTCATTGCTACAGGTAAACCGCAACTGATTTCACTTTCACCTGGTGCCGTCATTGTTACAGGTAAACCGCAACTGATTTCACTTTCACCTGGTGCCGTCATTGCTACAGGTAAACCGCAACTGATTTCACTTTCACCTGGCACCGTCATTGCTACAGGTAAACCGCAACTGATTTCACTTTCACCTGGTGCCGTCATTGCTACAGGTAAACCGCAACTGATTTCACTTTCACCTGGCACCGTCATTGCTACAGGTAAACCGCAACTGATTTCACTTTCACCTGGCGCCGTCATTGCTACAGGTAAACCGCAACTGATTTCACTTTCACCTGGCGCCGTCAATGCTACAGGTAAACCGCAACTGATTTCACTTTCACCTGGTGCCGTCAATGCTACAGGTAAACCGCAACTAATTTCACTTTCACCTGGTGCCGTCATTGCTACAGGTAAACCGCAACTGATTTCACTTTCACCTGGCGCCGTCAGTGCTACAGGTAAACCGCGACTAATTTCACTTTCACCTGGTGCCGTCAATGCTACAGGTAAACCGCAACTGATTTCACTTTCACCTGGCGCCGTCAGTGCTACAGG
This sequence comes from Littorina saxatilis, assembly GCF_037325665.1. Lineage (NCBI taxonomy): Eukaryota > Metazoa > Mollusca > Gastropoda > Littorinimorpha > Littorinidae > Littorina > Littorina saxatilis. The sequence continues at coordinate 57,504,781 of NC_090251.1, forward strand.
TAAACCGCAACTAATTTCACTTTCACCTGGTGCCGTCAATGCTACAGGTAAACCGCAACTGATTTCACTTTCACCTGGTGCCGTCAATGCTACAGGTAAACCGCAACTAATTTCACTTTCACCTGGTGCCGTCAATGCTACAGGTAAACCGCAACTGATTTCACTTTCACCTGGCGCCGTCAATGCTACAGGTAAACCGCAACTGATTTCACTTTCACCTGGTGCCGTCAATGCTACAGGTAAACCGCAACTAATTTCACTTTCACCTGGTGCCGTCAATGCTACAGGTAAACCGCAACTAATTTCACTTTCACCTGGCGCCGTCAATGCTACAGGTAAACCGCAACTAATTTCACTTTCACCTGGTGCCGTCAATGCTACAGGTAAACCGCAACTGATTTCACTTTCACCTGGCGCCGTCATTGCTACAGGTAAACCGCAACTAATTTCACTTTCACCTGGCGCCGTCATTGCTACAGGTAAACCGCAACTGATTTCACTTTCACCTGGTGCCGTCAATGCTACAGGTAAACCGCAACTAATTTCACTTTCACCTGGTGCCGTCAATGCTACAGGTAAACCGCAACTGATTTCACTTTCACCTGGTGCCGTCAATGCTACAGGTAAACCGCAACTAATTTCACTTTCACCTGGCGCCGTCAATGCTACAGGTAAACCGCAACTGATTTCACTTTCACCTGGCGCCGTCAATGCTACAGGTAAACCGCAACTAATTTCACTTTCACCTGGTGCCGTCAATGCTACAGGTAAACCGCAACTGATTTCACTTTCACCTGGCGCCGTCAGTGCTACAGGTAAACCGCAACTAAATTCACTTTCACCTGGCGCCGTCAGTGCTACAGGTAAACCGCAACTAATTTTACTTTCACCTGGCGCCGTCAATGCTACAGGTAAACCGCAACTAATTTCACTTTCACCTGGTGCCGTCAATGCTACAGGTAAACCGCAACTGATTTCACTTTCACCTGGCGCCGTCAGCGTTGCAGGTAAACCGCAACTAAATTCACTTTCACCCAGGCAGCAGTAGTCTAGCACGTACAGTGATTGTCTCAGTCTTGTCAGGATTGAGTTCGCATTTTTTTGGGGGTGGGGGTACATTGATGATTGTCTTGTGGGAAGTTTGTAATTTTGGTTATGTATTACGTAATCCTGTGAAATTGATGCTAGTCGCAATCATGAGCGAAACCTTTTTTTTGTTGTTTTGTAGTTTTTATACCTGTTCATAGTTGCTATTGTTGTGACATGTTGTTAGGGTGATACTTTATGTTGTTAGGGTGATACTTTATGTTGTTTAGGGGATACTTTATGTTGTTAGGGTGATACTTTATGTTGTTAGGGTGATACTTTATGTTGTTTAGGGGATACTTTATGTTGTTAGGGTGATACTTATGTTGTTAGGGTGATATTACTTTATGTTGTTAGGGTGATACTTCATGTTGTTAGGGTGATACTTTATGTTGTTAGGGTGATACTTTATGTTGTTAGGGTGATACTTTATGTTGTTAGGGTGATACTTCATGTTGTTAGGGTGAGACATGTGGGGTTGAAATGCCAGTTGACATGAGCAGCTTACGTTCAGCACCTAGGGCAAAAGTCTACAGTCCTCACCGGTTTCCTTCCTTTTCAACATGTTCATACGAGTTAACGTCTCTCCATCCTTCTCTGTGCTTGGCTAAGTCCCTAATTCACTCATATCTACCAAATCTCAACATTTAATCCATCATTTTTCTGATTCACTTCCAGTCCTTATTTTCCTGATTATTGCAGTGAATTCCTGATTTTTGTAAGTAGTAGCATAAAGCCATAATTGTCTAAGTAGCATGTTTTTTCAGCACCACTTGACCCAAGGGTTGACTCAATAGATTCCTTGTTCACATGTAACTCTATGAATGGTTACTTTACTTTTGTGGTGTTAATAGTTAGCTGAGGATGCACCAGACTGCTCCATTTTGCTTTCATCAAAATGTTGAGTGCGAGCACGCCCCCCAACTCCCCCAGTAGCCACCACCCTCGCATGAATGCTTCAATGCCCTTGTAGGGTTTCTCAGTCTGGAGCTGGCAGCTGTCTTTTCTTCCATTCCTCCTCCCCTCTGCAGCTCCATTCTTCCTCTCCCCTCCATTCCTCCTCTCCCCTCTGCAGCTCCATTCCTCCTCTCCCCTCTGCAGCTCCATTCTTTTCTCCCCTTTTCTTTAAAGATCTCTCTTACTCCTACCTCTTCTTATATTCTCACCCTCTGCTGTACTACAAAGTGTAAAGAAGCTTTAGTTAATTGGCTTTATATACCAGCCACTTGATTTTTATTTTCCAAATTAAATTTGAGTTGATTAAGCTTTGCATTGTTTGGTTTCACTGAAACAACCATGTTTTGAGCACATTGCAGTCAATTTTGGGGAATATGCATTACATATTTCCATGGTAGAGAGTGGGAAAGATCATTCTTTTTATTTGTCTGGAATGTTTGTTGTGTTTTTGTCTGTCCATATGGATTATCAAATGATATTAATTGTGTTCTCTTTCATCTTCAAACATACCTGTCTTGAGGGGCCGTCTGTCGAACAACAATCGGTGAAAAGTAGGTTAATGAAGTTATAATGAGCAGGACTGATAACGAGGGAAGTAGTGAAGGCCTAGTGGAATCATGCAGATACACAGGTTTTATTCCGGTCTATACACTGGCCCTTCAGTCGTGCTGCATCGCATGTTCGGCAGCTGAATCAAATGAAGGTGTGCTCCCATTGTTGACATCTTTTCTTTCTCTTTTGTCGTACGTTGATCCAACGTTTCTGAGAGGTGCTGGTTCACTTTGCAACGAATGGGGGGAGGGATGGGCTGACTGAAAAGCTACTTCGCTATCAAGCAGTTTGTTACAACCAACATGCCATGTGTCATACATTCAAAGAGGCAAGCAGTTTGTTACAACCAACATGCCATGTGTCATACATTTAAAGAGGCAAGCAGTTTGTTACAACCAACATGCCATGTGTCATACATTTAAAGAGGCAAGCAGTTTGTTACAACCAACATGCCATGTGTCATACATTTAAAGAGGCAAGCAGTTTGTTACAACCAACATGCCATGTGTCATACATTTAAAGAGGCAAGCAGTTTGTTACAACCAACATGCCATGTGTCATACATTTAAAGAGGCAAGCAGTTTGTTACAACCAACATGCCATGTGTCATACATTTAAAGAGGCAAGCAGTTTGTTACAACCAACATGCCATGTGTCATACATTTAAAGAGGCAAGCAGTTTGTTACAACCAACATGCCACGTGTCATACATTTAAAGAGGCAAGCAGTTTGTTACAACCAACATGCCATGTGTCATACATTTAAAGAGGCAAGCAGTTTGTTACAACCAACATGCCACGTGTCATACATTTAAAGAGGCAAGCAGTTTGTTACAACCAACATGCCATGTGTCATACATTTAAAGAGGCAAGCAGTTTGTTACAACCAACATGCCACGTGTCATACATTTAAAGAGGCAAGCAGTTTGTTACAACCAACATGCCACGTGTCATACATTTAAAGAGGCAAGCAGTTTGTTACAACCAACATGCCACGTGTCATACATTTAAAGAGGCAAGCAGTTTGTTACAACCAACATGCCACGTGTCATACATTTAAAGAGGCAAGCAGTTTGTTACAACCAACATGCCACGTGTCATACATTTAAAGAGGCAAGCAGTTTGTTACAACCAACATGCCATGTGTCATACATTCAAAGAGGCAAATCCAGCGAACGAGTAAGAAGAAGAATCGTGTAATCCAGGACGCTGAGAGAGATGATACAGCTTGCAAGGATACGCTTTGTGTCGCCTTGTGAGATATATGTGCGTGTTATAAATTCTCGTATTATTATTATTATTATAAGGCCATGTCAGAATGTGTGTAACAGTGTAGGCTTATTTTGCTAGAAAGTAGAGTGTGAGCAACTGCCAGGCCGTGGTGAAAGCACGTTATGCTTTGCTCCCCACTGACTTCTCTAACACACAGTCTGGTAAGTGTAGCGGTTCCACTCTACCATTATGATTGAGGCGTGTTGTGTGTAGGTTTTACTCTCTTGTTGTTGTTATAGTGAGACCCTCCTCTATAGAAAGTGTGGTTCTTTAAAGAATATTGTTTTGCAGGTTCCGTCTAATTGGATAGAAGTTTGAAGAATTGCCCTCAAATTCTGCTGGTTTACTGTTGTCTCGTGTATACCATGCAGCAGGGAATGAGGAAAGGCCTGCGTTGAATTCTTGTGTGTGAAGGCTGTTGTTTCTGCCTCCTGAAAACAGTTGACCGTCTCAGCTGGTCATGCTTCCACTTGGTCACATACCATCCCTCCACTTGGTCACATACCAAACATGAAAAGTCTGGGTGCTGTCTTTGCAAGGTGGTATTTTTGAAGAGAATTAATTGTGTGCACGGCACTAGTGGCAGGTTTCACAGTATTGTGTTCAGCAATTTACTATTTACACACTCAAATTCTACAAAATAAATGTTGGCACACAATTCAAAGGACATGTTTTTCCAACAAAGTGAGTTTGTTACAACTAAAAACAGTAATTTTTTTTATAGTCCTGGTCCTTATTTATATCTAAAAACCAGGCGCAAAGCGGCATACCCTGAAAACGCAAAAAAAAGCAATACGGTCATCCTATGCATGCATATAGCTCATATAGCCAAAACCGTTGAAGATAGAAAGACATTTATTGAACAAAACATATGCAACACATCATCCTTAACAAGTTTTGTTCTTGTATGTATATCAAAATATTGATCCTCAAATGAATGGTTTGAACAAATACGACTTCCGGCAGACCTAGATGGTTTTGAAGGAAAAAACCGTCTTTGTTTTCAAACCATTCCATGGCCATCAATATTTTCATATACATGTAAGAACAAAACGTGTTAAGACTGGTGTTGTGCATCTAGTTTGTTCAATAAATGTCTTTCTATCTTCAATGGTTTTGGCTAGATGAGGTAACAAGAGAAGGATATGGGCATTGGAATTACGTCAACATTTCGAGCATTGTCACAGGTGAGCAAGTCAAGGGATAGTCTCCCCACCAGACTGTTGGTATGTGACCAAGTCAAGGGATAGTCTCCCCACCAGACTGTTGGTGTGTGACCAAGTCAAGGGATAGTCTCCCCACCAGACTGTTGGTGTGTGACCGAGTCAAGGGATAGTCTCCCCACCAGATTGTTGGTATGTGACCAAGTCAAGGGATAGTCTCCCCACCAGACTGTTGGTATGTGACCAAGTCAAGGGATAGTCTCCCCACCAGATTGTTGGTATGTGACCAAGTCAAGGGATAGTCTCCCCACCAGATTGTTGGTATGTGACCGAGTCAAGGGATAGTCTCCCCACCAGATTGTTGGTGTGTGACCAAGTCAAGGGATAGTCTCCCCACCAGACTGTTGGTATGTGACCAAGTCACGGGATAGTCTCCCCACCAGACTGTTGGTGTGTGACCGAGTCAAGGGATAGTCTCCCCACCAGATTGTTGGTATGTGACCAAGTCAAGGGATAGTCTCCCCACCAGATTGTTGGTATGTGACCAAGTCAAGGGATAGTCTCCCCACCAGATTGTTGGTATGTGACCAAGTCAAGGGATAGTCTCCCCACCAGATTGTTGGTATGTGACCAAGTCAAGGGATATTCTCCCCACCAGACTGTTGGTATGTGACCAAGTCAAGGGATAGTCTCCCCACCAGATTGTTGGTATGTGACCAAGTCAAGGGATAGTCTCCCCACCAGATTGTTGGTATGTGACCAAGTCAAGGGATAGTCTCCCCACCAGATTGTTGGTATGTGACCAAGTCAAGGGATAGTCTTATATCTCGTGTTAAAGCCCCACCAGATTGTTGGTATGTGACCAAGTCAAGGGATAGTCTGATATCTTTGTGTTAAAGCCCCACCAGATTGTTGGTATGTAACCAAGTCAAGGGATAGTCTGATATCTCGTGTTAAAGCCCCACCAGATTGTTGGTATGTGACCAAGTCAAGGGATAGTCTGATATCTCGTGTTAAAGCCCCACCAGATTGTTGGTATATGTGACCAAGTCAAGGGATAGTCTGATATCTCGTGTTAAAGCCCCACCAGATTGTTGGTATGTGACCAAGTCAAGGGATAGTCTTATATCTCGTGTTAAAGCCCCACCAGATTGTTGGTATGTGACCAAGTCAAGGGATAGTCTTATACCTCGTGTTAAAGCCCCACCAGATTGTTGGTATGTGACCAAGTCAAGGGATAGTCTCCCCACCAGATTGTTGGTATGTGACCAAGTCAAGGGATAGTTTTATATCTCGTGTTAAAGCCCCACCAGATCTGAGGCGGTAAGGCGAACGGTTTTCAGCAGAGTGGGCCGGTAAAGGTGCCAAGGCCTTGAGCAAACTTAACACCTGAAATAAACAAGCGTTGGATTCCATGTTTTTGAAGTTACGATGCAGTCTGAGCCATAGATTTTAGCCTCCCTCAGTGGAAAAGGCTTTGCCATAAATGCCATCCACATCATAACGTCACAGGAAAGTTGCCCTTATTGCTTGTAAATGTTGACTGTTATTGAAATTGTTTTGGAAATATTTGTATTCAATAAGAAATATAAATTATATATGACATTGTTCTGTGACTCGCAGCAAGAAAAAAATCATGGTGGCATTATAAGTGGTAGACGTAAAAGTAGCGTACATTGTTTCGAGTGGTGTTTCTTTGTAGCTTTTATATTTGGTGATGGAGGTTGGAATAGGAGTTTTAGATGTATGTAGACATGAGTGATGCCCCCTGTTTGTGTGCAAGCTCTCCGTGATAATGATAGTTTCTGTACAGCGACAGTGGAACTGCCTTGCAAGACCTCGGACAAAATCACATCTACACACTTTCTACTCCACCCATGTTGACCAAGTGTTGTTTAGCCGAGACCAGCTGTGCTGCAGCAGGTCATTCAAAAGTGTAGTAACTGTGTATCAACACGCTGGAATGCAGGCGTTAGATGGACGTTACAGGAAGCGACTGAAGCTAACATGCAGTCTGAGCGGATATATCCGTACCTGGTCAGACAGAGCCATATGAGTCACGGTACAGATATATCCGTACCTGGTCAGACAGAGCCATACGAGTCACGGTACAGATATATCCGTACCTGGGAGACAATGAGTTAAAATGAGATGAGTCTTGAGATTAAGGTAAATTTGCAGAGGTTATTAACAGAAAATCTGAGGAAGCAGTTTCTTAAAAGGTGGAGTCTTACACTGGGGATCTTGAAAGGTGGAGTCTTACACTGGGGATCTTGAAAGGTGGAGTCTTACACTGGGGATCTTGAAAGGTGGAGTCTTACACTGGGGATCTTGAAAGGTGGAGTCTTACACTGGGGATCTTGAAAGGTGGAGTCTTACACTGGGGATCTTGAAAGGTGGAGTCTTACACTGGGGATCTTGAAAGGTGGAGTCTTACACTGGGGATCTTGAAAGGTGGAGTCTTACACTGGGGATCTTGAAAGGTGGAGTCTTACACTGGGGATCTTGAAAGGTGGAGTCTTACACTGGGGATCTTGAAAGGTGGAGTCTTACACTGGGGATCTTGAAAGGTGGAGTCTTACACTGGGGATCTTGAACGGGGGGTTCCACTGCAGTAGCCTTCTCTGTGGTGAATTGACCCATTTCAGGAAAAAATGTTACTGGATCATCACCGCACACTTTCAGTGCCTTTTGCTGCAATGATCGTAGAATCTAGAAATGACCGTCTGAAACCACGAGTATCCTTTCAGTTCTTTTAACATCACAGCCATATGTTCTGGGTTAGAGTGTATGGACTGTTTCATTTTGTATCTCTGTTACTTCAAATTCATTGTCACCAAGCCCCTGATGTACTGCTGGATTTCATCATTGATAAGTTGTCATGGGATGTATTCATGTATTGAGAAAGTACTTAATGAACAAAGTCTCCTGGCACCATGCTTCAACTCATTCCTTGTCATTTATTTTCGGGGGGGGGGGGGGGGGGGGGGGGTGTTTGTGTGAGGACATTTTGGGGTCACAAGGCACAGGACAGAGAGCATACGCTTCACGTTTATTAAAATGAAACATTTTTAAATGATTTTTGTTATCTTTATGTGTAATCTACTTATATATAAAATAAATGAATTGTACAGTTAAGTTTGGTAGTTTGCTGTGAATTCTCTTACAATTACTGCTGCGTTGGACATTTTGACTACACTTTTGAGTTCAGCCGTACTGAACTGATGCATTTTTCACTGTCGGTGTGATGCAGACCATTTGCCAGTAGCATTGAACTTACGCTGACTTTCAATGTGTTTCGGCGCTCATCCTTAATATCGGGTTCTATAACATGTTGTTTGATGTCAATTTCTTTTGTGTGACTGCAGTTATCTCTACATATAACTCCTATATTTTTTTTTGTAAAATCAAGGGTGTCGTGATTGTTAAGTATGTACTATGTAGACAACCCTCATGTGATAATGGATGTCAAAAATGGTAATTGGATTGGGTTGGAGCTTATTGTCTGTCCTTGTTTCATTCCTTCATACTCAGATTTGTATATGAGCAAAATAAAAGTATGCAACATTTTCATCACAAAGTCTTTGATGTGCTCTGCATGCGTGTGTTATTTTGTGTAAAGTCAATGTGAGCACAGCCATGGATAAACAACAGACAGCCATAAAGCACCACCTGCTCTCAGCGCCATGCAGACCAGCTCACTTAACCTTCAGCGTGCTTGGTGAACGACCCAGCCTCACAAAATCATCTTTATCTCTGAAACTATTTGGACTTTTTAATTGAGACTTCATGTAATCTCTAATCACCATACGACCTTCTCATTGCCCAACCTTTGAAAGATTATCTTTGTAAAGAAACGATGACGTAATTTGAACTACACAGTCTGGATGATGTGGGTCATCCACCCACATGAAATTACGTAAGGAATTTTACGTTGTTTCTCCTTATTGGGATGGCGTGGATCGTGTACGACCCATACCCTGCAAGGGGCGGCAAAACGTTTATCCCTATTCGGATGGTGTGGGTTGTGCATGACCCATACTTTTTACGTTGAATCCTTCTTTGGAAAGTATTGTTCGTACACGACCCATCATCCGGACTGTGTAGTCCAACGCGTGATCCGGTAAAGGTTAAACAAAATTGCAGGGTCAAAGTAATGAAGAAGTAAGTGAACGTGTGTCACCTATTCTGTATCATGTGCTTTTTATGTTATTTTTTCTGTTTGACTTTGATTCTGAATCTGGCACAGCACTCATTTGGGCGAGGGAGAAAAACTAAGCAGTGGAAATACATGTTGGGCATGGTTCATCATATGAGTGTTTGCGACAACAGTTCAACTGTGAATATTGATAGCTTGAGGTGAGGTATTGGCTGCAGCAAGGTCACAACTGACAGAAAAGATCGGAATAGTCCGTTTTGTCACAAAGTGAACGATACTTGTGAAAGATCAAAGTCTTCACTTGCCGATCAAATTCTTTGATGCTGTGAATAATGTTGGGAGCATTGATGGAAAGTGCGAAGTATGGTGTTTTCTAGGGTGTCTAATTTGTTGGAGATGTGAATCATGTCCACCCAGTCAGCTTTCTTTCTTTCTTTGGTGTTTAACGTCGTTTTCAACCACGAAGGTTATATCGCGACGGGGAAAGGGGGGAGATGGGATAGAGCCACTTGTCAATTGTTTCTTGTTCACAAAAGCACTAATCAAAAATTTGCTCCAGGGGCTTGCAACGTAGTACAATGTATTACCTCACTGGGAGAATGCAAGTTTCCAGTACAAAGGACTTAACATTTCTTTCATACTGCTTGACTAAAATCTTTACAAAAATTGACTATATTCTATACAAGAAACACTTAACAAGGGTAAAAAGAGGAACAGAATCCGTTAGTCGCCTCTTATGACATGCTGGGGAGCATCGGGTATATTCTTCCCCCTAACCCGCGGGGGGCACCCAGTCAGCTGTGAGGAGGGCTTTGAGCTTTCAACAAGAGTAAACTTTACTTATCGATCTCATGTTTGTGTAAACGACAGATCAGACACACGCACACATGCAGACTCTTAGCAAACAAACACACACCGAGACTCAAACATACACACGTATAGCTATCGGCAGCACAATGTCAGAAGATACCAGAAGTTAAACGTCAAATTACAAAATGAATTTTAAATAGTATTCTGACTTGCATGAGCAGGCAGTTTCACTGCAAATCATATAACGGATCACGGCAAATGGTGTGAAGAAATTTAATCACTTCTCACGTAAAGCAGGCTTCGTGAAAATGATATCTGTAGCAAAGGCTTCATGAAAATGATATCTGCAGCAAACAGAAAATGTACAGTGGGACCTGTGATGAAAGGACACTTGGGACCATCCCATAGTGCAGGTGCCCTCCTATAACAGGTATAATTTTAGTAGAGATAATAGACAGAGACAAGAGAAAGTGTCCTTTCAAGGGAGGTGTCCTCGCATGTCAGATACATGTACCATGTAAAGCGTAATAATGCGTTTAGCACTAGGTTGGCTACAAAATAAACCTTACACTCGCATCAAGAGTGAGTCAAACATACATGCCTAGTAATCCAGCTGGTTACCTGTCTTGCATACCACACACATGTCTGGTCATTCTGCCTGGCAAACAAACACACCTCTTTACTCTGAAAGTTATTACAAGGGTTCCACAAACAATGCACTGATTTTTGTATTGTGTGTCACAGTTTGCACACTGTTAGTGTTGCACACTGCGCCAGAGCTGAAAGAGGGATTTCTGTACATGTATACAAAAGGGCATTTACATGGCTAGAAACTAAAAATGCATTCTCCTACACGGAGAAGCTTTGGCAGTAATCCATTTCTGTTCAAAACATTTTCTAATTAACGCAAGCAACAACTCAACAAGCATAGAAATATAGCTACATGCAGTTTGGAACTACACCAGGGCAGAATGACATATATATGGCTACATCCGTCGTTCTCAATGCGAACTATGTTCTGCCAATGCTGTAGTCTCACACATAACAGACAGAGCCCAAGAAATCAGATCTTAGTTTTCTTGACAAAACTCTTTCGCCCGTCATGTCACGTAGTCTCAAAAACCAAATTGGAAATCCAAAGCATCATTATAATCATCCTCATCTCATTAATCATCGAAAATTTAATTTTTCACGGAAGTCAAGCTTATTAAAGAGTACTGGAACACCCAACAACTTTACACTTTTATGATTCTCAGCGTACACATGCCCGCTCACACACACACACAAAGAAATCAGGTCTTCGATTTCTTGACAGTATTCTTTCGCCCGTCACAACAATGACTATCAAAGTGTGCTGTTACACCTAACCACAATACACCGATTTGTTTTTTCTCAGCGTACACATGCCCACACTCACACTCACACAAAAAAATCAGGTCTTCATTTTCTTGTTGGTGAGGTCGGACAAGGCAGGAGAAGAGGACGGAGGGGGTCGCTTGCCACTGCTGACGCTGCCGGGCAACTGGCTGTGGTGAAGAAACGCTGAGTTCCCGCTGGACGCGGTGCCTGCCACTGACACTTGCTGCTGCAGGGGCTGATGTATAAAAAAATTGCATGCAGTCAGAAACAGAATGAGAAACAGCATACATTCATTGCACACACACTGACCCACTTGTTGCACACACACACACTGAAAAGGTGTGATATTTCAGACATAGATGTTATGTACTACACTGAAGGTTCCAGACTCTAAATGGCAGTATAAAAAACAAGTCGCGTAAGGCAAAAATACAATATTTAGTCAAGTAGCTGTCGAACTCACAGAATGAAACTGAACGCAACGCAACGCAGCAAGACCGTATACTCGTAGCATCGTCACTCCACCGCCCGTGGCAAAGGCAGTGTCCGTGGAATTGACAAGAAGAGCGGGGTATTCGTTGCGCTGAGAAGGATAGCACGCTTTTCTGTACCTCTCTTCGTTTTAACTTTCTGAGCGTGTTTTTAATCCAAACATATCATATCTATATATTTTTGGAATCAGGAACCGACAAGGAATAAGATGAAAGTGTTTTTAAATTGATTTCGAAAAAAAAAATTTGATAATAATTTTTATATATTTAATTTTCAGAGCTTGTTTGTAATTCGAATATAACATATTTATATGTTTTTGGAATCAGCAAATGATGGAGAATAAGATAAACGTAAATTTGGATCGTTTTATAAATTTTTATTTTTTTTTTACAATTTTCAGATTTTTAATGACCAAAGTCATTAATTAATTTTTAAGCCACCAAGCTGAAATGCAATACCGAAGTCCGGGCTTCGTCGAAGATTACTTGACCAAAATTTGAACCAATTTGGTTGAAAAATGAGGGCGTGACAGTGCCGCCTCAACTTTCACGAAAAGCCGGATATGACGTCATCAAAGACATTTATCAAAACAAGAAGAGCAAACGCTTGATCGAGTCACTTTCGCAGTTCTGAATATTATATGAGGCATCAGATGGACAGGAAGAAATTGCTATTCACAACACAATGAGTCACGTTCACATAAAATTTGAGCCCGGTCACTTTTATTGTTTCCGAGAAAAGCCCAACGTTAAGTTGTGTGTTGCCGAACAGAAAAGGCTAGTTATCTCCCTTGTTTTTCTGATAACGTTCGTAAAAGGCTACAGATGTAAATACTTTGATGTAAAGAATAATCCTACAAAGTTTCAATCACATCCGATGAACTTTGTCAAAGATATAAAATGTCTAATTTTTCCTTTGACGCTGACCTGTGACCTTGAAAAAGGTCAAAGGTCAACGAAACCATCGTTAAAGTGTAGAGGTCATTGGAGGTCACGACTAAACAAAATATGAGCCCGATCGCTTTGATAGTTTCCGAGAAAAGTCCAACGTTAAGGTGGTGTCTACGGACGGCCGGCCGGACAGACTAACACTGACCGATTACATAGAGTCACTTTTTCTCAAGTGACTCAAAAATGAAAAAAACGTTCGGGGATTTCATACCCAGGAACTCTCATGTCAAATTTCATAAAGATCGGTCCAGTAGTTTAGTCTGAATCGCTCTACACACACACACAGACAGACAGACAGACAGACAGACAGACACACGCACATACACCACAACCCTCGTTTCGATTCCCCCTCGATGTTAAAATATTTAGTCAAAACTTGACTAAATATAAAAAGAAAAAAAAGTCCTTTATTCAGCAATATATGCACAGCACCAGTGTAAAACCCTGTACAAAATACTAAAATCCTCTTCGAAAAAAACCCAAAAACTTACACTGTTGTATACGGGAATGCAGAAAAACACTTGCCCGCAACAATAACAATTGTCATCATTTTCATGAGTTTTCATTCACAAACACCTGGGAAATAAATCTCGTGTTCCCCATGCAATAACTCGAGGTGGTGAATGGGTTTGAGCTTTCAGGTGAAACGTGGATTGTCAAAGTAAAAGCCAATCAGGCTGATTGTTTGATGTGTGGAACCATCGCGACTTTGGATTTGTGTTTCCGAGGACAACGATTGTAAGCATTCACTCTCAAAGACCCAATCAATTTTGATAATTACTGCGGCGACTCATGGTCAATTTGCAACTTATCTCTGTAATCGCAAAATCCACAACGAAAAGTCATAAACACTTAAAAGAAAAGAAATATGCTCAACACTTACTAAACTTACAGGTATGATCGCAGCTCTGTACATTTTCAGACTGGAAGAAAAGCGTCAACAAGCTACGTTTGACGTCACATACAAGTTTGACGTGTTATCTCGTGCTACTGTGACGATGCTTTGTGGCCCGGAGTTGGATTCTAAAAATTCGTCTACCTGTGGGTTATTGTGCATTTTGTTGCACAACCAAAAAAAACCAGCATTTTGTTGTTGGTCCTCGGGGAGCATATCGCCTTTTGTCTCATATTTATCAACCGCGGCCTTCGGCCTTCGGCCTTGGTCGATAAAAATGAAACAAAAGACGATATGGTCCCCTTGGACCAACAAAAAAGCTGGTCTGTCAACAAGCCACCAAACATCTCATAATGTCCCTGAAGGATTTGAGAATGCTGTCTGAGACTATCATTCATTGGATCAAACTGCAGCCCCCGTAGCTCTCACGTATCTATCATAATACATAATAGAAATAACAAAAGCGTAATTATCCACTACCAATAGGGTAACCTTTGAAATGCAAGGACTGGAAATGAAATCACCTGTACCACCCCCTGGTTGGCGTGCAGCGCAGTGAACTGCACAGCTTTCTGCCGGAACAGCTCTGGGCTGTGTTTGAACTCTGTAGCCTGCAGCACAACACACAGTATTAACCACAAACAATCAACATCAAGTGAACAACTCCAGGCTCCAGGCTGTGTTTGAACTCTGTAGCCTGCAGCACAACAACACACAGTATTAACCACAGACAATCAACATCAAGTCAACAACTCTAGGCTCTAGGCTGTGTTTGAACTCTGTAGCCTGCAGCACAACAACACACAGTATTAACCACAGACAATCAACATCAAGTGAACAACTCCAGGCTCCAGGCTGTGTTTGAACTCTGTAGCCTGCAGCACAACACACAGTATTAACCACAGACAATCAACATCAAGTGAACAACTCTAGGCTCTGGGCTGTGTTTGAACTCTGTAGTCTGCAGCACAACAACACACAGTATTAACCACAGACAATCAACATCAAGTGAACAACTCTAGGCTCTGGGCTGTGTTTGAACTCTGTAGCCTGCAGCACAACAACACACAGTATTAACCACAGACAATCAACATCAAGTGAACAACTCTAGGCTCTGGGCTGTGTTTGAACTCTGTAGCCTGCAGCACAACAACACACAGTATTAACCACAGACAATCAACATCAAGTGAACAACTCCAGGCTCCAGGCTGTGTTTGAACTCTGTAGCCTGCAGCACAACAACACACAGTATTAACCACAAACAATCAACATCAAGTGAACAACTCTAGGCTCTGGGCTGTGTTTGAACTCTGTAGCCTGCAGCACAACAACACACAGTATTAACCACAGACAATCAACATCAAGTGAACAACTCCAGGCTCCAGGCTGTGTTTGAACTCTGTAGCCTGCAGCACAACACACAGTATTAACCACAGACAATCAACATCAAGTGAACAACTCCAGGCTCCAGGCTGTGTTTGAACTCTGTAGCCTGCAGCACAACAACACACAGTATTAACCACAGACAATCAACATCAAGTGAACAACTCTAGGCTCCAGGCTGTGTTTGAACTCTGTAGTCTGCAGCACAACAACACACAGTATTAACCACAAACAATCAACATCAAGTGAACAACTCCAGGCTCCAGGCTGTGTTTGAACTCTGTAGTCTGCAGCACAACAACACACAGTATTAACCACAAACAATCAACATCAAGTCAACATCTCTAGGCTCTGGGCTGTGTTTGAACTCTGTAGCCTGCAGCACAACACACAGTATTAACCACAAACAATCAACATCAAGTCAACAACTCTAGGCTCTGGGCTGTGTTTGAACTCTGTAGTCTGCAGCACAACACACAGTATTAACCACAGACAATCAACATCAAGTCAACAACTCTAGGCTCTGGGCTGTGTTTGAACTCTGTAGTCTGCAGCACAACACAGTATTAACCACAGACAATCAACATCAAGTGAACAACTCTATCCTCTGGGCTGTGTTTGAACTCTGTAGTCTGCAGCACAACAACACACAGTATTAACCACAGACAATCAACATCAAGTCAACAACTCTAGGCTCTGGGCTGTGTTTGAACTCTGTAGTCTGCAGCACAACAACACACAGTATTAACCACAGACAATCAACATCAAGTGAACAACTCTAGGCTCTGGGCTGTGTTTGAACTCTGTAGCCTGCAGCACAACAACACACAGTATTAACCACAGACAATCAACATCAAGTCAACAACTCTAGGCTCCAGGCTGTGTTTGAACTCTGTAGCCTGCAGCACAACAACACACAGTATTAACCACAGACAATCAACATCAAGTGAACAACTCTAGGCTCTGGGCTGTGTTTGAACTCTGTAGTCTGCAGCACAACAACACACAGTATTAACCACAAACAATCAACATCAAGTCAACAACTCTAGGCTCTGGGCTGTGTTTGAACTCTGTAGTCTGCAGCACAACAACACACAGTATTAACCACAGACAATCAACATCAAGTGAACAACTCTAGGCTCTGGGCTGTGTTTGAACTCTGTAGCCTGCAGCACAACAACACACAGTATTAACCACAGACAATCAACATCAAGTGAACAACTCTAGGCTCTGGGCTGTGTTTGAACTCTGTAGTCTGCAGCACAACAACACACAGTATTAACCACAAACAATCAACATCAAGTGAACAACTCCAGGCTCCAGGCTGTGTTTGAACTCTGTAGCCTGCAGCACAACAACACAGTATTAACCACAGACAATCAACATCAAGTCAACAACTCTAGGCTCCAGGCTGTGTTTGAACTCTGTAGTCTGCAGCACAACAACACACAGTATTAACCACAGACAATCAACATCAAGTCAACAACTCTAGGCTCTGGGCTGTGTTTGAACTCTGTAGCCTGCAGCACAACACACAGTATTAACCACAAACAATCAACATCAAGTGAACAACTCTAGGCTCTAGGCTGTGTTTGAACTCTGTAGCCTGCAGCACAACACACAGTATTAACCACAAACAATCAACATCAAGTCAACAACTCTAGGCTCTGGGCTGTGTTTGAACTCTGTAGTCTGCAGCACAACAACACACAGTATTAACCACAAACAATCAACATCAAGTCAACAACTCTAGGCTCTGGGCTGTGTTTGAACTCTGTAGCCTGCAGCACAACAACACACAGTATTAACCACAGACAATCAACATCAAGTCAACAACTCTAGGCTCTGGGCTGTGTTTGAACTCTGTAGTCTGCAGCACAACACACAGTATTAACCACAAACAATCAACATCAAGTGAACAACTCTAGGCTCTGGGCTGTGTTTGAACTCTGTAGTCTGCAGCACAACAACACACAGTATTAACCACAAACAATCAACATCAAGTGAACAACTCTAGGCTCTGGGCTGTGTTTGAACTCTGTAGTCTGCAGCACAACACAGTATTAACCACAAACAATCAACATCAAGTGAACAACTCTAGGCTCTAGGCTGTGTTTGAACTCTGTAGTCTGCAGCACAACAACACACAGTATTAACCACAGACAATCAACATCAAGTGAACAACTCTAGGCTCTGGGCTGTGTTTGAACTCTGTAGCCTGCAGCACAACACACAGTATTAACCACAAACAATCAACATCAAGTGAACAACTCTAGGCTCTAGGCTGTGTTTGAACTCTGTAGTCTGCAGCACAACAACACACAGTATTAACCACAGACAATCAACATCAAGTCAACAACTCTAGGCTCTGGGCTGTGTTTGAACTCTGTAGCCTGCAGCACAACACACAGTATTAACCACAAACAATCAACATCAAGTCAACAACTCTAGGCTCCAGGCTGTGTTTGAACTCTGTAGTCTGCAGCACAACAACACACAGTATTAACCACAGACAATCAACATCAAGTGAACAACTCTAGGCTCTGGGCTGTGTTTGAACTCTGTAGTCTGCAGCACAACAACACACAGTATTAACCACAGACAATCAACATCAAGTGAACAACTCTAGGCTCCAGGCTGTGTTTGAACTCTGTAGCCTGCAGCACAACAACACACAGTATTAACCACAGACAATCAACATCAAGTGAACAACTCTAGGCTCTGGGCTGTGTTTGAACTCTGTAGCCTGCAGCACAACAACACACAGTATTAACCACAAACAATCAACATCAAGTCAACAACTCTAGGCTCCAGGCTGTGTTTGAACTCTGTAGTCTGCAGCACAACAACACACAGTATTAACCACAGACAATCAACATCAAGTCAACAACTCTAGGCTCTGGGCTGTGTTTGAACTCTGTAGTCTGCAGCACAACAACACACAGTATTAACCACAGACAATCAACATCAAGTCAACAACTCTAGGCTCCAGGCTGTGTTTGAACTCTGTAGTCTGCAGCACAACAACACACAGTATTAACCACAGACAATCAACATCAAGTCAACAACTCTAGGCTCCAGGCTGTGTTTGAACTCTGTAGCCTGCAGCACAACAACACACAGTATTAACCACAAACAATCAACATCAAGTGAACAACTCTAGGCTCTAGGCTGTGTTTGAACTCTGTAGCCTGCAGCACAACACACAGTATTAACCACAGACAATCAACATCAAGTGAACAACTCTAGGCTCCAGGCTGTGTTTGAACTCTGTAGCCTGCAAGCACAACACACAGTATTAACCACAGACAATCAACATCAAGTGAACAACTCTAGGCTCCAGGCTGTGTTTGAACTCTGTAGCCTGCAGCACAACACACAGTATTAACCACAGACAATCAACATCAAGTGAACAACTCCAGGCTCTGGGCTGTGTTTGAACTCTGTAGCCTGCAGCACAACAACACACAGTATTAACCACAGACAATCAACATCAAGTCAACAACTCCAGGCTCTGGGCTGTGTTTGAACTCTGTAGTCTGCAGCACAACAACACACAGTATTAACCACAGACAATCAACATCAAGTGAACAACTCTAGGCTCTGGGCTGTGTTTGAACTCTGTAGCCTGCAGCACAACACACAGTATTAACCACAGACAATCAACATCAAGTGAACAACTCTAGGCTCTGGGCTGTGTTTGAACTCTGTAGCCTGCAGCACAACACACAGTATTAACCACAGACAATCAACATCAAGTGAACAACTCTAGGCTCCAGGCTGTGTTTGAACTCTGTAGCCTGCAGCACAACACACAGTATTAACCACAAACAATCAACATCAAGTGAACAACTCTAGGCTCCAGGCTGTGTTTGAACTCTGTAGCCTGCAGCACAACAACACACAGTATTAACCACAGACAATCAACATCAAGTCAACAACTCTAGGCTCTGGGCTGTGTTTGAACTCTGTAGCCTGCAGCACAACAACACACAGTATTAACCACAGACAATCAACATCAAGTGAACAACTCCAGGCTCTAGGCTGTGTAACCATGCAGTTGCTAAAGTTACTACCATTTAACTGCTTTTACAAGAATTCTGACATGAGGAGGAATAATGTGTGTATCTGACTATCTGTAATATTTTACATAAGACCCATAAAATGGAATGTTTTGTTTCGGATGACATGGCTAAACAAATTATGGTCTGTAGGTCTGTTAGGTTTTTTTTAAGGAGTTAAAGTTTTTATTCTTTTATTATGCATGTGGCTTTTTAGGTTTTTATTGGCCCAAACTCAGATTAGAGATAATAAATCTAATTTGATTTGAAACTCGTGCGAGCTATGTCCCTTAGATGTTAGAGAAGAGTACTGAGTAGCTGTTCTTGTAAAATCTGCACCACTGAGTTTAGTCAATTTTCATTAATTCTTCTTTGGAAGGTTCCGGAAAGAAAGTTCTACTTCTAGGATTGAGAGGAACAAAATAGGATCAGTCAGGGAACGGGAAACACTGATATTTTGTTTCAAGCCTAATATTAAACCCTGAGAGAGTGGGTGGGGGTGGAGACCCCAAAGGATTGTGAAGCGACTCGACTCACCACATCAGCCATGAGAGCATCGTCGGGGTTTGGCTGAGCCATCAGCAGCTGCAGGGAGGTCAGGACCGTCATCAGGTTCATGCACGGCTTCCACGCGCCCTACACATAGACACACATCTCAGACTCTACCTCAACTTACTGACCGCCCTGCACATAGACACACATCTCAGACTCTACCTCAACTTACTGACCGCCCTGCACATAGACACACATGTGATATGAATGCTGTTTTTATATATGTTATACTCTTACTTTCTCCCAAGCGCAAGACAAATTCTTCTATGAAAATTGAAGCCAATAAAATTTGAGTTGAGTTGAGTTGAGTTGAGTTGACATCTCAGACTCTACCTCAACTTACTGACGGCCCTGCACATAGACACACATCTCAGACTCTACCTCAACTTACTGACCGCCCTGCACATAGACACACATCTCAGACTCTACCTCAACTTACTGACCGCCCTGCACATAGACACACATCTCAGACTCTACCTCAACTTACTGACCGCCCTGCACATAGACACACATCTCAGACTCTACCTCAACTTACTGACCGCCCTGCACATAGACACACATCTCAGACTCTACCTCAACTTACTGACCGCCCTGCACATAGACACACATCTCAGACTCTACCTCAACTTACTGACCGCCCTGCACATAGACACACATCTCAGACTCTACCTCAACTTACTGACGGCCCTGCACATAGACACACATCTCAGACTCTACCTCAACTTACTGACCGCCCTGCACATAGACACACATCTCAGACTCTACCTCAACTTACTGACCGCCCTGCACATAGACACACATCTCAGACTCTACCTCAACTTACTGACCGCCCTGCACATAGACACACATCTCAGACTCTACCTCAACTTACTGACCGCCCTGCACATAGACACACATCTCAGACTCTACCTCAACTTACTGACCGCCCTGCACATAGACACACATCTCAGACTCTACCTCAACTTACTGACGGCCCTGCACATAGACACACATCTCAGACTCTACCTCAACTTACTGACGGCCCTGCACATAGACACACATCTCAGACTCTACCTCAACTTACTGACCGCCCTGCACATAGACACACATCTCAGACTCTACCTCAACTTACTGACCGCCCTGCACATAGACACACATCTCAGACTCTACCTCAACTTACTGACGGCCCTGCACATAGACACACATCTCAGACTCTACCTCAACTTACTGACCGCCCTGCACATAGACACACATCTCAGACTCTACCTCAACTTACTGACCGCCCTGCACATAGACACACATCTCAGACTCTACCTCAACTTACTGACCGCCCTGCACATAGACACACATCTCAGACTCTACCTCAACTTACTGACCGCCCTGCACATAGACACACATCTCAGACTCTACCTCAACTTACTGACCGCCCTGCACATAGACACACATCTCAACCCCAACTTACTGACGGAAGAAACAAAAGCAACAAGGACCTAAAAGTGAACAAAGCAGAATCTTTCCTGTCAATCGCACTCAAATTACCGAAGGAAAGAGATCAACTAGTAAGAACACTTCCAAGGGGCAAAGATGAATAAAGGCATACAAATCCACTCCCAATGGAAAACATAGAGTACACACTTTAACAGCTCTATGTTGCAGTTGTAGAATGCAGCCAAATAACAGACAGTAAAACAAAAACACAAACAAGAGCATGCAACTGCAATTTCTCCATGTGAGATAATAAAGTTGATTTGATTTGATGTAAAGCAAGCTTTCTGCGTTGGTCAACACAACACAGAGAAACGCAAGGACCCCTTGACCGGTCACCGCCTGTGTACACAGTCAAACTCAAGAACTGTGATGTCCATGACAAGAGACAGAAAGGCCAGTGGCAGAATACTCAGAGATGGTAAGGCCTAAAAAAAAAATAGGTGTGGTTACGGTAACCCGACCTACCCTATTTTTAGGGGCCGACCCTATAACTTTTTTTATTATATACTGTTAAAAAAAAACCCGCATAGTTGCTACTTGCCAAATTTGTTTTATTTTTCGAAAAAATTAACAGAAAATCCAATATTTAGATTATTTGTTTGAAATTTGGTATGGACACAGTTGAATGCACACACAGTTCATTTGCATCTTCAAATCAATCAGTCAATCAATACGATTGGGTGCCGAGGCTGTCAAGTCAGTAGGGGGTGTGACTGCCTTGAGCAGCAACAACTGCCCGGCACCTTCTGGGCATGGACTGGATCAGATGCCGGATATCTTGCTGTGGGATGGTGTCCCACTCCTCCTGAAGTGCCTGCAATAGATCGCGGTGATTTGCCGGCGCTTCTTCTCGCCTGCGCACACGTCTGTCCAATTCATCCCAGAGGTGTTGTCCTGCTGGAATATGGCATCCTGGTCAGCCAGAAGAGGAAGGGCGTGTGGGCGCAAAATTTCCTCCACGTATCGCTGGGCAGTTATGCGCCCTTGGACGTGCACCAGGGTGCTCCTTCCAGCAGTATTGATCGCCCCCCACACCATGACGCCTCCACCACCATGAACGGGTGCCTCATCCACACAGTTGGGCGCGTAACGTTCGTTTACTCTCCGGTAGACCCTCCTCCGACCATCATGTCGCTGGAGCAGGAAGTAGGACTCGTCGCTGAACCACACGTGTCTCCAGTGATTCCGGACGGTCCAGCGAAGGTGCTGGTTGCCCCACTGCACTCGGTTCTGGCGATGGCGGCGGGTGAGGACAGCTCCTCTGTGAGGTCTGCGAGCTCTCAAACCAGCTTCATGCAGGCGGTTCCGCACGGTCTGGTCCGATAATCGGTGTGGCCCGGGGAGAGCCTGGACAGAAGATGAGGCCGACAGGAAACGATTCCGGAGGTGGCGGAGCCGTATGAAGCGGTCGTGAGCAGCAGTTGTCGCCCTTGGTCTTCCCGCTCGTGGCAAGTCAGCAACGGAGCCAGTGGCTTGAAACCTGACCCACAGTCTACTGATGGTGCTCTGGGACACGTGGAAGTGCCTGGCGATTGCACTTTGACTTTGGCCTGCTTGTAAACGACCCAATGCAATTTGGCGGTCTTCTCTGCTCAATCGGGCCATCTTTCGTCGCTGAATTGTCGTCTGATTTCTTTGTGGCGAACAATCCGCTTTTATGGGTTTTGGAAGACATGGTGAGAGCTCAATATTCCCCGAGTTTCACGAGATTACACTGAAGCATGACGAGTGGTCATGCCAAATGAGCAATTTTGACATTGTAGCCACTGATAACGCATGCGTCACGTGCAGAGCTCACTTGTGGCAATGGACGAAAGGTCGACGACCAGATAAACATTTTCTGCAGTTTGGTGGATATCCTTGTAGCCATATAACTAAATTAACCAAATATTACAAGCTATGCGTTTCTTTTTTTGAACAGTATATTTAGTCAAGTTTTGACTAAATATTTTAACATCGAGGGGGAATCGAAACGAGGGTCGTGGTGTATGTATGTGTGTGTGTGTGTGTGTGCGTGCGTGCGTGTGCGTGTGTGTGTGTGTAGAGCGATTCAGACTAAACTACTGGACCGATCTTTATGAAATTTGACATGAGAGTTCCTGGGTATGAAATCCCCGAACGTTTTTTTCATTTTTTTGATAAATGTCTTTGATGACGTCATATCCAGCTTTTCGTGAAAGTTGAGGCGGCACTGTCACGCCCTCATTTTTCAACCAAATTGGTTGAAATTTTGGTCAAGTAATCTTCGACGAAGCCCGGACTTCGGTATTGCATTTCAGCTTGGTGGCTTAAAAATTAATTAATGACTTTGGTCATTAAAAATCTGAAAATTGTAAAAAAAATTAAAAATTTATAAAACGATCCAAATTTACGTTTATCTTATTCTCCATCATTTGCTGATTCCAAAAACATATAAATATGTTATATTCGGGTTAAAAACAAGCTCTGAAAATTAAATATATAAAAATTATTATCAAAATTAAATTGTCCAAATCAATTTAAAAACACTTTCATCTTATTCCTTGTCGGTTCCTGATTCCAAAAACATATAGATATGATATGTTTGGATTAAAAACACGCTCAGAAAGTTAAAAAAAAAAGAGAGGTACAGAAACGCTTGCTATCCTTCTTAGCGCAACTACTACCCCGCTCTTCTTGTCAATTTCACTGCCTTTGCCATGAGCGGTGGACTGACGATGCTACGAGTATACGGTCTTGCTGAAAAATGGCATTGCGTTCAGTTTCATTCTGTGAGTTCGACAGCTACTTGACTAAATATTGTATTTTCGCCTTACGCGACTTGTTACATTTGTCAAAAAAACACACAAAAACCAAGAAAACGAATGCAGAAAACGCAATGAAAGCGAAAGCGCCCGAGTCGCACACTTATTTCCCTGTCAAGTAGGTTTAATTTGTACACATTAGAAAAAAAAGTTTAAAAAAAAAAAAGTGATTGCCTACCTTCCTACCCTATTTTTTTGGGCTATGTTACCGTAACCACACCTATTTTTTTTGTGGCCTAATTGGTATCAGACTAGGCCCAGGCCTGACACCACAACGTCACCAAATTTAACAAATCGGAGACGGCGGGAGGGGGTGCTGAAAGTCAAAAATGATATATATATATATGTATGTCACACGCTTTCCTTCTTTGCCACTACTAAAGCAAACGTGTGCAAGATTGTATGTTACACGCTTTGGAGCATGTGCAAGAACGGATTCAAACTCGAAATCGTCCCCCCAAAAACCCCAAAATGCACACACGACTTTTATTTCTCCTGCTGTTATCGTTTCTTCTCTTTACAAATTCTTCAACGCTCAGAATACTGAAAACGGCATCCCAGACGACAGTACTGTTTCCATACGCGAATTTAGCTGCCCTTGGAAAGTGGCTCGCTCAGGAGGCCTGTTAGTCTGACACTATAAGGACAGAGTTCTGAACATAGATGACAAAGATCCCGGAAAGAACAAACATTTCGCGGATGCAGACACAGAAAGACGTCATGAAGATTGCGATGCTTCAAAAGATACAGACTGTGACGATGACTGTGACGTCATTCACATATACCGAGACGTCATTTATAGTTGTTCGGTCACTTTCGTCAAAAAGTAGATCTCTCCACAATGGCTGCTCCTGTGTTTAGGTTTATCAAGCGTGAGTACGCAAAACGTGTTTGTTCTCTCCTCTGTTGAAGCTGTGAGACATAATCGCCATTACGAGCTAGTCGTGTGACAGAGAGTTTTCTTGCACACTCGACTGCTGCTGTTTCACTCCGGCTAAAGCCGTCGTGAAACATCTACAGTCTCGTGTGCAAGAAAACTCTGTCACACGACTAGCTCGTAATAGCGGGTAATTACATTTAGTGTATTACATTTAGTGTATTACATTTAGTGTATTACTATTAGTGTATTACTATTAGTGTATTACTATTAGAGTATTACTATTAGAGTATTACTATTAGTGTATTACATTTACAGTACAGCAGTCACAAGCAGCTACAATCAGTGGTACAAATACAACTGTACACACAGTAAAGATACCAAACACAGTTTGCTTCCGGCGTTATGACCACATAGCACAGCAAAGAGTCTGCAATCTCTGCATGTATCCTGTAGCGACTACACAATGTTTGTTCTCACTCAATGCAGCCTACCTTGGGTGGCATCTTGAGTGTATCCTGTAGCGACTACACAATGTTTATTCTCACTCAATGCAGCCTACCTTGGGTGGCATCTTGAGTGTATCCTGTAGCTACTACACAATGTTTGTTCTCACTCAATGCAGCCTACCTTGGGTGGCATCTTGAGTGTATCCAGACATATCCGCCCAGCGTTGTCCACATTGGGATGGTAGATAGGGGTCAAGAACTGGACCTTCGGGGGCTCGAAAGGGTACCTGTTTGTGAGCAACATTAACAATTTCATTCAATGCGATTAATCTAAAAAACAGAGTTGACTTACTTTCTGTTTGCAAAACTTTTAGTAGTTACATAAATTTCATAATTGAAATGCAAATTACCATCCACAGTCAGCATCATAATGTACCCAGTGGGTGTGGAACTGAACAAAAGACCTCTTTCTTAATCTTATGAATAAAGCCGTCATATTAATTAACTAAGTTGACATTTGCCTAAGAAGGAAGCAGTGATGAAAGTCTTGAAGCCGGAAACTCTGTTATTGTTAATACTTTAATATTCCCTTTTATTACACAATCCCTAGTGTATACAGACTACAGATGACAGTACGAAGGGACGCACAGGTTGGAACTTGGAGAGCGCTGTAAGTAAGTGTAACAATAACTTGAATAAGCAGCATGTTCAACTCGATCAATACATGTCTGTGTGCGAAATGATATTATGAAGGTTGAAGCATACCTTTCAGGGAGATCAATCTGCACCTTGAACACTCCCCCAAAGTATGGTGTACCTTCTCCTCCCAATATTTCTGAAACAAATTTGTTTTAAATGTTAAAATATATACACATGTATGTAATGATGTATTCAATGACATTGACAATTATTTATTTAACGAGAGTAATACTAATAGAATAAGCAGTGATTTGCTTTTTCTACTCCTGGCCCTAAAGTGGTTAAATAATAAACAAAGAAAACAAAGAAAACAATATAATTTGCAGATAAAGTGAAGGAAGAAGGCCAAACAAGGATCTAGGAGTCAACTGGCCTGGAGAAGTGAACACGAAATGGAGCTCACCCACATTGTCTCACATGGCTCGAAGCGATTCATTTTGTAAACACGATACGGATGAAGTAGATTTTTTTAGGGGGGGGCGGGCTTGTAGGTTACTAGTCTATTTCGTATGCCTCACACCGTAGAAGGAAGCTAAGGCAAGTTCAGTATATGTGCGGTCACGTGGCCCTCGAGTTGAAGTGTTAGCGGGCTGGAAGGTAGGATTTTCACTTAGTATTCAATATATATGTGTGAACAGCTCAGATCATGGGTCAATAAAGTGTTACACAGATGGTCAAAATTAAAGTACAAGATATTGCACTGGAAGTGGAACTACACTGTTGCTTAGTGTCTGTATGAAGCTACAAGGTGAAAATAGAAAAAGAAAAACACGATTCTTGACTTTGATGGGCTTTTTCTGCTCGTAAGCACACATTCTTCTACTCATCACAGCATGCCCCATTATTGAGTTTAAAACACCAATTAAATTTGTTTTGAATAAAACTCACAATTTTACAATAAGAATTTAGAGACCTGAATCAATTAGGTATATCCTACTTAGTTTGACTTTTGCAAAACTAAGTAATTACACATTTAATTGAATCAGTCAGACAGACGGAGACATAGAGAGACAGACAGAGGGCAAACAGAAATCTGAGAAAGAAACCCCTTTAAAAATGTTACCATGTTTGAAATGAAACATCGCAAGGTGAAGCCATAATTCATCACCTTTCAGTATAACGTCATGAGGGTGTTCCACACTTGAAATGACGTGTTTTTATCATGTTGTCAGCTGCACGGAGCTTGGAAGTATAATTTCCATTCAACGATCCGAGTTTGTTAAGTTTTAGCCTATTTTCAACGTCAAACACCATGAAACTATATATATTTGGAATCAGAAAATGGTAAGGAATAGATAGAAGTTGTTTTTAAGTGTCTTTTTTCATAAATAAAGATAGTGGTTATTTATCGGTTTTCTTCATTTTTAAGCATAATTATCAATACAAAACAACAAAACTATATAGTTTTAGATACAGGACGCAATAGGGAATACACCAATATAATTTTTTTGTTTCAAATATTAGTTTTTAAAAATTTGAAAAAATGACATATTTCGAACAAACATTTCAATAACAAAACTTTAAGTGACCATGAAATGCAATCCCATAATCCGGCCTAGATCTGAGATTGTGTGATAAGAAATTCGATCAAATTGATAAAAAACTGTAACTGTGAAAGTGCTGCCTCGACCTTTTGGCAAACGGTAAAATATGACGTCATCAAACTGTCCTATCAATAAACGGAAAAACCTTCTATGAGAAAATCCAGTCAAAAATATCCATATCAAATTTCATAAAGATCCACTCCGTAGTTTTTGAGATATGATCTGCAGTGTGAAAAAACGCCCATAACGCCCAAAACGCAAACTCATTTGTCATGATTTGGTCGTGTTCTGCTGATACTATAATGTTTTTCTTTCCTAAAACACACTATAATAGTAGCCTTTCCCAATGTCTATGCTAAAA
This sequence comes from Littorina saxatilis, assembly GCF_037325665.1. Classification (NCBI taxonomy): domain Eukaryota; kingdom Metazoa; phylum Mollusca; class Gastropoda; order Littorinimorpha; family Littorinidae; genus Littorina; species Littorina saxatilis. Next base: position 57,532,651 of record NC_090251.1, read on the forward strand.
CTGACTTGTCTGTGTTGTCAATGATTTTGCTACAGTGTGAGAACAAAAAGTCTAAACAATCTCACGCCCATAACGCTGTGACACGAAAACTCATTTGGTCGTGTTCTGCCGATACTGTGATGTTTTTCTTTCTTAAAACACACTATAATAGTAGCCCTTCCCAAATGCAATGCTAAAAATGACTGGTCTGTGTTGTCAATGATTTTCTGCGAGAATGCGATCTATCTGTTTGTCGCAAAGACCGTGTGACACGAAAGTTATGAGCGGAAGACAAATCTGCTGAGTGCAATTACGTTTCAGAAGATAGTTGGTTAAAACAGTTTATCACTCAGACACGCAAAGGAACACTATAACTTTATTATTCAGGCCATATTTGCTTTCCTTTGTCATGTATGAAAGTACTGGCCTTGGTTGAAGAAAGTGACCTGTCGCTGTGCAACAAATTTGTCGCCATTTTCCGCCGTGTTTTGTAAATAAAACGTGTTTACTACCCACACATACAAAACGATGCTGTTGGTTCTTTTTATTTTCTTATTGTTTGATTCATGCTTAGCAGTTTAGTATGCTTTGTTTTCTTCTCAATTCAATGGATGGCTATAAAATAAGCATTTAAATGTGAAGGTGTTAAAATTGCCCATGATCTGAGCTGTTCACATATATATACAGTAAAACCTGAGTCTAGCGGACCCTTATTGTAACGGCCACCTGCTACATACGGACAGTTTATCATGGCACGAACACGATTTCAACAATAACTAACCTTTAACGGGCGGACACCTGCCACTTACGGACGCGGACACGATTTTTCGGACCGTAGGAAGTGTAAACACTGTCACAAACGGACACAACGTACATGTATAAAAACGCAACTTCGAAAACTCGACTGTTATGCAGACAGTGCTCGGCAGCCGTAGCCGTAGCACAAATGGTTGTTGATTGGTTGTCCTGTCCCTTTTCTGACCAATCAGTGGCTTGTTTAGATGGAGACCCACTTTCGCTTCGCTCACTTTCGCTTTTCCGCATTGTGGATACAGTCACAACCAAAAGCAACAGTAGACTACTGTGTTTGAAAATGGAATCTCCAGCAGGAAAAAGAAAAGCGTTGACTTTAGAGCAGCGTGTCGCTGCCTTGAAAAAACTAGATAGCGGCCAATCATGCCGAGATGTGGCGAAGGAGATGGGATGTGGTAAAACACAGATCGCGAGGATCAAATCGGAAAAAGAAGACGTGATGATCTCTTTCTCTTTGTAAGCAATCGTTCGAAGGAAACAATAGTTAACACAGCTAAATTTTTGTTCCATGCATTTATGCTGAGACTAGAAAAACTGAATGAAACAAGAGCTGACACAATTTGGTCGAGACACACTGCGGAATTTCCCGTTGAATGACTGATGAAGAGTCAGCTATTTTTAGCTTTGTGACGTCCGACTTGCGTAAGTTTGAATGCACAGTGTGTGTAGGGAACGGGGTAGGGGGGGGGGGGGGGGGGGGGGGGGATGTTGTTGTTGTTGTTTGCTACATGTATCATTTGTTTACTCACATTTTCAGTGAGTCTCATGTTCAATCCAATAAATACATACTACAGGACTGACAAAAAGTGTCTTGTTCATTTTACGTGCTCTTTGTAAAATATTGCCCCGGCCCCTCCACCTGTGAAGAAGGGACACCTGTCTAATAGGGACACTATTACCATTCCCAAAGGGTGTCCGTTAGAGACAGGTTTTACTGTACCAGTCATTCATAACTACCATTAATTATATTATGTTTCTTACGATGCTAGCTTATCCCTCCGTCATTCCTACTGTGCTCAGTTCTTTGGTTTAGCAAGAAACGTCAATGAAAAATTCGAATCGCATGCAAAGGTCAAAGTGCATCCATGCTAAGGTCAAAGTGCAACCGGCCCCTGTAGCGCAGTGGTTAGCGCATCGGGAGGTCGTGGGTTCGAATCCCATCAGGGTCATGTGGGTTTTTCGGGCTACGGTCGGCTCCTTCCCAGAGTGGAAGTGCTATGGTTCCTATGGGAAGGCTGGGATCACACAGCCGAGTGTCATTCACTTAACGAATGCGACTTTGAGGGTGCTCAGGTTCTGTATACCTGACCAACACCGCAGGTGCGGGAGTTCTCGGGCCTGGTTGATGCCAGGATATATTATGACAGTAAGCGTAGAGTGCTGCCCTGTCACGTAGTCTCAAACCAAAAATTGGAAATCCAAAGCATCATCATTATAATCATCCTCATCTCATTAATCATCCAAAATAAAAATTGTCCTTGCTCTTGTGGCCCTTCATGCCCGGAGCTCTCATGGTGACCTTGGTCTCAGTGTTCCTGTTCGATCCTTCCCTGAATAGTAGTTCTGCTGTCAGTCTTCAACGTGTGACGTTCTGGGGGGTCGACAGAGGGACGTGGTGGCGGTCTGCTTTCTGGAGGGGACGCTCACTCAGTCTGGCTCCGCGACTTAAAAGTCAATGTCGTTAGTAGGGGGCATAGTAGGTAGTGGGCTGCGTCTGTTAGCTCAAGACACACCCACTACTGAACACCGTCGAAGTGACTCAGCAGAAGTGCAGTGTCATCTTCCGAGGGTAGCCTACCGCAGCGACCCGACATCCCCCCCCTGGAGCGTCTGTAAAATCGACAAATCTGGCAGTGGAACGAAATTCAGAGGAGGTTGGAGCAGTGAGTGCAGGGACGGGGCGGTGTGAGAGCACAACGGGACAAGAAACAGGTGTAAAGATAAAGAAAAGTTACGAACGCAAAGGCTACACTTCGTGAGCCAAAAAGGGTAGCTTGTAACCTCTCGAAATGTTTCAGAGTGTACAATAGATCGAGGGAATGCACAAAAAGCTGCCTGAAAGAATAGACCCTTTCGGTATCTGAGCAGCTCTCACGAGACACGCTCTTTGTTATGCTTTGAACATCGCGAGAACTTCGAACCTTGGCTTGTGCAGCTCGCACGAGATCGCTGTACCGCATGCTTTGCTAGTCTGAAGTTTGCGAGAGATTACGAGAGCTTGGAATACCGATAGGGTCAATTGTACTTTGACATTAGCATGGGTGCACTTTGACCTTAGCATGCGATTCGAATTTTTCATTGACGTTTCTTGCTAAACCAAAGAACTGAGCATAGCAGGAATGACCGAGGGATAAGCTAGCATCGTAAGAAACATAATAATCTAATTAATAGTAGTTATGAATGACTGGTATATATTGAATACTAAGTGAAAATCCTACCTTCCAGCCCGCCAACACTTCAACTCGAGGGGCCGTATCGTACCACGTGACCGCACGTACACTGAACTTGCCTTAGCTTCCTTCTGCGGTGTGATGCCTGTGCTGTGTGCATACAAAAAGACACCGAGCCGATGGCGGGTCAACTTCTTATTATCCTTTTACTTTTAGCTTGAGAAAAAAAATCAGCAAGCAGGAGATTACTCACTTGCTTCAAACTGAGTAATGTTGTCAGAAACTGGATAACATGAGATCCCATGAGGAGGAGATTCCAGCAGCATCTGCAATTCCTTTTTAACTCTCGGTAGTCTCTGCATGTTGACAAACTGTGAGTGTGGCTCTGTGAGGCACTTGGTGACTTGCATTCACGCGCGCTTCGATAAAAGCGGGCAGATGATTGGATAAAATCTGTGCGCATGTCAGGGAGCGTTCATTAAGCTTATACTCGGGCAGTGTAGAATGTACTCACGCAGGATAGCAAATTAATAAGCTTACTTGGATTCTCACTAACACTTATTATATCAACAGCAAATAGATTTTTTTAATTTGCGTTGAACTGATTGCCTAGTACACGGTCAGTGTGTCAGTACCCACCTGTCTGTCGGTACTGAAATGATTTTGATGAAATAAGTTCATAAAAAGCCAAAGTGGCTTTTACCAAATAAATTCATCAACACATTCATGCACACTGTGCACACAGAGCACCTACTCATTTTGAGAGAGGGATTGTCTTATGTAAAACTGAGCCTGGCGAGATCTGAGATAGTGAGCAAATCTGTCAGTTTTCACGGCAAGGAGTGTGCCTTCAAAACTCATTTATTGCCTTTACTTAAAAGATGAAAACCAGCAACGTATATTACAACCTCTTTCACGTGATCTCTTATTACTGCCTCCTATCCTTTCAAATTATTATTTACACTGTCCGGTCACTGAAATGTAGGGCGGGTAGATTCGTTGTTGGTTGTGTTTTGTTGTTGTACTTTTTGAAATATTTGTCTAATAAGATATTTTCGACTGAGGCACTCGAATGTCATTTTAACGAAGCATGATTACATTAATTCTTGTTCATATGATGATATCAAGCAAACAAATAGTTACTACTTCTTTTCTTCCGATGCAAAAAATATTGTTCAGTAGCAGTATCTTTTTTTAAAATGTCCGATAGGGGGCAAAATATTTCTTCCGGAAGTCGTCCTTCTCCTTCATCTTGGCTCTTGCGACAAGTCACATGACTTTTGCTAAAGGGAGGACAGCACACTTTACAAGATGGCCTGTCCAATCTGTGGCCCGTTGTGCTCAAGATATTACATGGTCCTCAGCGTCTGGGCCATTGTTATGCTCGTAAGTATACTGACACGGGTGATTACTAATATATGAAGCGACTTTCTCTGTTTATTTGTTTGTTACTCTGACGGTAATCACTGATCTACTGTAGTGAAATATGACAACAAACACGAGTGCAGAAAATGACAACGATGGTTAACACTGAATTTATTTTGTTAATCTCCTCTCTATCAGTCCTGTATGTTGAACGGGATTCATTTGAACATTGATTGTACAAAAAAGTGGTTAAAGCGGTATCGTGTTTCTGCGGAGTGTGTCCTCAGTGAAATTCGAGTGGTCAATGTACCATCATCATCAGTGAAGGAAGTACTCCAGTAGTTGGGTAATGATAAATTACTGATTTCATTTAGTCATTAGTGGCACAGGAATGAGCAATGTTTTGGGCCATTTCGAAGTACTTTGGCAGGCTACATTTTCTTCTTCTTTCTTTGGTGTTTAACGTCGTTTTCAACCACGAAGGGTTATATCGCGACGGGGAAAGGGGGAAGATGGGATAGAGCCAATTGTTTCTTGTTCACAAAAGCACTAATCAAAAATTTGCTCCAGGGGCTTGCAACGTAGTACAATATATTACCTTACTGGGAGAATGCAAGTTTCCAGTACAAAGGACTTAACATTTCTTACATACTGCTTGACTAAAATCTTTACAAAAATTGACTATATTCTATACAAGAAACACTTACCGTAAAAGTCGACCTATAAGACGCACCTGGGTATAAGCCGCACCCCCCGATTTAAAAAAAAATTCAGAAAAATCCATACACAAGCCGCTCCGGCATACAAGCCGCGCCTAGAAGCAAAGTTCAAGTCAAGAAACATCGAAAGTCAACGGAAAAAAAACACACACACACAAAAACGAACCGGCTAACTTGTCAGTTTTGCACTTTACTTTCAGCATCAGATGTTGAGTGATTCACAGAACTCTGGACTATCAAACTGTCCTCTCGTCCTGCACACAGCACCTGTAGTTAGTTCTGTAAATCACTCAACATCTGATGCTGAAAATCCGCTGAAGTCGGACTCCTCAGTGTCAAAACCGGTGTATGCCAACCCATTACTGTGTGAGTGTAAGTTATTGTCATGCTTCAAACTTCCGGAAAGAAGGTGAGTGAGTGAATTGAGGTAAACACAGCTGATTCAAGGCCATTACACAGCGGCGATCCAACTTCCGGAAACTAGGTCACTGAGCGAAGTCGGGTACACGCCACTGATTCAGAAAAAGTCATTCATAAGCCGCACCGCCTTATAAGCCGCAGGGGTCCATTTAGGAAAAAAAAGTCGCGGCTTATAGGTCGACTTTTACGGTAACAAGGGTAAAAGGAGAAACAGAATCCGTTAGTCGCCTCTTACGACATGCTGGGGAGCATCGGATAAATTCTTCCCCCTAACCCGCGGGGGGCGCAGGCTACATGTTTTCATGTGAATAAGCCTTTTGCTGCTGTCCCTTGCCTTAATATAAACATAGATGATAGAACACTTTATTATCTCAACGAGGAGAAACTCAGGTGTGTATACAGCAGACCTGTTTACCCTCCGGGATTGTCCGGAATTATTACGGATTTGGGGTCTAAATTCCGGTATTACGGAATACCACCAAAAATTCTGGAAATTCCGGTCGAGAGAACCTTTTTCGTGCGTGAAAATTCGAAGTCGAAATTGTGGTAGTCACCAGGGCTGTGATTTCAAGGCTGACCGAAACAGCCTTTTCTGCGCATGTGCACAGCAAGGTATTTGTCGGATTTCGCGGATTTGAGATCGACATTGGTCCGAAGGGTAATATAGGGCCGATCTCTGTGGGGACGAAATGCCAACCAAAAAAGCGAAAGTTGTACAGAAATATCGGCAAAACTATTAAGTCAAGTGGCGGTGTCTGGTGAAGTTTAAGAAGAGCGAACCACATTCATTTTGGTGATCAACTTGAGATCAGTGCAAGAACAAAGCAAGCCAGTTACGAGTCACGTCGCGCCACAAGAAAAATGAAAAAAATGAAGTGTCCCGAGGTTAGACGCAGCATTAGTTTTAACAAAATGCAGTACACAAATGAACATGGAAACAAACAAAAACACAAAATTATGTTTGGGAAAACATGAGCCTGCTTCGCATCGAGTTTATTTGACCTAGGTCTCTACTTCCACAGAATCTCTCGGACCTGCGAACCGATCTCTCACTACGGTCAGTCGCACCAGAGACATAGATGTAGGGGTCTATGGTCGCGCTCATCAGTTACTTGGCTGTTGCCGAAATTCAAGTCTTTCTGAGTCTAAAACTGATCTCCATTAATATTTCTCCAATATAGCAAAGATCACAGTTCTTTGAATAGAAAAACTTACAACAAAATGTTTAAATGAAATAAACGAATCGGTCCTCTAAAATTAAAGGTAGCTTCTGGAGAGAGTTATTATGACTGGTTTTAATGCAGGATGTCTGATGTGACAGAATGTAAGGTGGTTTTGTTCACATGCATCTTCAAGTGACTGTAAATAGTCCAAGGGCGGAGGGGTGGGGGTGGGGGGATGTTACTGGGGTTCCGGACCCCCCCCCCCCCCCCCCCCCGACCCCCCCTGCTGTCAAAAAAGCAAACAAGTCGCGTAAGGCGAAATTACTACATTTAGTCAAGCTGTAGAACTCACAGAATGAAACTGAACGTAGTCCGCCGCTAGTGCAAAAGGCAGAGAAAGTGACGAGCCTCTTTGGCGCGGCAGCGGTTGCGCTGTGCTTCATAGCACGCTTTACTGTACCTCTCTTCGTTTTAACTTTCTGAGCGTGTTTTTAATCCAAACGTATCATATCTATATGTTTTTGGAATCAGGAACCGACAAGGAATAAGATGAAATTGTTTTTAAATCGATTTCGGAAATTTAATTTTGATTATATTTTTTTATTTTCAGAGCTTGTTTTTCATCCAAATATAACATATTTATATGTTTTTGGAATCAGAACATGATAAAGAATAAGATTAACGTAAATTTGGATCATTTTATGAAAAAAAAATTTTTTTTTACAATTTTCAGATTTTTAATGACCAAAGTCATTAATCAATTTTTAAGCCACCAAGCTGAAATGCAATACCGAAGTCCGGCCTTCGTCGAAGACTGCTTGGCCAAAATTTCAATCAATTTGATTGAAAAATGAGGGTGTGACAGTGCCGCCTCAACTTTTACAAAAAGCCGGATATGACGTCATCAAAGACATTTATCGAAAAAAAGGAAAAAACGTCCGGGGATATCATACCCAGGAACTCTCATGTCAAATTTCATAAAGATCGGCCCAGTAGTTTAGTCTGAATCGCTCTACACACGCACACGCACACACACACCACGACCCTCGTCTCGATTCCCCCCTCGATGTTAAAACATTTAGTCATTACTTGACTAAATGTAACAAGTCGCGTAAGGCGAAATTACTACATTTAGTCAAGCTGTGGAACTCACAGAATGAAACCGAACGTAGTCCGCCGCTAGTGCAAAAGGCAGTGAAAGTGACAAGCCTGTTTGGCGGTAATTGCGCTGTGCTTCATAGCACGCTTTACTGCACCTCTCTTCGTTTTAACTTTCTGAGCGTGTTTTTAATCCAAACATATCATATCGATATGTTTTTGGAATCAGGAACCGACAAGGAATAAGATGAAATAGTTTTTAAAACGATTTCGGAAATTTAATTTTGATCATAATTTTTATATTTTTAATTTTCAGAGCTTGTTTTTAATCCAAATATAACATATGTATATGTTTTTGGAATCAGAAAATGACGAAGAATAAGATGAAATTGTTTTTGGATCGTTTAATAAAAAAATAATTTTAATTACAAGTTTCCGATTTTTAATGACCAAACTCACTCATTAGTTTTTAAGCCACCAAGCTGAAATGCAATACCAAACCCCGGCCTTCGTCGAAGATTGCTTTGCCAAAATTTCAATCAATTTAATTGAAAAATGAGGGTGTGACAGTGCCGCCTCAACTTTTACAAAAAGCCGGATATGACGTCATCAAAGGTATTTATCGAAAAAATGAAAAAAACGTCCGGGGATATCATACCCAGGAACTCTCATGTCAAATTTCATAAAGATCGGCCCAGTAGTTTAGTCTGAATCTCTCTACACACACAGACAGACAGACACACACACACATACACCACGACCCTCGTCTCGATTCCCCCCTCTATGTTAAAACATTTAGTCATAACTTGACTAAATGTAAAAAACAAAACAAAAATTCAGTCTGTGGGGAAAACAAAAATTCTGTCGGTGAAATTGTTGTTGTCTGGAGCAGATATCAATGAAGATAAATTGCCATTATTTAATACTAACTTTAAAAGAAATAATGAGTGGCTACTGACACCAATTTATCATGTTTAAAATCAAGGATAAGCTACAAATTGTTAATACAATAGCTAAAATTCTTCAGCCAGGGCCCCCCAACCCCTGGACCCCAGGTTGTACCGCCCCCCCCTCCCCCTCTAGCTCTCTTGCTCCGCCCCTGAATACTGTGGTGGTTTTTTTTTAAGATAAAGTAAACTTGTCTTACTCTTAGTTAACTTGCATATTATATATCAGGTGTCGTGTGTTTGTGTGTGTGTGTCATCGAGCTTCTGTGTGTGTAGTACAATACTGTTAAACATGGTTATCAATTTTGTACTTGTTTTGCATGGTAGCGCGCGAATAAACGTATCGTTTTCGAGCTGGTTTATGGTTGATAAAAAAGATTACTCAAAGATGCCTCAAATTACGGAAAAGTACCAGCTGCATTCCTGATTTTCATTTGGGGGGGTAAACAGGTCTAGTAAACACTGAGTCAGTGAGTGTAACTCTAAGCAGAGCTGCATGTACTATGAAACTAAAAGAGAGGTGCTCTTCACTCTCTTCTCAGCCGTACTATGAAATGTGAAGCCAGAAATTGTAGTATGAACACATATATATATATGATCACAATAATAATAATAATATATATATATATGAGGTAGAACTCTCCTCGGGTTATTCTTGTTCAGTGTTGCAATCGGCTCCGAAAGGGTTTGATTCTCCAGTAGGCTGTCTGTGAAGAGTTCTTTCTAGATCTAATTCTTACCCCCTCCCCCCACCTCTTCCATTACCTCTAGTGTGCTCCCTGCTTTCAAAATTCCACGTTGGAATGTAGGCGGCGGAGACACACACAGAGTAAAGGATGATCTCCCTTGCTCATGACGTAAGTTCTATGCATTCTCGCTCTTGACGTCATTCTATATTTAACTTTTCTTTAAAAGTACAAGCGATTGAGTGCACATTTTGGCATTTTTAGCAGCGCTCTCATTATTAATTTCTATTTTGTTGCTTCAACAACCAAGAGCAGCTGCTGATACTTCAAATTTCTTTTTCTTACTCTTCACTGACAGTTGCAGGGGAGTCAAAGAAAGATTCTCGTCTATGCAGAGGGCCTACCGCAGAAATGTGGTTTTCTCTTTTGCATAAAAGTTTGAGGGTTCTTCTCTGTTTTATGCCAAGAGACTGCCTGATGAGAGCTTCTCAGCTCGAAACCAGTAGCACTAGTAGCAGTCTTGGCTAAACAAAAACGGACCTTTTCAGGTTCAGCACTCTATGAGAATGCCCTTTAATGCACTTACAGTGAATTCTCAATCCAATGAGGTTGTAGAACTCTCCTCGGGTTATTCTTGTTCTGTGTTGCAATTGGCTCCGAAAGGGTTTGATTCTCCAGTAGGCTGTCTGTGAAGAGTTCTTTCTAGATCTAATTCTTACCCCCTCCCCCCACCTCTTCCATTACCTCTAGTGTGCTCCCTGCTTTCAAAATTCCACGTTGGAATGTAGGCGGTGGAGACACACACAATAACAATAATAACAATAACAGCACTTTATTGTCCATTAAAATATTACATAAAAATGGAAATTTTTCTTCGGCACACCCTGTCTGCCTGTAAACGATTATAACGAGTAAAGGATGATCTCCCTTGCTCATGACGTAAGTTCTATGCATTCTCGCTCTTGACGTCATTATATATATATATATCTTATATTTCAGTGATGTACTCTTGTTAGTGTTACTGTAACCTGTTTCTGTTTTTCAGTTATGTGTAAGTATTGTGTGCATGCATGCCAACTCACTCGACTCACTGTCAGGGAACACAAAGTGATCATATTTTCAATTTCATAATGTATATTTTCAGGGATTACTGGGAGTGTTCTTCTGGCTGCGCAGCCCGGCGCTGTTCGAGGACACTCCGCTGAAGTCAAACTGGGAGCACCACAACTACACGCTGGAGTACGCCAAGGAGAAGTATGAGCAGAACGCCATGAACTGCTGGATCGCTGCCGGCATCTACGTCGTCCTCTTCGTCTTCTCCTTCATCCAGTATAAGATGAACAACCGGTCAAGCTACGAAATGTCATAGAGCGTCGCTGTGAAAGCCCACGATCAAATGCCGCGCAGAGAGTGTCTGGACTTGGTTCATACTTCATCGTGGTCGTCAGTGGAATACATGGAATCTAATCAGGAGCTTGGTCACAAGATATTGATTTTGTGGTCTGAGGCATGTGGACCCTTCATCACAGCTTGCACACATTTTCAGACGTCTTTCGTAAGATGTCATTCTGACCTTGGTTATTCTGTATGTGGATAAATTAATAAGTCAGATAATGCAGAAATATACTTTAAAAAAATTATTTCTGTAATATGCGCTTTTACGTTTGCTTCAACTTCAAGACTTTTTTTTCACTTCCTAAGTGGGTGAGAATAAGATCTCAACAAATGACATGTGCTAGTGAAACAAACTAGGATAGTTTTGAATCCTGGGCTTATTGTTAGTGAGGGAGAGAGAACGTCACATGTTAGTATGACTGCGAGCATTTGTCCACAGTTATGTCCTGAAGCTAGTGTAGTGTGTCAAACAAAAGCTAGTGTACTGTGTCAAACAAAAGCTGGTCTCAAATAGCATGGCACTTTCATTCAGTTTTAGCTAGCATAAGACAACCCCAAAACTGGTGTCTTTTCTTGTTCATTCAGTTTTAGCTAGCATAAGACAACCCCAAAACTGGTGTCTTTTCTTGTTCATTCAGTTTTAGCTAGCATAAGACAACCCCAAAACTGGTGTCTTTTCTTGTTCATTCAGTTTTAGCTAGCATAAGACAACCCCAAAACTGGTGTCTTTTCTTGTTCATTCAGTTTTAGCTAGCATAAGACAACCCCAAAACTGGTGTCTTTTCTTGTTCATTCAGTTTTAGCTAGCATAAGACAACCCCAAAACTGGTGTCTTTTCTTGTTCATTCAGTTTTAGCTAGCATAAGACAACCCCAAAACTGGTGTCTCTTCTTGTTCATTCAGTTTTAGCTAGCATAAGACAACCCCAAAACTGGTCTTTTCTTGTTCATTCAGTTTTAGCTAGCATAAGACAACCCCAAAACTGGTGTCTTTTCTTCTTTATCTGGGATTACTGCATACAAATTCTTTTGATTATGGATGTGGTAAATTAATCATTTAATGTTTATATTTTTTTGTAATTACATACATTTATATACATGTGTTATTGCAAATCAGTGAAAACAAGAGAGGAAGGTACAGTGTAGTTTGTTACAAACCTTTAAATCAGTGAAAACAAGAGGGGAAGGTACAGTGTAGTTTGTTACAAACCTTTAAATCAGTGAAAACAAGAGGGGAAGGTACAGTGTAGTTTGTTACAAACCTTTAAATCAGTGAAAACAAGAGGGGAAGGTACAGTGTAGTTTGTTACAAACCTTTAAATCAGTGAAAACAAGAGGGGAAGGTACAGTGTAGTTTGTTACAAACCTTTAAATCAGTGAAAACAAGAGGGGAAGGTACAGTGTAGTTTGTTACAAACCTTTAAATCAGTGAAAACAAGAGGGGAAGGTACAGTGTAGTTTGTTACAAACCTTTAAATCAGTGAAAACAAGAGGGGAAGGTACAGTGTAGTTTGTTACAAACCTTTAAATCAGTGAAAACAAGAGGGGAAGGTACAGTGTAGTTTGTTACAAACCTTTAAATCAGTGAAAACAAGAGGGGAAGGTAGAGTGTAGTTTGTTACAAACCTTTAAATCAGTGAAAACAAGAGGGGAAGGTACAGTGTAGTTTGTTACAAACCTTTAAATCAGTGAAAACAACAGGGGAAGGTAGAGTGTAGTTTGTTACAAACCTTTAAATCAGTGAAAACAAGAGGGGAAGGTAGAGTGTAGTTTGTTACAAACCTTTAAATCAGTGAAAACAAGAGGGGAAGGTACAGTGTAGTTTGTTACAAACCTTTAAATCAGTGAAAACAAGAGGGGAAGGTACAGTGTAGTTTGTTACAAACCTTTAAATCAGTGAAAACAAGAGAGGAAGGTACAGTGTAGTTTGTTACAAACCTTTAAATCATAAATGTTGTGTCTAGTGGGCAGTGTAATCATCATGTGAACTTTTAGTTGACACTCAATGACAGTTGTCGGTCTCCTCACACAAGACACAGTATGCCAGGCAAATCACATGTTATACTTTGACCCAGATTGAAATGCGAACAGTGAAGTGCATACGTGTAAATGTCTGGATTTTTGTTTGAAGTTAGTAAACTAAGAATGTTTTGACATTGTGTACATTCCACCTCCAGTGTAAACAGAATAATATCCATTTTTTCCTTAGCTGCCTAATGTGTGCATGAAAAGCCAGTGGCAGTGACAGTAGCAATTAGTCAAGTGATTGTGGGACAGTTGCATGAGTTTCAGAGGGAAAAGACAATATATATAGTAAGGGAAAAGCTACCCGTTTTTTTATGACAATTGACACAGCAGACAAGAGATATAATCAACCCATCCTACATAAATTAAGCACCAATATGAGCCTGGCAAGTTTTTGCTCTTTCTAGTTTTTTTAATGTTGTAATTGTTTGGGTTGACAGTTGTCGATGGGTATTGACTATTCTTTGCTCTTTGAATTTCTGTCATCAACTGTCATGATTAGATTTTACTTAGATCGTTGTGATAAATTTGGTGTAGGAATCATTTGTGCATAGAGATGGCAGTAGTCAGAATGATCCCCTGTAAATAAGCTCCTTCAGCGTGTGACTGAAATCAAGCAGTATGTAAGAAATGTTACGTCCTTTGTACTGGAAACTTGCATTCTCCCAGTAAGGTCATATATTGTACTACGTTGCAAGCCCCTGGAGCAATTTTTTGATTAGTGCTTTTGTGAACAAGAAACAATTAACAAGTGGCTCTATCCCATCTCCCCCCTTTCCCCTATCCCATCTCCCCCCTTCCCCCGTCGCGATATAACCTTGAATGGTTGAAAACGACGTTAAACACCAAATAAAGAAAGAAAGAAAGTGTGACTGAAACAGAAAGTATGAGGTGAATGTTGTTTTTGTTTTTCCAGGGCTCATGCAACCCTTTCTTCTTTTCTGTTTACTGTTAGTTAGCCAGTTTCTTTGGATTCACTACTATACTTATAGTTATAATGATTTGTTGTAGCTGTTTGTGAGCATTGCTGTTTAAAGTGTTTTGATCTTCATTTACAACTTAAATACAAGCTGGATTCACTTATAGGGGAGTTTTTTTGAGTGGAAGTTGCATACACTGATACAGGTGTGAAGTAATACATTTAGGTTACAGCAAGTATGTATGACTCTATGAGACTGAGAGACTCTAAAAGCTTGTCTGAAGATAAGATATCAGCGTGTGGTTGAGTGTGTTTTGCTGGATGATGACTTGGGTTGAATTTTGTGGATGAATTAGTGGCTGTCTCGTGGTTCGTTCTCCAAAGCTGGGTGGTGTGACACCAGTGGTGTTGTCATTTTCAACAAGGAGAAGCTTTAGCCATAGCACTGGATGTGATTCATAAATGCTCTTCCCAAACTTTTCGTTGGTCTGCAGGAAAAGAATTACTGTAGGAATATCTGCATTGACTGGCTGTTAGGAAGTTGGAACAATTGCAATCGTTTAGGAGCACGTGCACATTACTTTCAAGTGTTAATAGGATTGACATTTCATTTCACAAAATTACACCCAGCTTTGGAGAATCAACCATATTTATTGTAAACTTTCATCTTGTTTCTAAATTTTGCATTTGAGTCTGTAATAGAGTTCTTCATCATGAAAAGCATGGGTTTGTTTCTTTCATATCTTTTTCTGTGTGTGTTTTTGTGGTCTTTCCCACACCTTACCTTCTTATGAATAGACGACGTTTCAAATAAATCTCTGTCGTGATTTTCAAGGCGTGTGGCAGAGGGATTGCCCCAGACATCGAGGCAAGCTTGTCAGAGCGAGGCGAAGCAACAACATGTTACTGACCAGCATAGATAAACCAACTAACTCTGATGTGTATGTATACAGTGTGCGCTCGATATGATACCCTTTTCTTTCAAAACTATGCAGTTTGGAGCCTTGATTCGCTGCTAATTGCTTGCCGATCACTGCTATTTGTTGCGAATCCCATGTGTTGCCGATCACTGCTATTTGTGGCGAATCCCATGTGTTGCTAAACTCGCATGACATTTTGCTTAACCCACGTGACCTCGGTCAAAACACGTTGTCAATGTCAGCAAGGAATTGTGAACACCGATGAGTATATTTTTGAAAGGAAAAGGGAAAGATATTAAGCCAACACTGCATAACATGCACATCAGAGTGAGTTGTTCGTCGCCATGGCAAGTCTAAGACGGTCAGCAGCGTGCTGTTGCTTCGCCTCGCTTTGACAAGCTTGCTTGGATGTCTTGGGCGATGGCTCTGCCACACTGCTTGACAATCAATACCCTTTACCTACTGATAGTTCAGTATGTCAACACTTCATACAAAAAATGCCATAGTACAATCATAATTATGTGTATTAAATGCACACATGTTGTGCCCAGTTCACAGAATCAGCAACAATTTTGCGTAACCAGCTTACGCTGCCCATTTCAAGAAATTGGCAAAGTTTTGCTGAAAATGCATACAGGCTTCTAAAACTTGTCCTTTTTGTGAAATCGGCAGCCAAGTTTGGGTTTTAAAGTTCTCAACTGCCTTGGGTATCCCCACACATAGACAGCTAGATGCTAGAATGGATAGATATCTCCATAATTCATGTTATATAAAAAGTGGAGTGTTTAATTATTTTTGGAACTATGCTCGACACAGACCATACAATTACAAAGCATACTAGGGTGCCAAATCAATGCAGACACGATATATTGGTGAAACAAAAAGTTATGGACTGGCTGCTGATTTCACAAAATGGGCATGATGCAGAAGCTTTTAAACATTCGACAAAACACTGTACATTTTGTGAAATGGGCAGTTTTTGGAAATTCCACGAAATGGGGGAAAAAGGTTGCCAATTCCGAGTATTGGGCGCGACACAAACATGCACACAAAATAGAAGAGAAAACAATAGTTTTTTTTCCCTTGAATTCATTTTTGATTAATTAATCAAGTTACCTGTATCAAAATGCTGTCATTAAAAATACATGCAAATATTTTAAACACGCATTCACAGAATCGCATGAGACAAGTTTAAAAACAATAAATTCCATAACTCCCAATACTCTGATCATTTATACGCATACATGCATTTATTCAGTTAAACTGTGCTACAGTAAAGTCATGCTTCTTTCTGTTGCACACACTCCTGTCTTTGTTACAGGCACAATATTCCTTAACATTACAGTACATGTTGTTGGGACACTGAGGAGAGTCCGCACAAAGTGGACTCTGGGAAATAAATCCCTCGCCAAACAGGGTTGTTGGGACACTGAGGAGAGTCCGCACAAAGTGGACTCCGGGAAATAAATGCCTCGCCAAACCTGGGGGGTCCAACCCATGCCAATAGCGACAACTGGTTTTTTGAAGCCCCTAAACATCCTGCAGAGTGGTCCTTGTAACGTCAGGCCCACACCTTCCAACAAAGGACACCTCATACAGTCCCCTTTGTTTATCAATGAAACAAACATCCCCTGTGAAAGACCACCTGCAGTGTAGGGACACGTTGGGTTGGTCCCTTGGGTGTTCTTTCAAAACAGGTATCAAATGTTAACAACCAGAGCAAATCCAACAATTAAGACAAACTAATGCCAAAGATTGTTAGCATGATACTTTCCTAGGTATAATTTATTTATCACACGCTTCAAGTATACACTATAAACAACTGCAACAGTTCATTGCATAATGTACCTTTCTGTTTCAACCAACATATTCATTTTGTCTGGTATAGGTACTTCTGTCAAAAAATGAAGATCTGATTATATGCCACTAAAGTTCACTCACTTTCAGATGTGAAATTATACAAACAACTGAACATCGTGTACTGAACACAAAGAAAGATGTATATGCATATGCTCAAAATTACATTTATTATGTGCCAAAACTTTCATAACTAATGCTCATTTTTACTTAAAACATGAGTCGGTCATGCTGTATTTTCAACTTCAGCTCAAGGAATGTGACAAAGCACTCAAAACACACACGTTCAAGCCTCAAAACACACACGTTCAAGCCTCAAAACACACACGTTCAAGCCTCAAATTAATTAGACAAAGTTTACTCTGTGAAGCTGGCTGCACAACGCTTTGGCACTGAATTTTCTGTAAAAAGACTTCGCAAAGTCGACTTCAAGCTGAATTGAGGACCGCCTTAACACCTAACTGAAGTGAAGAGCTCAATTAAGCGTTCGTCAAACATTGCGTCCATCTCTCTCGTTGCCATTGTCCAGCAGCTGGTAGGCAGGCTTGTAGGACACGATGCCGTTACTGTCCACGATCTGCAGGGAGGGGTTGGGGTGGGTGTTGTTCATGCTGCCTAGCGACGTGTACCTGATACACACATTCAACATGGTTACCTGGAGACTACACAGTACAGTGGTTACCTGGAGACACTAGGAATTCAACAACGCATTACACAGTACAGTGGTTACCTGGAGACACTTGAATTCAACAACGCATTACACAGTACAGAGGTTACCTGGAGACACTTGAATTCAACAACGCATTACACAGTACAGTGGTTACCTGGAGACACTAGGAATTCAACAACGCATTACACAGTACAGTGGTTACCTGGAGACACTAGGAATTCAACAACGCATTACACAGTACAGTGGTTACCTGGAGACACTAGGAATTCCAACAACGCATTACACAGTACAGTGGTTACCTGGAGACACTAGAATTCAACAACGCATTACACAGTACAGAGGTTACCTGGAGACACTAGGAATTCAACAACGCATTACACAGTACAGAGGTTACCTGGAGACACTTGAATTCAACAACGCATTACACAGTACAGAGGTTACCTGGAGACACTTGAATTCAACAACGCATTACACAGTACAGAGGTTACCTGGAGACACTTGAATTCAACAACGCATTACACAGTACAGAGGTTACCTGGAGACACTTGAATTCAACAACGCATTACACAGTACAGAGGTTACCTGGAGACACTAGGAATTCAACAACGCATTACACAGTACAGTGGTTACCTGGAGACACTAGGAATTCAACAACGCATTACACAGTACAGTGGTTACCTGGAGACACAAGGAATTCAACAACGCATTACACACAACAGAGGTTACCTGGAGACACTAGAATTCAACAACGCATTACACAGTACAGAGGTTACCTGGAGACACTTGAATTCAACAACGCATTACACACTACAGAGGTTACCTGGAGACACTTGAATTCAACAACGCATTACACACTACAGAGGTTACCTGGAGACACTTGAATTCAACAACGCATTACACAGTACAGAGGTTACCTGGAGACACTTGAATTCAACAACGCATTACACAGTACAGAGGAATTACCCCCCTTGTAAGACTTCCACAAATCTGACAAAATCAGGTCTTAAAAAGGAGGGAGTCTTAACACTTTCTACCCCACCTATGTTGACCAAGGTTTTTTTTAGTCGAGACCAGCTGTGCTGCAGCAGGTCACTCAGAATTGTAGTAACTGTGTATCAACACGCTGGAATGCAGGCGTTAGATGGACGTTACAGGAAGCGACTGATTAGCTAACAGTCTGAGCGGATATATCCGTACCTGGTCAGATAGAGCCATATGAGTGGATACGGCTGACAATGAACTCACAACATTATTATAAAAAACGCTGGCGCTGGACCCGAGTACTCTTCAGAATGGCTCGTTCCCCCAGTATGAAAGTTTTTGTCTTGTGCACGTGGATTTAAAAAAAAAATTTGTTTTAAAAATATTTATTTATTTTACACAATTAAAAAAATTATTAGAGTAAAATAAAACATTAAAACGTTCATAATAAACAATAGTAAACAAGAATTAAAAAAAAGAAAGAAATTAGACCGCCCATGCCGGGAATCGAACCCGGATCACTTTGGCCATAGTCGGACGCGCTTTCCATCAAGCCATTGCCAGTGAACTCAAATGACTAGACTGCTAACGTTGCTGCTTCATAAAATTAGGTCGCGCAGTGGCACACGCACGCAAAGCACGCACGCACGCAAAGCCTGGTGTCGCTGGCTGACTGGGCGGTTCTATGAGCCGAACGGCTGTTCTATCCCACCGCGAATCGCGCCCCCCGTTAAGAGTCGTTTTTGTGATTTAATTGGCATTTAGGTCCCAGGTAACATTATCAAGTTTTAATACGATCAATCGGACCTATTATCAAGTTAGTGTATCAACTTTTGAACGAACTGCGCCCAGTAGTTTCCCAGCAATAAGCTGTTAAGTCGAGACAGACAGACACACAGACACACAATTAAAGTCTGCTGGACCCTCCTACTGCGTACTCGGGCAAAATGTAACTATTAAACACACACACAACTAATTCTGACAACTTTTCTTCTTAAAATCACTAAATAAAAGTTGCTTTGATTTTTCTTATAAAATAAAACAAGAAGGCTGAGGTGTGATTAAGCATTCAGTCACTCGAATGCACTCAAATACGTCTGGTTCTATCTAGCTTATTTTTATTAAACAAGAGAGGAGAGGGAGTGGGAGAGAGGGGGGGGAGAGACAGAAGGTAAGATCGACAGACATTTAGACAGGCAGTCATACAGACAGACAGAGACAGACATTTAGACAGGCAGTCATACAGACAGACAGAGACAGACATTTAGACAGGCAGTCATACAGACAGACAGAGACAGACATTTAGACAGGCAGTCATACAGACAGACAGAGACAGACATTTAGACAGGCAGTCATACAGACAGACAGAGACAGACATTTAGACAGGCAGTCATACAGACAGACAGAGACAGACATTTAGACAGGCAGTCATACAGACAGACAGAGACAGACAGAAACCAAACGATTATCTAAGATAGAAATCCCTTTAAAAATGTTACCATGGATGCTTGAAAAGGAACGTCCCAAGGTGAAGCCACAGTCTACTGCCTTTCAGTGCAGTGGTCAAAGAGGCTGCAGTACCATGTTTCCCAACAATGTGACAAATGAAATGACAATGACAGAGAACACCAACCCGTGGTCATAGAGGCTGCAGTACCATGTTTCCCAACAATGTGACAAATGAAATGACAATGACAGAGAACACCAACCCGTGGTCATAGAGGCTGCAGTACCATGTTTCCCAACAATGTGACAAATGAAATGACAATGACAGAGAACACCAACCAGTGGTCAAAGAGGCTGCAGTACCATGTTTCCCAACAATGTGACAAATGAAATGACAATGACAGAGAACACCAACCCGTGGTCATAGAGGCTGCAGTACCATGTTTCCCAACAATGTGACAAATGAAATGACAATGGTCGACAGAGAACACAAACCAGTGGTCAAATGAAATGACAATGCCAGAGAACACCAACCAGTGGTCAAATGAAATGACAATGGTCGACAGAGAACACCAACCAGTGGTCAAATGAAATGACAATGACAGAGAACACCAACCAGTGGTCAAATGAAATGAAAATGCCAGAGAACATCAACCAGTGGTCAAATGAAATAAAAATGCCAGAGAACACCAACCAGTGGTCAAATGAAATGAAAATGCCAGAGAACACCAACCCGTGGTCGTAGAGGCTGCAGTACGGCAGACACAGAGTCCTGAGGAATGTCCACACCGTCTCGTACGTCCAGTTCAGTATTGGGTTGACGCGCATGAACTGCGGCCAGTCAGCGTCCGTCATGGAGAAGGAGTCCAGATGGTCTGCAACCGCAACAATACAAATGGGAAGGAGTCTTCATTTTGTGTTATGCATCCTGTTATTTTATGTTGACTGAAGATGAAAATCGGCTCACATGAATATCTGCTGGACTATTGTAAACACAGTTGTACAATCAATCAATCAATCAATATGAAGCTTATATAGCGCGTATTCCGTGGGTACAGTTCTAAGCGCTTGTCGAAGAGTTGTCAACACAGAACTAACAAAGAAACTAACATCTACAGACGGACACGAACCCTATCACACACTAGCAAACCCTGATAAACATACAACAAACAACTGTTTAACAACAATGTACACATCAATAGCTAGGTCCAAACAAAATAATATTAAACACAAAGAAAACACCTCTCACAGAGCACAGCACAAGAATGTCTTTTGGGGCACAACACATCACGTCGAACATGAAAGTCGCAGCCAGCTACGAAAAGAACTGGGTCTTCAATCCAGACCTGTTTACCCCCCCAAATGAAAATCAGGAATGCAACTGGTACTTTTCCGTAATTTGAGGCATCTTTGAGTAATCTTTTTTATCAACCATAAACCAGCTTGAAAACGATTAAACGCCACGTTAATTCGCGCGCTACCATGCAAAACAAAGTACAAAATTGATAACCATGTTTAACAGTATTGTACTACACACACAGAAGCTAGATCACACACACCACAAACACACAACACAAGACACCTGATATATATATATGCAAGTTTAACAAAGACAAGTTTACTTTATCTATAAAAAAAAACCAGTATTCAGGGGCGGAGCAAGAGAGCTAGAGGGGGGGGGGGGGGGGGGGGGTACAACCTGGGGTCCAGGGGTTGGGGGGTCTGGCTGAAGAATGTTAGCTATTTTATTAACAATTTGTAGCTTATCCTTGATTTTAGACATGATAAACTGGTGTCAGCAGCCACTCATTATTTCTTTTAAAGTTAGTATTAAATAATGACAATTTATCTTCATTGATATCTGCTCCGACAACAACAGACATTTCACAGACAGAAAATGGTGTTTTTTTCCACAGACAGAATTTTTGTGTTTTTTGTTGCTTTTTTGACAACGGAACCCCTGTAACACCCCCCCCCCCCCCCCCCCCCCCCACCCCCCCTACTCCGCCCTTGGACTATTTTCAGTCAAGATGCATGTGAACAAAACCATCTTACATTCTGTCACATCAGACATCCTGCATTAAAACCAGTCATAATAACTCTCTCCAGAAGCTACCTTTAATTTTAGAGGACCGATTCGTTTATTTCATTTAAACATTTGGTTGTAAGTTTTTCGATTCAAAGAACTGTGATCTTTGCTATATTGGAGAAATATTAATGGAGATCAGTTTTAGACTCAGAAAGACTTGAATTTCGGCAACAGCGCAAGTCACTGATGAGCGCGACCATAGACCTACATCTATGTCTCTGGCGCGACTGACCGTAGTGAGAGATCGGTTCGCAGGTCTGGGAGATTCTGTGGAAGTAGAGACCTAGGTCAAATAAACTCGATGCGAAGCAGGCTCATGTTTTGCCAAACATAATTTCGTGTTTTTGCTTGTTTCCATGTTCATTTGTGTACTGCATTTTGTTAAAACTAATGCTGCGTCTAACCTCGGGACACGTGCCGCGACGTGACTCGTATTCTAACTGACTAGCTTTGTTGTTGCACTGATCTCAAGTCGATCACCAAAATGAATGTGGTTCGCTCTTCTTAAACTTCACCAGACACCGCCACTTGACTTAATAGTTTTGCCGATATTTCGCTTTTTTGGTTGGCATTTCGTCCCCACAGAGATCGGCCCTATATATTACCCTTCGGACCAATGTCGATCTCAAAACCGCGGAATCCGACAAATACCTTGCTGTGCACATGCGCAGAAAAGGCTGTTTCGGTCAGCCTTGAAATCACAGTCCTGGTGACTACCACAATTTCGACTTCGAATTTTCACGCACGAAAAAGGTCATCTTGAACACACGACCAGTACAACTGGCCTTGACACAGAACGATCCAAGGGGGGCAATCTCAGTCATCTGAAAGAGGGAAATCCAAACGCAATCTGCCTCGTTCGATTTTATGGGCTTGGACGATAGAGAAAAATAAGAAAAGCAAAAGTTGGAGTCCAGTCTGGACGAAACTGCTATCAAGAACGCAGAATTGATTTATTCTGAGTTTTTTTTAGCCGTAAGCGCCATGTTTATCGGAGCAGGAAACTCTTCCAGAGTGAGGCCCCTTTGTTGGTTTCACTGCGGCCGCATTGTAAACAGCAGTTATGAGAAATTCGAAATGAGAAATGGCGCTTACGGCTAAAAAAAAACTCAGAAAAAATCAATTCTGCGTTCTTGATAGCAGTTTCGTCCAGACTGGACTCCAGCTTTTGCTTTTCTTATTTTTCTCTATCGTCCAAGCCCATAAAATCGAACAAGGCGGATTGCGTTTGGATTTCCCTCTTTCAGATGACTGAGATTGCCCCCCTTGGATCATTCCGTGTCAACGCCAGTTATACTAGCCGTGTGTTCAAGATGGAACAAGTCGCGTAAGGCGAAAATACAATATTTAGTCAAGTAGCTGTCGAACTCACAGAATGAAACTCAGTGAACGCAACGCAACGTAGCATCGTCACTCCACCGCCCGTGGCAAAGGCAGTGCCCGTGGAATTGACAAGAAGAGCGGGGTATTCGTTGCGCTGAGAAGGTTAGCACGCTTTTCTGTACCTCTCTTCGTTTTAACTTTCTGAGCGTGTTTTTAATCCAAACATATCATATCTATATATTTTTGGAATCAGGAACCGACAAGGAATAAGATGAAAGTGTTTTTAAATTGATTTCGAAAAAAAATTTTGATAATAATTTTTATATATTTAATTTTCAGAGCTTGTTTTTAATCCGAATATAACATATTTATATGTTTTTGGAATCAGCAAATGATGGAGAATAAGATAAACGTAAATTTGGATCGTTTTATAAATTTTTATTTTTTTTTACAACAAAAAAATGAAAAAAACGTTCGGGGATTTCATACCCAGGAACTCTCATGTCAAATTTCATAAAGATCGGTCCAGTAGTTTAGTCTGAATCGCTCTACACACACACACACACACACACACGCACGCACACACGCACACACGCACGCACATACACCACGACCCTCGTTTCGATTCCCCCTCGATGTTAAAATATTTAGTCAAAACTTGACTAAATATAAAAAGGTTCTCTCGACCGCAATTTCCGGAATTTTCGGTAGATTTCCGTAATACCGGAATTTAGACTCCAAATCCGTAATAATTCCGGACAATCCGGGAGGGTAAACAGGTCTGCTTCAACCTACTCTTGAACGCGTCAAGAGAGGGGCTCTGGCGAAGCTCAAGTGGCAGGGAGTTCCAGATGGAGGGGCCCGCGGAGGGGAATGCACGCTGACCAGCAGATGCGAGTTTCGAGCGAGGGATGTGAAGGCGGAGTGGGTCAGCAGCAGAACGAAGGGGACGGTCGGAGGGCCCAGCTTTGCCAGTAAAAGAAAGGCAGACGGCTTCCAGTGAAAACAGTTCAGCTCACCCTCTCACATCTGGCAAGGCTTTTACATGGGTTAAGACCATCCCTCCACTTGGTCACGTACCAAAAATGAACAGCCTGGACCCCCCTCTGTGCTCAATGGAAATTTTGTGATGAAATAATTTTGTAAAAGCCAGTAGCCTTTAGGTTTTACTAGGGGAAGGAGCAAGTTGACAAAACTAACAACAAAGCCCACAGGAAGGTTATTCTAATACCGTGGAACCCCATTTTAAGATCTCCAAAATCTGAGAAAATCGGGTCTAAAACAGAGGGAGTCTTAAAATGGAGGTCAATTTACAGGGCTTAATTATGAAGAGAAAATGTGAGAATTTGTTTGTTTGTTTGTTTGCTTAACGCCCAGCCGACCACGAAGGGCCATATCAGGGCGGTGCTGCTTTGACATATAACGTGCGCCACACACAAGACAGAAGTCGCAGCACAGGCTTCATGTCTCACCCAGTCACGTTATTCTGACACCGGACCAACCAGTCCTAGCACTTAACCCCATAATGCCAGACGCCAGGCGGAGCAGCCACTAGATTGCCAATTTTAAAGTCTTAGGTATGACTCGGCCGGGGTTCGAACCCACGACCTCCCGATCACGGAAAAAACCAAGTTCTTCAAAGGTAGGAGTCTTATTTTGGGGGGTCTATAACGGGGGGTTCCACTGTATGCACTTTACCTGAGTATGGGTCAGTCTTCCTTGTCCCCATGAGAACAGCCTTGATGTTGGGGTGACCGTCTTTCAGGGCCGCTAAGTTTTCTTTGATCCGACCTTCATAGCGAATCAACTCTAGGTTGTACCTGAACAAAGAAATCATTTCATTTCATAATGGAGTACATATTTAAACAAACAAAGTAATACACAGAACAAAGCATCTAGAAGTCAAGTATAACTTTCTGGGTAACATTGATGTACATTACACATAGACAACCAAATGTTTGGAGTTGCAAGCTAGGCGAACTGGTATTAAACTGTGTTTTCAAAATTCAACAATGTATCCAGAAAAACCCCACTACATTCTTTTGACCTTGCAGTGATGTACATTTTAGTCGGTCTCCGGTCTCTGGAAGTGCAGGTTCTCATATATGATTCATATATGATTCTTATATGAATTGGGGTATTTTTCATATAAGAGACTTATAAGAAACCTAGTATTCCTACAACTGACATACATAGCTTTTTACTTGTCATATATGAAACTTATATGTTTCTTATAAGAAACTTATAGGTTTCTTATATGTCTCTTATATGGTCATATATATTCATTTCGTACGGGAGGACTCCTTCCTTTAGATTAAGACCCGATGTTCTCAGACTTTCTGTTGATAAACTCAGTAAGATTAATCCCAAACTAGGACTCCTTCCTTTAGACTAAGACCCGATGTTCTCAGACTTTCTGTTCATAAACTCAGTAAGATTAATCCCAAACTAGGACTCCTTCCTTTAGACTAAGACCCGATGTTCTCAGACTTTCGGAGGTCTCAAAAGGGGCGTTCGACTGTAAACATTATTAACTTCAAAATGTTGCTACCAGTCTTCCACCACATCTGACAGTTATTTTACTACCAGTGGCACAGGTCACCATCAGATCTGGCTACTCTGAATTATGGATCCTTTAATCTTCCACACACCCCCACCCTTCCCATTCTATATTCTATCCGTCCAATGCAATGGGGCAGTTTATTGTAAAACCAGTTATATGACTGGAAAGGCCATTTATTCTTCTACCATACTGAATACATCTTTATTTTCAAAACTCTTTCTGGCATGTCGCTTAACAGCATAAGTAATCTCTCAATCATAGGGGTGAAACTCTGCAGCGAAATTGTAAGTGAGATGTGGTCAAAACACACTCAATACCTTTTACAAGCCTGCTGAACAAACAGTTCCACTTCAGGAAATGGGAGACGACTGCGTATGTAGAGAGCCTGCAGCTTTCCAATCTCGTCAGGATACTTTCTGCACACAAAATAAAGCCAGCATTACAAATGACAATTTACAGTGCGTGTTGTGCATGACACAGGATGTGCAGTGGATGTTATACTTCAGCAGTACATGAGCCTTATTTAGTCAAGCAGAAGCAAATGTTGGCCAAACAGAAAAGACATATACATTGGATTGGATTGGATTGGATAAGATTTACAGTCCAGTGAGGTTATATACCCTCATGGAAATTCGGGCTGCTTTCTCCCCGGGGAAAGCGAGCTGCCATACATACGGCGCTACCCATATTTTTTTTTCCTGCATGCGTGTATTCATGTTTCCTGAGACTTAATGCCGTGTGAGATGGAATTTTTTTTACTTTATTCCAAGTCCCACGGGTATTTGATGGACATTTTTATCTATGCCTATACAATTTTGCCAGGAAAGACCCTTTTGTCAATCGTGGGATCTTTAACGTGCACACTCCAATGTAGTGTACACGAAGGGACCTCGGTTTTTCGTCTCATCCGAAAGACTAGCACTTGAACCCACCACCTAGGTTAGGAAAGGGGGGAGAAAATTGCGGCCTGACCCAGGCCTGAACACGCAACCTCTCGCTTCCGAGCGCAAGTGCGTTACCACTCGGCCACCCACATATACTTATGGTCAGCGAGGCACCCCATGGCACAAGACCACATGTGGACACAGCCATCTAAATATCAAGAGAGTAGCATGGTCAGCGAGGCACCCCATGGCACAAGACCACATGTGGACACAGCCATCTAAATATCAAGAGAGTAGCATGGTCAGCGAGGCACCCCATGGCACAAGACCACATGTGGACACAGCCATCTAAATATCAAGAGAATAAAACGGCATCACACCGCTAGAGATTGTAGCGGCCAGAGGGGGGTCTGTAAAGTTTACAGCCGTCATGTGATTTGGCAGTGTGAAACTAGGTTTCATGAATGAATGGCATTTAGGGCGACTTACACCTCAAACAGCACCACCATGCAGTCATGTGCCGCTAATAAGGTTTCTTCAACACTAGTCCAGGTAACATGTCAATGGGATCACCGGAGTACTTGCTTTTGAACAACGGCGTGGAAGAGATGCAGAAGAAGAGTGCAGTCCTTCCCTCCGTTGAAACCCAGGCACATGTCCTTCAGACTGTCAGACAAAAGGGAAAGACAATGGTGATAATCATGTTCCTACAGTGAAACCCAGGCACATGTCCTTCAGACTGTCAGACAAAAGGGAGAGACAATGGTGATAATCATGTTCCTACAGTGAAACCCAGGCACATGTCCTTCAGACTGTCAGACAAAAGGGAAAGACAATGGTGATAATCATGTTCCTACAGTGAAACCCAGGCACATGTCCTTCAGACTGTCAGACAAAAGGGAAAGACAATGGTGATAATCATGTTCCTACAGTGAAACCCAGGCACATGTCCTTCAGACTGTCAGACAAAAGGGAAAGACAATGGTGATAATCATGTTCCTACAGTGGACCCCCCAATACAAGACTCCCTCCCTTGTAAGACCCCCCAACAGACAGCATCCTGCTCTCACTTATACTTGGTATCCATACATTAGTCACCTCCCTTGTAAGACCCCCCAACAGACAGCATCCTGCTCTCACTTATACTTGGTATCCATACATTAGTCACCTCCCTTGTAAGACCCCCCCAACAGACAGCATCCTGCTCTCACTTATACTTGGTATCCATACATTAGTCACCTCCCTTGTAAGACCCCCCCAACAGACAGCATCCTGCTCTCACTTATACTTGGTATCCATACATTAGTCACCTCCCTTGTAAGACCCCCCCAACAGACAGCATCCTGCTCTCACTTATACTTGGTATCCATACATTAGTCACCTCCCTTGTAAGACCCCCCAACAGACAGCATCCTGCTCTCACTTATACTTGGTATCCATACATTAGTCACCTCCCTTGTAAGACCCCCCAACAGACAGCATCCTGCTCTCACTTATACTTGGTATCCATACATTAGTCACCAACCTTCTGAGATGGGTATATATTTCTAACATGTAATCACACACACAAACACAAACACACACAATGACACGCATGCACACACACACACACACACACACACACACACACACACTCACGTGTACTTATCCAGCGCCTGTTCTATGATGGACACGGCATGTCACACACACACACTCACGTGTACTTATCCAGCGCCTGTTCTATGATGGACACGGCATGTCACACACACACACTCACGTGTACTTATCCAGCGCCTGTTCTATGATGGACACGGCATGTCGCACACTCGTGTGGAAGGTGTCGTCGACCTTGGAGTTGACAATGTCATACACGTGTTCCGCTGCTGTGCCCACCGGGTCCTTCTCAAAGGGCACCACTGACCCTGATCGACACAGAGACAGAGATAAGGATACGGACAAGGATAAGGTTTCATAGTGTACTCCGCACAGCATTCGAAACGTTCAAACATTCTGTGCACGCTAACATTGCACTGTCGTTTCAGTGTGATGGAAAACCCAAATGGCAGTGATAAGGATAAGGTTTTATATAGTACTGTCAGGTTACCCCCAGACAGTGATAAGGATAAGGTTTTATATAGTACTGTCAGGTTACCCTCAGACAGCGATAAGGATAAGGTTTTATATAGTACTGTCAGGTTACCGCCAGAAATTCGGGTTGCTTTCACAATGGGGAAAGCAGGCTGCGTTGGTACAGCTCTAACCATATTTCACAATGGGGAAAGCAGGCTGCGTTGGTACAGCTCTAACCATATTTCACAATGGGGAAAGCAGGCTGCGTTGGTACAGCTCTAACCATATTTCACAATGGGGAAAGCAGGCTGCGTTGGTACAGCTCTAACCATATTTCACAATGGGGAAAGCAGGCTGCGTTGGTACAGCTCTAACCATATTTCCGGGTTTTTTCCTTCATGTGTGTATTCGTGTTTCCAAGCCCTAATACTTTTGCTGTGAACTTAGGATCTTTATCGTGCACATCTGGTTGTTCGGACACTGATGACACACACACACACACACACACACGCACACACACACACACACACACACACACACACTCACACACACACACACACTAACACACACACACACACGCTATTTCTTATGTTCCATAGCACTGAACAATACTACAAACATTCTTGCAGGGAAATTTAAAGAAAAAGTACCTGTAAGTCCAGATCTGGGATCCGCAACTTTGCACTCGAAGTATTCTCCAAAAAACGTTGTGTACTTTCAGAGAAATTAGTGTACTACACACAGCATTCGAAACGTTCAAGGTCCATTCCGTGCACGCTAATATTGCACCGACGTTTCAGTGTGATCAAAAACAAAATTAATATGGCAGTGATGTTCACATGTTTAGTACTAAACGAGGTTAATTTAGACTACGCATCTTGCGACATGCCATGAGAGTTGAACAATTGGCGTGACAAAATACTGGATCAGCTTTGGGATGTGCTAGTGAAGAAAAGAGTCTGGGAAAAAATGTTCAGCGTACTGACAATCAAGAGTGCAAAATAGGGCAACATGTTATGGGTTCCCAGGTCTGTTAGTGACTTGACGGGCGCGGTGGCGTGGTGGTAAGGCGTCGGCATCCCAATCGGGAGGTCGTGAGTTCGAATCCCGGTCGCTGCCGCCTGGTGGGTTAAGAGTGGAGATTTTTCCGATCTCCAAGGTCAACTGATCGATGTGCAGACCTGCTAGTGACTTAACCCCCTTCGTGTGTACACGCAAGCACACGACCAAGTGCACACGGAAAAAATCCTGTAATCCATGTCAGAGTTCGGTGGGTTATAGAAACACGAAAATACCCAGCATGCCTCCCCTGAAATCGACGTATGCAGCCTGAATGGCGGGGTAATAATGGTCATACACGTAAAAATCCACTCGTGCTAAAAACATGAGTGAACGTGGGAGTTTAAGCCCATGAACGAAGAAAAAGAAGTTAGTAACTCATCTCAATTAAGAGCATGCTCACCTGCTGGTACGGATGACTTGATCTGTACAGATGCTTTGTTCAACTGGTCTTGACTAGTAGATTCCAATGAGATCTTTACCTGGTAGTAACTGCAGACAATAAACAAATAAATAAATTAGAAAAAAAGAAGAATTTTAAAACACAGGATAAAGTGTAAACTTCAAAGCCAAAGCAAAGTCAAAATTTGATGAAATGTAAAAAATGACCGAGAGCTATACTATATCCTACTACAGAACCAAGAAAGGGTACTAAACAATGGTAGATACTTTAGGTGCAGTGGCGTGGTGGTAAGACATCGGCCTCCTAATCAGGAGGTCGTGAGTTCGAATCCCGGTCGCTGCTGCCTGGTGGGTTAAGAGTGGAGATTTTTCCGATCTCCCAGGTCAACTTCTGTGCAGACCTGCTAGTGACTTAACCCCCTTCGTGCGTACACGCAAGCACAAGACCAAGTGCGCACGAAAAAGATCCTGTAATCCATTTCAGAGTTCGGTGGGTTGTAGAAACACGAAAATACCCAGCATGCCTCCCCCGAAATCGGCGTACGCTGCCTGAATGGCGGAGTAAAAACGGTCATACACGTAAAAATCCACTCGTGCTAAAAACATGAGTGAACGTGGGAGTCTAAGCCCATGAACGAAGAAGAAGAAGAAGAAGAATGGTAGATGCTGACCTGTTGTGTAAATCAGGGTAGGATCCAATGACGACACTTTTACCAAACTGGTCGGCCACTGTCTTGATCTCCTGAGCGATGGACGACTCGGTGCGGTTGATGTACAGCTCCTCCGTGTGGAACGTCACGTCGGGGTTACGGAACAGGTCCTGACATCACCAAACACAACTATTACTGTCAACACCCCCTTTTACCACCCCTCAATTTGAGACTCCCTCCCTTTTAGGGACCTTTTTTTTCTGACCTTCTGTTTATAACCTGTGTAAATGTAGTTTGTACCCCCCTAAATCTTGACTTTCTCTGTTTTATGACCTTTGTTTCTCAGACCTTCTGTTGATAACCTGTGTAAATGTACCCCCATTTTAAGACCTGATTTTCACAGATTTCTGGAGGTCTTAACTAGGGGTTTCACTGTACACGCAAAGGTGGGAAGAGGCTGAGACAGAGACTGTACAAGCAAAGGTGGGAAGAGGCTGAGACAGAGACTGTACACGCAAAGGTGGGAAGAGGCTGAGACAGAGACTGTACACGCAAAGGTGGGAAGAGGCTGAGACACTGAGACTGTATACAAGCAAAGGTGGGAAGAGGCTGAGACACTGAGACTGAATACAAGCAAAGGTGGGAAGAGGCTGAGACACTGAGACTGTATACAAGCAAAGGTGGGAAGAGGCTGAGACACTGAGACTGTATACAAGCAAAGGTGGGAAGAGGCTGAGACACTGAGACTGTATACAAGCAAAGGTGGGAAGAGGCTGAGACACTGAGACTGAATACAAGCAAAGGTGGGAAGAGGCTGAGACACTGAGACTGTATACAAGCAAAGGTGGGAAGAGGCTGAGACACTGAGACTGTATACAAGCAAAGGTGGGAAGAGGCTGAGACACTGAGACTGAATACAAGCAAAGGTGGGAAGAGGCTGAGACACTGAGACTGTACAAGCAAAGGTGGGAAGAGGCTGAGACACTGAGACTGTATACAAGCAAAGGTGGGAAGAGGCTGAGACACAGACTGTACAAGCAAAGGTGGGAAGAGGCTGAGACAGAGACTGTATACAAGCAAAGGTGGGAAGAGGCTGAGACACTGAGACTGTACAAGCAAAGGTGGGAAGAGGCTGAGACAGAGACTGTATACAAGCAAAGGTGGGAAGAGGCTGAGACACTGAGACTGTACAAGCAAAGGTGGGAAGAGGCTGAGACACTGAGACTGTACAAGCAAAGGTGGGAAGAGGCTGAGACACTGAGACTGTACAAGCAAAGGTGGGAAGAGGCTGAGACACTGAGACTGTACAAGCAAAGGTGGGAAGAGGCTGAGACACTGAGACTGTACAAGCAAAGGTGGGAAGAGGCTGAGACACAGACTGTACAAGCAAAGGTGGGAAGAGGCTGAGACAGAGACTGTATACAAGCAAAGGTGGGAAGAGGCTGAGACACTGAGACTGTACAAGCAAAGGTGGGAAGAGGCTGAGACAGAGACTGTATACAAGCAAAGGTGGGAAGAGGCTGAGACAGAGACTGTACACGCAAAGGTGGGAAGAGGCTGAGACAGAGACTGTACAAGCAAAGGTGGGAAGAGGCTGAGACAGAGACTGTACACGCAAAGGTGGGAAGAGGCTGAGACAGAGACTGTATACAAGCAAAGGTGGGAAGAGGCTGAGACAGAGACTGTACAAGCAAAGGTGGGAAGAGGCTGAGACAGAGACTGTACAAGCAAAGGTGGGAAGAGGCTGAGACAGAGACTGTACATGCAAAGGTGGGAAGAGGCTGAGACAGAGACTGTACAAGCAAAGGTGGGAAGAGGCTGAGACAGAGACTGTACAAGCAAAGGTGGGAAGAGGCTGAGACAGAGACTGTATAAGTACATGTATACAGATACTCTTGAAGTTTCAACCCCTTGGGATTTTCACGTTTCAGAGTCGGGTGAAGGGTTACTTAAATAGTGTTGAGTCAGAGAACACTACCGATATCAAACTTGCTTCCTACTGACATGAATTCTTGGTGATAAATACCTTGATGTGCGTAATAAGAGCTGCACTTTCCCCAGTCCCTGACATCTTAGACATGAATGGGATCACATTTAAGCTCCAAGTCTTACAGTAAGTTTGAAAAACTTAATTTTGCAAGAAATGTTGTCTTCCCTGTGAAACAGCTGCTGTAACTACTGGAAATAATCTACAACTTCCTTTGTGTTTGGTTTTCCTTGTGAACGAAATACGGTGCCAAATACGGTGTGATGATTGCAAATTAATTCTCATGAAAAGAAAAGGCCTAGAGCGTGAAATACGTATCAAACAAAAAGGAAGCATTGATGTTTGTCACAAACGCATGGCTATACAAGTTTAACCCCCTGACAAATATTTCTGGTTATGAAGAATAATTTGTAGCAATACCTCTAAGAGAACGAAAGCTCTTTCCATCAGTGACGGGACACCGGGGAACATGTAGACATTGTTGACGGAAACTAAGGGGTATTTTGTCCTCTCGCCCGTTGTTTTGTGGACACCATACTGAAGCTTGGCTGTGGAGGGGATCTGCAGGAGATACACACTATATGACCCATCAACACTTCAAACACACTATACGACCCATCAACACTTCAAACACACTACATGACCCATCAACACTTCAAACACACTATACGACCCATCAACACTTCAAACACACTATACGACCCATCAACACTTCAAACACACTATACGACCCATCAACACTTCAAACACACTATACGACCCATCAACACTTCAAACACACTATACGACCCATCAACACTTCAAACACACGTACTATACGACCCATCAACACTTCAAACACACTATACGACCCATCAACACTTCAAACACACTATACGACCCATCAACACTTCAAACACACTATACGACCCATCAACACTTCAAACACTATACGACCAATCAACACTTCAAACACACTATATGACCCATCAACACTTCAAACACACTATACGACCCATCAACACTTCAAACACACTATACGACCCATCAACACTTCAAACACACTATACGACCCATCAACACTTCAAACACACTATACGACCCATCAACACTTCAAACACACTATACGACCCATCAACACTTCAAACACACTATACGACCCATCAACACTTCAAACACACTATACGACCCATCAACACTTCAAACACACTATACGACCCATCAACACTTCAAACACACTATATGACCCATCAACACTTCAAACACTATACGACCCATCAACACTTCAAACACACTATATGACCCATCAACACTTCAAACACACTATACGACCCATCAACACTTCAAACACACTATACGACCCATCAACACTTCAAACACACTACATGACCCATCAACACTTCAAACACACTATACGACCCACCAACACTTCATACACACTATACGACCAATCAACACTTCAAACACACTATACGACCAATCAATACTTCAAACACACTATACGACCCATCAACACTTCAAACACACTATATGACCCATCAACACTTCAAACACACTATACGACCCATCAACACTTCAAACACACTATACGACCCATCAACACTTCAAACACACTATACGACCCATCAAAACTTCAAACACACTATACGACCCATCAACACTTCAAACACACTATATGACCCATCAACACTTCAAACACACTATACGACCCATCAACACTTCAAACACACTATACGACCCATCAACACTTCAAACACACTATACGACCCATCAACACTTCAAACACACTATACGACCCATCAACACTTCAAACACACTATACGACCCATCAACACTTCAAACACACTATACGACCCATCAAAACTTCAAACACACTATACGACCCATCAACACTTCATACACACTATACGACCCATCAACACTTCAAACACACGATACGACCAATCAATACTTCAAACACACTATACGACCCATCAACACTTCAAACACACTATATGACCCATCAACACTTCAAACACACTATACGACCCATCAACACTTCAAACACACTATATGACCCATCAACACTTCAAACACACTATACGACCCATCAACACTTCAAACACACTATACGACCCATCAACACTTCAAACACTATACGACCAATCAACACTTCAAACACACTATACGACCCATCAAAACTTCAAACACACTATACGACCCATCAACACTTCAAACACACTATACGACCCATCAACACTTCAAACACACTATATGACCCATCAACACTTCAAACACACTATACGACCCATCAACACTTCAAACACACTATACGACCAATCAACACTTCAAACACACTATACGACCCATCAAAACTTCAAACACACTATACGACCCATCAACACTTCAAACACACTATACGACCCATCAACACTTCAAACACACTATACGACCAATCAACACTTCAAACACACTATACGACCAATCAACACTTCAAACACACTATACGACCCATCAACACTTCAAACACACTATACGACCCATCAACACTTCAAACACACTATACGACCCATCAACACTTCAAACACTATACGACCAATCAACACTTCAAACACACTATACGACCCATCAAAACTTCAAACACTATACGACCAATCAACACTTCAAACACACTATATGACCCATCAACACTTCAAACACACTATATGACCCATCAACACTTCAAACACACTATACGACCCATCAACACTTCAAACACACTATACGACCAATAAACACTTCAAACACACTATACGACCCATCAACACTTCAAACACACTATACGACCCATCAAAACTTCAAACACACTATACGACCCATCAACACTTCAAACACACTATACGACCCATCAACACTTCAAACACACTATATGACCCATCAACACTTCAAACACACTACATGACCCATCAACACTTCAAACACACTATACGACCCATCAACACTTCAAACACACTATACGACCCATCAACACTTCAAACACACTATACGACCCATCAACACTTCAAACACACTATACGACCCATCAACACTTCAGACCTGTTTGCCCCCGAAGCTTGTAAAGAGTAATCTTTCTTTATTTATTTGGTGTTAAACGTCGTTTTCAACCACGAAGGTTATATCGCGACGGGTAAAGAGTTATGGTAAAGTAAAAAAATAGTAATCTGATGACCAAAATAGTAACCTAGTGGTTACAAACGCCAACATTAGCAACACAAACCAAATTTGAAGCATATTTTAAAATCGTAGTCTGGACTCAAATGGAGTATTTTCTTCCCAATATCCTAAAAAATAGTAATAAATTACTCCAAAATAGTAACGGTAAACAGGTCTGACACTTCAAACACACATCACTACAGCCAACTCTTTTAATACATTGTGACTCATAAAATCTCAGAAAATCAGGTCTTAAAATGGAGGTAAATTTATAGTCTTTATGAACAGAGGGTCTTAAAAAGGGGGAGTTATGACAGTGGTCAGAAAAAAGGTGCAGCTGCTAGAACAATCAAGCAATTTGTGAATGAATGGAGAGGAAGGGGAAAGGGAGTGGAATACACACCTGAGCCATTTTCATCATTGCAGAATCCAAGTTGTCCGGCCCAAAGTAATCTTTGAGGACTTGGACGAGTTCTGGGTGAGGGGCGGTGGACGTACTGAACGCCTTGGCAACACCTGTAAAATAGACAGCGGTGGAAGTACTGAACGCCTTGGCAACACCTGTAAAATAGACAGCAGTAGAAGTACTGAACGCCTTGGCAACACCTGTAAAATAGACAGCGGTGGAAGTACTGAACGCCTTGGCAACACCTGTAAAATAGACAGCAGTAGAAGTACTGAACGCCTTGGCAACACCTGTAAAATGGACAGCAGTGGAAGTACTGAACGCCTTGGCAACACCTGTACAATAGACAGCGGTTGAAGTACTGAACGCCTTGGCAACACCTGTAAAATAGACAGCAGTGGAAGTACTGAACGCCTTGGCAACACCTGTAAAATGGACAGCAGTGGAAGTACTGAACGCATTGGCAACACCTGTAAAACATTCAGCGGTGGAAGTACTGAACGCCTTGGCAACATCTGTAAAATAGACAGCAGTGGAAGTACTGAACGCCTTGGCAACACCTGTAAAATAGACAGCGGTTGAAGTACTGAACGCCTTGGCAACACCTGTACAATAGACAGCGGTTGAAGTACTGAACGCCTTGGCAACACCTGTACAATAGACAGCGGTTGAAGTACTGAACGCCTTGGCAACACCTGTAAAATAGACAGCGGTGGAAGTACTGAACGCCTTTTTGAACGCCTTGGCAACACCTGTAAAAAAGACAGCAGTGGAAGTACTGAACGCCTTGGCAACACCTGTAAAATGGACAGCAGTGGAAGTACTGAACGCCTTGGCAACACCTGTAAAATAGACAGCGGTTGAAGTACTGAACGCCTTGGCAACACCTGTACAATAGACAGCGGTTGAAGTACTGAATGCCTTTTTGAACGCCTTGGCAACACCTGTACAATAGACAGCAGTGGAAGTACTGAACGCCTTGGCAACACCTGTACAATAGACAGCGGTTGAAGTACTGAACGCCTTTTTGAACGCCTTGGCAACACCTGTACAATAGACACAGTACAAGTACAGTGGAACCCCCCTTTTAAGATCCCCTAATTTAAGACTTCCTCCCTTTTAAGATCCTGTTTGCCAGTCATAACCTCTGAAAATTGACTCTAATGTTAAGACTCTCTACTTTTTAAGATCTGATTGTAGGAGGTCTTAAAAGGGGGGTTCCACTGTATTTCTTCTTCTCAATGATTCATGGCATGCAACTTAACCGTACACTTGTGCTTTTGTTACGAATTAATGGGTTAATTTGTATGCGTATGACCTTTTGTTCCATGCCATTCAGGCAGCAATTTTTGCATGCCTGGCCTTTTTTTGTTTCTATAACACATCAATCAATCAATCAATAGGAAGCTTATATAGCGCGTATTCCGTGGGTACAGTTCTAAGCGCTTGTCGAAGAGTTGTCAACACAGGACTAACAAAGAAACTAACATCTACAGACGGACACGAACCCTATCACACACTAGCAAACCCTGATAAACATACAACAAACAACTGTTTAAACAACAATGTACACATCAATAGTTAGGTCCAAACAAAATAATATTAAGCACAAAGAAAACACCTCTCACAGAGCACAGCACAAGGATGTCTTTTGGGGCACAACACATCACGTCGAACATGAAAATCACAGCCAGCTACGGGAAGAACTGAGTCTTCAACCTACTCTTGAACGCGTCAAGAGAGGGGCTCTGGCGAAGCTCAAGCGGCAGGGAGTTCCAGACGAAGGGGCCCGCGGAGGGGAATGCACGCTGACCAGCAGATGCGAGTTTCGAGCAAGGGATGTGAAGGTGGAGTGGGTCAGCAGCAGAACGAAGGGGACGGTCGGAGGGCTGGGTGTACAG
>NC_090251.1:57575905-57638405 GCF_037325665.1 Littorina saxatilis
TAGGAAAAAACACGCGCCAAGCCGAGCAACTTGCGAGTTTGTAAAATGCAATGTGATTTGCTTTTAAAATGTAATTCATTAGTATTCAACCAATTCTGCGAAATATCTGTGCTTGCGCGATTACCTCTGTGGAAACTGTCAACAGAAGCGAGATCGATCGAAACACAGACAAACACACACACACACTAACCGGATACACTGACAAATTCTCATATCATATGGCACTAAACAGCACTATTTTGCATCTTTCGACAAAAGCATTTTCGGACCGCCCACCCTGTTTTGTGCGTTTTGCTTCGACTACGTAATGTCCCATTAGAATTTGGTTGAGGGGGACAAATGTCCCATTGTCTTTTTCTTCCAGGCTAAACCCTGCTCATTTTCTGACCGCTACACAGAGTGAGAATTATCAGAAATGAATACCAGGGCTCACAAGAAAGAGTGAACTGTTGCATACTTGTTTGACTTGCCTAGCAATTGTAAGCTTGGCGTAACAAGCGTAATATGCTCAATGCTGCGTTCTGCAAATAACTCACCCGTTTCACCTCCACACCAAGTGCAAAGAGACGCCGGCACAGGAAGTGGGAGTTTGTGTCTTGTGTTTGGCCTTTCAAAATTTCATCGCCAACGACTGCAAAGAACAACCCAAAGGCCATATATATATATATCACACGCTTTCCTTCTTTGCCACTACTAAAACAAACGTGTGCAAGGTGTAGAGGTTACATGCCGAGTCTCACTGATTATTAAAAATAATGGTTGAAGTTAGCGGATCATGAAAAATGCGAGCTTCGTTAGACAATCAACGTAATCTCGTGTGGAAGAAAACGTCTGTCACACGATCAAGTCTGAATAGCAGGTAATATATATTATAATTTATATATATATATATATATATAACAAAATCAAGGAAAAGAAAAGCCAAACAAAGAATTTCAAGTGGCAGCCCAAATTTTCAACATGTTGCCAGGCCTTCCTCAGGGGCGTGTTAAAATAATAAATAATAAAATAATATATGCAAAATAATAATAAAATAATATATATAAAAAATAATTAAGTAATGAAAAACAAAAACAATTGTCAGTAAGTACTGGTGTCACATGACTGATGTGAACCAGTTGATTGGCTAATGGCGATGCGCTTAAATCTGTTAGCGCACTCTTGCTAACTTTTCCACAGAGCGTACGTATTCTTACGCCCTTTGCAAAAGCGAGACTGTACTCTCATCCTCAGAATTAATTAATGACATGTAGCTTATATTCTTCACTTTACCAAAAAATAACCATACATTTCCTGCGGCTCAAAGTAGAAGTTTTTTTCCCTGACAGATCGCAGGCGCCTGTGCCACAGTTAACACTATTGTGACTAGCGCTGCCACGGCGTTAACGTCCTGCCTGCCCAAGCTTGCCACCAAGAAACTTCCCAAAAATCAGTAACTGTAAAGAAATCTGTCTAGCAAGCTTGAATTAAGTCCAATCACCACCAAATTTTGTGTACTAATTCAAAAATGGATGCCCAGTTCAGTCGTGCTATTTATAAGTTTGTCACACGACTTGTTATAGCAAAGGGGGTGAAAGGGGGATAATTTGTGTTTTTTAACGTTTTTTTGTGTGTGTTTTATTTTCCACTGCTTTTTTTAAAAGTTATTTTTTAACAGAAAGTATTATAAATAATGTTATAACCAAACAAGGTGTAAAACCTATGAATTAGCTGAAATATTGTTAACATTGTACACAGAAATAAGGAGACAGTACAAAGAAAAAAACAAGCAAATCACGCATTCACTCACAGCATCCTGACTCAAATGAAACTGTAACACTCACCAAATGATGTCTAGGTAATCCATATTGAATATAAGTCACATTTTCACAACAAAGTACCAACTGTACACCTATGAACATTTCCAAAAGGATTAGAAGGCTCCAGCCATCCATTGTTATCAGTGCTGCCACGCCCCCATAGCTCCTGCACGATTCCGAGATACATGTTCGTCTAGCAGTATCACCCCCTACCACGTGTAGTTTGCCGACTCGTACTAGCAACAACTGGACTGTTTCTTCCTCAATGTCACTGCTATTATCGCTTTCTTGAGGCTAAAACGACACGATGTATCATGATCTACAGGATCCTCAAGATCCAACATCCGGAGAATCTCCTCCCGTGACAAGGCTCGCCTTCGATTCATTTTTTTTTGTTCGAAAACACCACGCAAATCTGCACTAATTTGATCAAGCCGGAAGAGAAAACCACGTTTATCAAGGGAAACAACTCAATTTATTGCAATCTTCAAAAACCGGGAAGCAATCACGAGTCTTGTACCTTGTGTGACTGATACTGAAAAATGCGCGTCCCGTCCATGGGCGTGTCAGCACGGTTACTGATTTATCAGCGTCCCGTCACGAAAGTGTTAAGCCCACTGATCTAAAAATAGAAGCGGCTGTATCTCTTCCACGAAATGGTCTCTTCTCGTTTTGACTTGCAAAGATTCTTCTCATATGCCGTGTTAGTGGCATGTAGCTTATTTAGTTATTAACCACATTACTAAATAATGAGTTAGTGTAAAATTCCCAGCGGCAAACAGAAAACACAAGTGTTATTCCGATAACGTATCAGCTAGACCAGCATTTGGAAGTCGACTCTGTTATAGTAGACTACTTTGAAATACGACTGCATCAGTTCAGTAAATGAATGGTTTCCGAATTATTATTTCAAGGCAACAACAATCGGAATCAAAAACATGTAGGGTTAAGAATGTTCTTACCATGTATAAAACTTATTACCAACCTGCCTCATGCGTGCAGACGAGCAATTATTGTTTTTGAAATGAGACTGCAGTGCAGTGCCGTGGTTCGATTGCCCTAGCCGCCTAGCAGACGACATAAACCTCGCAGCAAGTTAACATGTTGGGCAAATGTGAACAAACAAACGATGGGGACATAATACGTTTGGGGTTCACAGCATTCTTACGGTTCATATACATGTATATATAGTACCAGTCTCCCCGATGAGTGAAGATACAACACGAGAAACATACCACATTTACTTTGAAAATGTGCTAACCGTGGCCTTGGAGTCAATTTAAGGGGCAACTCTCTGCACAGTCAATCTGTCGAAGCTCAATGAAGGTTTCGAATCGCAAATAACTATAGAGCACAGTCTTTTCTCCGAGTTTAAATGAGGTCTCCGTGAAAGATCATCACTTTTTAGCTTAACGCTACACTGGAATTTACCAACAGAAATTAAAACAAGAGTTTGCGTGTGACGAAAGCACGACACACTTGAGACAGCCCACATCTATATATATATACGACTAGTGTCTGTGTGTCTGTCTGTGTATCTGTGTGTCTGTGTGTCTGTGCGCGATGCACGGCCAAAGTTCTCGATGGATCTGCTTCAAATTTGGTGGGCATATTCAAGTAGACCCGGGACACGACACAACCTGGTCGATATTTCAACACGTGCTCTCAGCGCGCAGCGCGGAACCGATTTTGGTTCCACCTCAGCTATTTTGGTTCCACCTCAGCTTACCCGGGCCCCCATACCGACACACCATAGCCGCTACACCACATCACAACGCCAAAGTTCTCGGTGGATCTTTTTCAAATTTGGACACCGTATTCAGCTACACCCCGGACACAATATCATCGATGAGATATTTCAACACGTGCTCTCAGCGCGCAGCGCTGAACTCATTTTCGTTTTTGTGTTCATTTCACCATTATAAGTAACTCTTCCTTATCTTCTCCAGTGTTTGGCGTTTATCTCCCTTCCTTCGTGTGGCTTTCCCGTTCAGTTGTAAGTTACTATTATTTTTAGAATGTCACTGCGCTGTCCACTGCGCTGTCCACAACGCTTCCCTTGCACCCGTAAGTTGTTCTTACTGTCAAAGTGAAAAGGTCGAATCAATTTATAGCCACGCGAAAAATACACTCTCACCTATCTCTATATATTTATAGATACAGATATGCATATATATATACGGCTTCTCTGTGTGTGTGTGTGTTTGTGTGTGTGTGTGGGCAAAAACCTATGTATTATAGAGTTCTGTTTGTGATGGGGTCTAGCGGCTTTTGTCTGTCTGTATGTTCTGGCATGTGAGAAGCCACAGCAGATGATATAGGGCTAAGAAATAAGCTCAAAAATTCTCAATCCCGTTTGACAGGACTTCGCCTTTCAAAGGTGATTGTGGTGAACCGCCACGCTGTCTGTCTCTGTCGCGCCGTTCACCCCAAATTCCCGTTTCTGAGGTACTATTTTTAGAATGTCACTGCGCTGTCCAGAACGCTTCCCTTGCACCCGTAAGTTGTTCTTACTGTCAAAGTGAAAAGGTCGAATCAATTTATAGCCACGCAAAAAATACACTCTCACCTATCTCTATATATTTATAGATATAGATATACATATATATATATACGGCTTCTCTGTGTGTGTGTTTGTGTGTGTGTGTGTGGGAAAAAACCTGTTGATTGTAGAGTTCTGTTTGTGATGGGGTCTAGCGGCTTTCGTCTGTCTGTATGTTCTGGCATTTGAGAAGCCACAACAGATAATATAGGGCTAAGAAATAAGCTCTAAAATGCTCAATCCCGTTTGACAGGACTTCGCTTGCAGAGGTGATTGTGATGAACCGCCACGCTGTCTGTATAGAGTTCTGTTTGTGATGGGGTCTAGCGGCTTTTGTCTGTCTGTATGTTCTGGCATGTGAGAAGCCACAGCAGATGATATAGGGCTAAGAAATAAGCTCAAAAATTCTCAATCCCGTTTGACAGGACTTCGCCTTTCAAAGGTGATTGTGGTGAACCGCCACGCTGTCTGTCTCTGTCGCGCCGTTCACCCCAAATTCCCGTTTCTGAGGTACTATTTTTAGAATGTCACTGCGCTGTCCAGAACGCTTCCCTTGCACCCGTAAGTTGTTCTTACTGTCAAAGTGAAAAGGTCGAATCAATTTATAGCCACGCAAAAAATACACTCTCACCTATCTCTATATATTTATAGATATAGATATACATATATATATATACGGCTTCTCTGTGTGTGTGTTTGTGTGTGTGTGTGTGGGAAAAAACCTGTTGATTGTAGAGTTCTGTTTGTGATGGGGTCTAGCGGCTTTCGTCTGTCTGTATGTTCTGGCATTTGAGAAGCCACAACAGATAATATAGGGCTAAGAAATAAGCTCTAAAATGCTCAATCCCGTTTGACAGGACTTCGCTTGCAGAGGTGATTGTGATGAACCGCCACGCTGTCTGTCTCTGTCTCGCGATTCACCCCGGCGAAGCCGGGTATTCCTCTAGTAAAAGTATATCTGACACAAACCTGACCACACAG
Source organism: Littorina saxatilis (assembly GCF_037325665.1). NCBI lineage: Eukaryota > Metazoa > Mollusca > Gastropoda > Littorinimorpha > Littorinidae > Littorina > Littorina saxatilis. The sequence continues at coordinate 57,581,228 of NC_090251.1, forward strand.
TTACGCCTATCCAAATGCACGTTGCAAAATGTGCGTTTTGAATCTCTTTTTTCTCTGGCGGTACTGACAATATCGTTATTGAAACAATCCCAGTGCACTAACTTGGATTTATAGAGCAAATCTCGAAAATAATTATTGAACTCAGCGCTATGCGCTTCGTTCAATAATGAATTAATTTCTCGATTTGCTCCATAAATCCCTTAGTGCACTGGGATGTCTCAATAACTTAAAAAATTGCAAGTACTGATCCAGAAATGCTCCAATGTCTCTGTTAGTGAAACCAAAGCAAAGAGCAGCATTGCAAATCATGAGCTAGCAATACAGAACTGCACAGTTTGATTTTGATCAAAATAAGAAGAAAATTAAAAACATAAACACAAAAACAAAAACAAGAAAAATAAAATCCAACAAGATCGAGTCTACAACTGCACAGAATTGATACAAGGTTTCGTATGCAACGTCAAGGTTTCGTATGTAATATCACGGTCAGAGTGTGAGAAGTTCGTGTTGACTGTTGACAACAGTGTTTTGGGGAGACAGACAATGTGAATGATTGAGAAAGCGAGAGAGTCTGTAAACTAGCATGCTCTCTTTTTTTGTTGTGGAGAGAATGGTAGTATCCTACAGGCATGGTTTGTCAGCCTCTTAAGGACAGGACTGGGTTAATATGATATTTTAAAAAAAAAAGGAGGAAAGGAATAGGGTAGGGCCGAGCAAGCCAGCCCCCCACGACTGGGACCCAGGACCCACTCTCCATAAGGATGGGGGTGGGGGTATAATAAGACGTATGTTAAAATCCTTGTTACAGGAGTAGTTATGGTCGTATGCGTTGTCTTACTTGGGGGGGGGGGGGGGGGGGGGGGCATGCTCTCTTGCAGACGACACTGCTATTGTAACCTGACTCCAGTGAAGGGACAGAAATCGAAACTTGCGCGATGCTTCTACCACAGACAACACTGAGCATGAGAAACGAGCGCTTACTGATGATTCCTGCTGTTACTCGATTGCCGTCCATAGCGCTGCACTGCTGGCGAACTAGATGCCTCACAACAGTATCAAGCCGTCGCCAGTGTCTCACTATTGTCTGTGTACCCAACATCCGTGATCGTCACAGCTTGCGCACTGCCATGTCAGTTGTTTTGTAAGCGTACAGTGCACTATGCGGTGTGTGGTGTGCTCAGAGACTATGCTTGAGTTGCGAAAGTTGTGACCCTTGGAAGGGAGTGTTCATTATTCGATTGTGTGGTCTTGGTTACCCAGAGCTTCCGCAGTTAGCAGAGACGACAAACCTGGGGAGACTGAAAATCAGAGTTCTTTGCTGAAAATAGGGGTTTCAGCTTTTATGTTTGGTGTGTCAGTGTATAAGACATCGTGGATTCTTTTTGGGGTATGGAGGGGGCAGGGGGGGGGGGGGGGTAGGAGAGAGATTGGGGGATTTTGTTTGTTTGTTTTTCTTCTCTGAAGGGTGTTAGTGGGGGGTCACGTCGCAATTAAACTAGCTAGTGAATTGGGAAAAAAAACTATCAATAAAAGAAAATTTCATGGTAATAAACCTAGATCGGGACAGGCCGCTTGCGGACTCTACACTTAGTAAGTGGTCTCCTAGAGCGTGTTCTGCTCCCTTTCTTCTGACTGACAGGCGGGATTTCAAGTTCAAAACCGGAAGGCATTTCAGTTTTTGTTTTGTTCCGTTGCATTTGTCACTACTTCATTTGGAACTTCAGCCAACTTCGCGTTCGAAAAGCCGTTGTTTTCTTGTATAATTTTTCATCAGGCTGGGACCCTTCTCATTCGACATGACGACGAACTCGATCATTCTACTCACGCAGTAAAACAATCAGAAGAACGGAGGCGGGGCTTGCCACCTTTTATACCTCGGCCAGTCGCACCTCAGTTTAATACTGACAAAACAAAATGCAAAATGACGTCATCAAACAAAGAAAATGCACAGGTAAATACTCTTACAAATTCATGCCAGAATAAAATAAAACTGAGTCGTTCAGTAGCTCTGCCACTGAAGTTCACAGATTAAGCTGGGTTTCAATCCAACATTTTCAACAACAAACACAACAAAACTTGTTTTTATTCAGGTAAATTTTTTTTTAAATTACAGAGTGCGAATATTGCTTCTTTATAAGTACAGTTAGTAAAAGAAAATACAATCATGTTTTGAGCTGAACTTGAGTTCCAAAACGAAGTTCTAAGGTACCAAGCTACAATGCAGTCCCGTAGTCTGGAGCATGACCAGCAAAAGACAACTTGGCAAACATGTAAAAGAAAGAGCTTAACAAAATGCGTTCGCAAAATGCTGCCGGCACAACTTTTCTCAAAACACAATATTCACGTTATTAAAAAGAGCAATCAAAATAATTAGAAAAAGACATACGCAAATACTCACAAGAAAATGCCAATTATCATGCAATTCCGTTCTTTAGTCTTTGAGATATAATTGCCAAAAATAGACACACACACACACACACACACGTATGCGCACTGCACGCGGATGCACTGCACTGCAGGCAGACACGCACACACTAAAACACACACACACACACACACACACACACACACACACACACACACAAACGAATTCAGTGATAATTCGTTTTTATAAGTGGAGACTTGAAATCGTCCCAACTGCATGGGTCTTGGCCAGCCGAGTCAGGTAATTCGGCCATGTTTGTGACATTTTTCAAATGACGCCAGACGTGACAACTACGTCATCAGAGTATTCCAAGACATTCTTTCGTTCGAAAAAAATATTATGTTGGGCACTGCTGGCGATATAATGTTTCATATGGAGTTCGAGCGATCTCAATGAAACTACCGAACGAATGTTGGGTAGATGTTTTGAAATTGTGTTTTAGCAGCCTGTACTATGAAGACGAACGGCACAGAGGGAGGCGGGGTCTTGTTGGACCATAACATGTTGCTCGTAAGACTGTCATTTCTATTTGGAATTTTCATTCTTGGTGGTAAGTGAACACATGATGATGTCAAATCGCATTATTACTTACCGTACATTTTGTTTTTAATCATAATGATAATAAGAAAGATTGCGTCAACGGGTTGGAACTTCAGGATGTTGGCACCTGTGTCAGTGAAGTTCTTTGAGTGTGGGTGCGTACCTGAAGGAAGGGCCGGGGTGGTGGGGGGAGGGTGTGTGTGTGTGTGGGGTGTGTGTGTGTAGGGGGGGGGTCGTTGTTGGTCAACCCTTACTTCAGTCAGTGATCGGCCCTTCAGGTTCGACACCTTTCCTCCAGATTTGATTACAAAAGTAACAGGACGATTGAGAAGTTACACGAGAACGAGTGAGCACTATTTACTTATAAAAAAAAAAAAAAGTTAATGTTTTGTCGAATAAAATCGAATTTTCACAACACGGCACCGTACCATCCTGAACTCAGATCAAAATGAGTTCGGCTCATTCTCTCCCTGACCGGACGCTACAGTCCTACTCGAATCTATCAAAACAAAATTACAGAGTTATCTCCCATATGGTTTTCGCGAGCACTGATCTAAATTTGAGATCAGTGTTCGCGAGACGAAAAGGATTGCAGATTGGCCGACTTCGACAGTGTCAGTGATCTCCGTTCTGTTCTTCACAGTTATGATAAAGACATCGTAGTAAGGTCAAAACAAGTCGACATTTTGGGACTGCTGCCGGAAGGAGACCGTAATAATTATATGGTTTCATCACTGTCATTGTCAACTGGTTACAGAAAAAATCGTCTGCTCCAGTTAGCGCCAAAACCAAACGGTTGATTATCACGTGACACTTTTGCCATATTTAGAGTTGTTTGCACAGCCGCGAAAAATAGCTCGCTTGAAACTGTCTTACATATCAATTCCTTTGTAATTTAAAAATTACAAAACACCATGAAAAATCATTATCGACGATCGCGAATCTGCTTATAATTATAAGTTATATCAATAATACATTACAAAAAGCTCTAAATATGTAAAAAAAAATAAAAAAATAAAAAAAATCGGTTTCCTTGGCAGACAACGAAACTCAAGGCATCCTGTCAGGGAGAGAATGAGCCGAACTCATTTTGACCAGAGTTCAGGATGGGCACCGTACCGGTAGTGTGTTCCTAAGTTGAGACACCGGCCCCCGATAAGACGTTCGTAAGACAAACCATGCAGTAATTCAGCACAAGAATACAACAGGACAATTCTTTCCCAAAACCATGTGGTAAAATATTGACCACAGCTAATATAGAAGAGACAGCTGAATAATTTGATGGTACTATTGAACCGCCGTCCAGTGAACCGTGACGGTAGCTTACGTGTTAATTTGTGGCGTTTCGCCATTTCAGTTGTAAACTGGCGTTTTATCGTTTGCGTCCACTTGAGATTGTCAACAATAAAATGATGGGTACACGAATGACATTACAAAACAAAGTTTTATGCTCAGTAACGAGAGACATGATATGGAAACGTATAGAAAGGAGGAACAATGAACGTTTTTATCGTGTGAAGACATGACAGGTGATTTTATGTTTTCAATGTTGAGCCATTTGAAGCATATATATATATATATATATATATATATATACGGCTTGTGTGTGTGTGTGTGTGTGTGTGTGTGTGTGTGTGTGTGTGTGTGTGTGTGTGTGTGTGTGTGTGTCTGTCTGTCACTTCGCGATGCACGGCCAAAGTTCTCGATGGATCTGCTTCAAATTTGGTGGGCATATTCAGGTAGACCCCAGACACAATCTGGTCGATGAAAATTTTCAACACGTGCTCTAAGCGCGGCGCGGTGAACCGATTTTGGTTTTTCTGTAGATCCATTTCCAGTAACTCTTCCTTATCTTCTCCAGTGTTTTGCGCGTTTATCTTCCTTCCTTCGTGTGGCGTCAATCACGTCAACACGTGCTCTAACCCGGCGAAGCCGGCGAACCGCCACGCTGCATACTCCGTCTCGCGATCATCCCGGCGAAGCAGGTGCGAACCGCCACGCTGCATACTCCGTCTCGCGATCCACCCGGCGAAGCGGGTAATCATCTAGTATATATATAAACACACACATTTGGATCATCATTAATATAGGACTGGGTGGCCGAGTGGTAACTCACTTGCGCTCGGAAGCGAGAGGTTGCGAGTTCGACCGGCCCTGGGTTAGGGCGTTAGCAATTGTCTCCCCCCTTTCCAAACCTAGGTGGTGGGTTCAAGTGCTAGTCTTTCGGATGAGACGAAAAACCGAGGTCCCTTCGTGTACACTACATTGGGGTGTGCACGTTAAAGATCCCATGATTGACAAAAGGGTCTTTCCTGGCAAAATTATATAGGCATAGATAAAAATATTTCCACGAAAATACCCGTATGACTTGGAATAATAGGCCGTGAAAAGTAGGATATGCGCCGAAATGGCGGCGATCTGCTGGTCGATGTGAATGCTTGATGTATTGTGTAAAAAATTCCATCTCACACGGCATAAATAGATCCCTGCGCCTTGAGTCCGAGTCTGGAGATACGCGCGCGATATAAGACTTTATATATAATATACATATTCCATATTCATCACAAAAACTTTTTATGAGATTGTTTTTAAATATTTGCCTATATATATCAGAAGTTGTGAAAGAAACAATTGAAAGTCAGAAGAGACTTTCTTCTAAGATTTGTTAAAATCTCTTAGCAGAGCAAAAGAGAGAGGAAACAAAAAAAATGTGTCCCTTCACAGACAGCCCTATTGGGGACATCAGACCCTCCTCGGACGGGACCGAGTTTCACAAAGAGAATCTGCTCCCCGGAAGGGAGAGTATCAACAGAGGAAACTAGTCCAGAGTCCAGGGCCCGTATGCATGAACTGGAAGTCAGAAACACTGGAAGTAGAGGCCTCTTTTGAAAGTGGGAACTCCCGAAGTTAACTTTCTAACTGTTCCCTATGCATGAACGCCGTAGTGCTGACTTCGAGAGTATTCGGTCAAGGTCGCGAAAATTGGGGGAATGCCAACTAGTACATGCGTTTGTTAACGGTAAGCTTGGCGACCAGAAGAAACAAGTCTCATCGCGAGTTCAAAAGGGCGAACGTTGAGCGCGCTGTAGTACTAACAGCGTTATTGCTGTTGTTTTTTTGAATGGTTAAACGAAACTAATGCAGCACAGCGCAACCGCTACCGGCACCGCGCTGAACAGGCTCGTCACTTTCACTGCCTTTTGCACTAGCGGCGGACTACGGTCATTGTGAAAAAATGCAGTGCGTTCAGTTTCATTCTGTGAGTTCCACAGCTTGACTAAATGTAGTAATTTCGCCTTACGCGACTTGTTTCTTCTGCATGGGAGGAGAGAATGATAGAAAAAGACGAAAAAGTAAAAATTAGGGTAACGTTACAAAAAGGGCAATAACTCTGGAATGAAACATTATTTTGACCTAAAACCATACAAGTAATAACGGCAGATGATTGAACTTACTATTTCCCGGCAAAAGTTTGTTTTTTTAAAGTTTGGCCATTTTAAGTCATTTTGGGGGTATCTCCAAAAAAGGGTCATAACTCCGTGAAAAATAAATTTGAAGGTCTGAAATTCTCACATCACGTTCTAAATATAACAGTCTGTCAAATAAAATCCAAAACTCAAAATCGATAAATTTGTCAACAATGTCCCTTTTCGCAGAAATGGCCACACATAGCATCTTGACCTTGCTTCAAGGTCAAGGTCGCAGGGGCCATAAATGTTGTCTCAAAAACAGCTATTTTTCACATTTTTCCCATTTTCTCTGAAGTTTTTGAGATTCAATACCTCACCTATATATGATATATAGGGCAAAGTAAGCCCCATCTTTTGATACCAGTTTGGTTTACCTTGCTTCAAGGTCAAGGTCACAGGAGCTCTTCAAAGTTGGATTGTATACATATTTTGAAGTGACCTTGACCCTAAACTATGGAAGATAACTGTTTCAAACTTAAAAATTATGAGGGGCACATGTTATGCTTTCATCATGAGACACATTTGGTCACATATGATCAAGGTCAAGGTCACTTTGACCCTTATGAAATGTGACCAAAATAAGGTAGTGAACCACTAAAAGTGACCATATCTCATGGTAGAAAGAGCCAATAAGCACCATTGTACTTCCTATGTCTTGAATTGTTGCATGACCTTGGATGACCTTGACCTTGGGTCAAGGTCACATGTATTTTGGTAGGAAAAATGTGTAAAGCAGTTCTTAGTGTATGATGTCATTGCTAGGTTTAGTTATTTGACCTTGACCCTGAAGGTCAAGGTCATGTAAAGGTCAAGGTCAAGCATGTGAGTCGTATGGGCTTTGCCCTTCTTGTTATATATAGTAGAGATAGATAGATACGATTTGTCGTCACACGTCAAAGCTTGCTAGCTGTCTTGTGTGAGTGCATCCAGATTTGATTGGAAGTCCGGACTGAAACGATGGATACAGTAGAAACAACTAAAAGAGGAGGAGTGTGTGTGTGGGTGTACGGAGACACGGCACTGCTGCTCTGTTTCCGTAAAACGGTGAACCGGGACTAGGCTACAGCAAGGAAAGTCATTTCGTATATATCCCGCTGTGTAGAGAGAGAGAATGTTTGGGAGATGTATGATCTTTTTGAGTATAAATTGTGAGTTGATATGATGATTTGCAATCATGCTTCAGGATTCTGATTTTTTTTTAATGTTGTTGTATGTAATGTTGTATATATGTCAGGCAATTGCCGAATTCCGACGGAATTGGCAACATTTTTGCCCATTTCACGTAATCGGGAAAACGCTACCAATTACGCGAAATTGGCAGCGTTTTGCCGAAAATGCGTAAAGGCTTCTAAAAGTGAAATTTGGCCATTTTGCAAAAGCGGCAGCCAGTCTGTTGGATTTTGTGTCACCAGAACATTGCATTAACATTGTTGTCACGTTTCATGGTCAAATGAATGACTATGAACGGTCAATTACCACTAACCGACTGACTAACCACACCACGATCCACTGACTAACCACACCACGATCCACTGACTAACCACACCACGATCCACTGACTAACCACACCACGATCCACTGACTAACCACACCACGATCCACTGACTAACCACACCACGATCCACTGACTAACCACACCACGATCCACTGACTAACCACACCACGATCCACTGACTAACCCCACCACGATCCACTGACTAACCCCACCACGATCCACTGACTAACCCCACCACGATCCACTGACTAACCCCACCACGATCCACTGACTAACCACACCACGATCCACTGACTAACCAAACCACGATCCACTGACTAACCACACCACGATCCACTGACTAACCACACCACGATCCACTGACTAACCACACCACGATCCACTGACTAACCACACCACGATCCACTGACTAACCACACCACGATCCACTGACTAACCCCACCACGATCCACTGACTAACCCCACCACGATCCACTGACTAACCCCACCACGATCCACTCTCGCATTCATACAAAAGAGTTCAATCCAACAAATGTAAACAGTTTCAAGAGCCTGTTTATATGCAAACTCGCCAGCTCCCTTCTCACAACTGGAATCAAATAATAACGACGGCGTCGTACAAAAAGTGACTGGCCAAGAGTCAACCACTGGTTGAAAATGAAACTAGCACGCTGACCGTGCAAAGTGGGAAATATCTAGCTGCACTCTACAGGACTACTTCGTACATATATTATCACGCTGCCTTGGCTGCACTCTACAGGACTACTTCGTACAGATATTATCACGCTGCCCTGGCTGCACTCTACAGGACTACTTCGTACCGATATTATCACGCTGCCTTGGCTGCACTCTACAGGACTACTTCGTACAGATATTATCACGCTGCCTTGGCTGCACTCTACAGGACTACTTCGTACAGATATTATCACGCTGCCCTGGCTGCACTCTACAGGACTACTTCGTACAGATATTATCACGCTGCCCTGGCTGCACTCTACAGGACTACTTCGTACAGATATTATCACGCTGTCCTGGCTGCACTCTACAGGACTACTTCGTACAGATATTATGACGCTGCCCTGGCTGCACTCTACAGGACTACTTCGTACAGATATTATCACGCTGCCCTGGCTGCACTCTACAGGACTACTTCGTACAGATATTATCACGCTGCCCTGGCTGCACTCTACAGGACTACTTCGTACAGATATTATCACGCTGCCCTGGCTGCACTCTTCAGGACTACTTCGTACAGATATTATCAAGCTGCCTTGGCTGCACTCTACAGGACTACTTCGTACAGATATTATCACGCTGCCCTGGCTGCACTCTACAGGACTACTTCGTACAGATATTATCACGCTGCCCTGGCTGCACTCTACAGGACTACTTCGTACATATTATCACGCTGCCCTGGCTGCACTCTACAGGACTACTTCGTACATATTATCACGCTGCCCTGGCTGCACTCTACAGGACTACTTCGTACCGATATTATCACGCTGCCTTGGCTGCACTCTACAGGACTACTTCGTACAGATATTATCACGCTGCCCTCGCCGCACTCTACAGGACTACTTCGTACAGATATTATCACGCTGCCCTCGCTGCACTCCACAGGACTACTTCGTACAGATATTATCACGCTGCCCTGGCTGCACTCTACAGGACTACTTCGTACAGATATTATCACGCTGCCCTGGCTGCACTCTACAGGACTACTTCGTACCGATATTATCACGCTGCCCTGGCTGCACTCTACAGGCCTACTTCGTACAGATATTATCACGCTGCCCTGGCTGCACTCTACAGGACTACTTCGTACAGATATTATCACGCTGCCCTTTCTGCACTCTACAGGACTACTTCGTACAGATATTATCACGCTGCCCTGGCTGCACTCTACAGGACTACTTCGTACAGATATTATCACGCTGCCCTGGCTGCACTCTACAGGACGACTTCGTACCGATATTATCACGCTGCCTTGGCTGCACTCTACAGGACTACTTCGTACAGATATTATCACGCTGCCCTGGCTGCACTCTACAGGACTACTTCGTACCGATATTATCCCGCTGCCCTGGCTGCACTCTACAGGACGACTTCGTACCGATATTATCACGCTGCCTTGGCTGCACTCTACAGGACTACTTCGTACAGATATTATCACGCTGCCTTGGCTGCACTCTACAGGACTACTTCGTACCGATATTATCACGCTGCCCTGGCTGCACTCTACAGGACTACTTCGTACAGATATTATCACGCTGCCCTGGCTGCACTCTACAGGACTACTTCGTACCGATATTATCACGCTGCCCTGGCTGCACTCTACAGGACTACTTCGTACCGATATTATCACGCTGCCATGGCTGCACTCTACAGGACTACTTCGTACCGATATTATCACGCTGCCCTGGCTGCACTCTACAGGACTACTTCGTACCGATATTATCACGCTGCCCTGGCTGCACTCTACAGGACTACTTCGTACAGATATTATCACGCTGCCCTGGCTGCACTGTACAGGACTACTTCGTACAGATATTATCACGCTGCCCTGGCTGCACTCTACAGGACTACTTCGTACCGATATTATCACGCTGCCTTGGCTGCACTCTACAGGACTACTTCGTACAGATATTATCACGCTGCCCTGGCTGCACTCTACAGGACTACTTCGTACAGATATTGTCACGCTGCCCTGGCTGCACTCTACAGGACTACTTCGTACAGATATTATCACGCTGCCCTGGCTGCACTCTACAGGACTACTTCGTACAGATATTATCACGCTGCCCTGGCTGCACTCTACAGGACTACTTCGTACAAATATTATCACGCTGCCCTGGCTGCACTCTACAGGACTACTTCGTACAGATATTATCACGCTGCCCTGGCTGCACTCTACAGGACTACTTCGTACAGATATTATCACGCTGCCCTGGCTGCACTCTACAGGACTACTTCGTACAGATATTATCACGCTGCCCTGGCTGCACTCTACAGGACTACTTCGTACAGATATTATCACGCTGCCCTGGCTGCACTCTACAGGACTACTTCGTACAGATATTATCACGCTGCCCCGGCTGCACTCTACAGGACTACTTCGTACAGACATTATCACGCTGCCCGGGCTGCACTCTACAGGACTACTTCGTACAGATATTATCACGCTGCCCTGCCTGCACTCTATAGGACTACTTCGTATAGATATTATCACGCTGCCCTGGCTGCACTCTACAGGACTACTTCGTACAGATATTATCACGCTGCCCTGGCTGAACTCTACAGGACTACTTCGTACAGATATTATCACGCTGCCCTGGCTGCACTCTACAGGACTACTATACTTCGTACAGATATTATCACGCTGCCCTGGTTGCACTCTACAGGACTACTTCGTACAGATATTGTCACGCTGCCCTGGCTGCACTCTACAGGACTACTTCGTACAGATATTATCCCGCTGCCCTGGCTGCACTCTACATGACTACTTCGTACAGATATTATCACGCTGCCCTGGCTGCACTCTACAGGACTACTTCGTACAGATATTATCACGCTGCCCTGGCTGCACTCTACAGGACTACTTCGTACAGATATTATCACGCTGCCTTGGCTGCACTCTACAGGACTACTTCGTACCGATATTATCACGCTGCCCTGGCTGCACTCTACAGGACTACTTCGTACAGATATTATCACGCTGCCCTGGCTGCACTCTACAGGACTACTTCGTACAGATATTATCACGCTGCCCCGGCTGCACTCTACAGGACTACTTCGTACCGATATTATCACGCTGCCTTGGCTGCACTCTACAGGACTACTTCGTACAGATATTATCACGCTGCCCTGGCTGCACTCTACAGGACTACTTCGTACAGATATTATCACGCTGCCCTGGCTGCACTCTACAGGACTACTTCGTACCGATATTATCACGCTGCCTTGGCTGCACGATCCTCACACAGGGAAACAAAGACGACAGGTGGGAGGGTGTTTCACATGGATGCACTTAACTCTGGCTATTGTCTTTCACGGAGCATGGGCCTGTGGTGTAGCCGCGCCTTCTTTAGCATGCAGGGTGAAACCCAGCGCCTCCGTACGTACAACAGCAACAGCAACGCCAACTTGACGCCAAGACCGACGTCGACGCCAACGGCACGTCAACAACAACGTCGACAGCAACGTCGACAGCAACGGCATGGCAACGGCAATAGCAACGGCAAGCTGAAAACCAAGAGTGTAGGTGCAGTAACCATGTCATACTACCCCCTTCAGGGCCGGACTAGGCTCAGAGGAGGGGGGGGGGGCGTGGTTGCCAGTGGTGGTCCAGGGGGATGTTCCCTCTGGCGGGGTCAAGGGGCAGAGACCCTTGTGGGGGTCAGGGGGTAAAGCCCCCTGAAGCTGATGGGTAGGTCATATTCTGAGATAGGAAAATGGTCGCTCCTTGCATGAAACGGCATAAAATAAACAATAATAATAAATTTTAAAAAAAATAAGTGAGGTACATGTTTAGGCTAGGGGGGGGGGGGGTTGCGCAACCCCCATAACCCCCCCGGTAGTCCGGCCCTGCCCTTCATCCACCGTGCTTTTAACATAGTCTATCTTTTCTCCCCTCAGCAAGCCACGTGCACCTGAAACGAATGTACTGCAAATTACACCTCAGTTTATCTCCCCTTTCCCCTTCTCTGTAAACATTACAGGTAAAACTTAACGCAATAACGAGCAAATTATTCGTTAACATGGGAAGATAAACAACATAACAGAGGAGACACCGCACACTCACTGACGTACACCCTAGCGTAAAGTACCTCTAAAGCTCATGTATGTCTGCTCTCATTCAAGCGTCCTTGCTTGAGATATCCAGCCCGTCGACAGTCCAGCCCCATTTGGACGCAGCAAAGTACGCACTGACGCAAAAACCCAGATGTTCCACGTGTTGAAACTTCAAACCGTTTTTTTGTTTGTTTGTTTGTTTGTTTGCTTAACGCCCAGCCGACCACGAAGGGCCATATCAGGGCGGTGCTGCTTTGACATTTAACGCACGGTGCGCCACACACAAGACAGAAGTCGCAGCACAGGCTTCATTTCTCACCCAGTCACATTGCTTATTCTGACACGGGACCAACCAGTCCTAGCACTAACCCCATGATGCCAGACGCCAGGCGGAGCAGCCACTAGATTGCCAATTTTAAAGTCTTAGGTATGACCCGGCCGGGGTTCGAACCCACGACATCCCGATCACGGGGCGGACGCCTTACCACTAGGCCAACCGTGCCGTTCAAACCGGTCGTTCGGCTTCCTAACGATACGTCTAAAGGCCATGTCAGACGCACAACACAAAACAGTGTTTCCTTTCAAAACAAACACAAAACAGCCTGTTTCCCGTGTGACATCCTCCAAAACGCGTTTCAGAAAACACTGTTTCGTGTTTTTGCATCGTGTTTTGGGTTTTAGACAACGACATCTAAAGAAAGGACTAGCAGAGTCTGCCTCCTGACCCGCTTGCGGGGGCGAGTGCAGCCAGCGCTGAGCCTGTGTTGTAAGCCAGGCGAGTGGCGATCGCTCAGCCATCCCATAATAGTTTTGTTTTGGTGTGGCGGAAGAACAACTCAGCAGACGAAAATGCTAAAATGTGCAATATTTTTTGGTATAAACACCTTTCAGTTGCATTTATCTCTTAGATTCTATCATCTAATCGACAACTGTTATATTATATTGTGCGTCACTGAATTTATTCAGTTGTTTTGGATCGTACAAAGTTGGCACTATTTTGTTTGCGCATTAGTTAATACAGGAAGCCGTGGTTCGTCTACCGCGCTACTTTTTGAATGGACGATCGCACTGTTTTGTTTTCATTGTTTCAAGTTGAAGTGCTGTTTCTTTGTCTTCAAAATGGTGAAAAAGTGTAGTGTTGTGAACTGCAAGGGCAATTACGATGAGAATAACAAGTGTCGTGTGTTTCGACTACCAAAGGACGAGTGTGAGAAGCAGAAATGGTTGGATGCGCTACCTCCACGTGTGAATTATATCCCCACTCGAGAGAACTGTTTCATTTGTGAGAGGCATTGGGATGACCCTCTTATGATCAAGATTCCTGGTGGTTCCACTCGACCTGCCATTCCTCCAAGTGTGTTTGACGTTCCCAAGTCATGTCTGCCTACACCTCAGCCTTCATCTCGCCCTGTGAAAGATGAAGATCGTCTGACCAAGCTCTTTTTTGCAAGGGACAAGATCACTTCGTTTGAGAGTTTTGATCCTGTCAAAGACCTACAGAAGAAGTATAACAATGTTTTGGTTTCACGTTCAGATAAACGAATTGTGTGTCTTCTCATGTCAGATGACTATAGCCAATGCAGTGTTTCAGTTGTTTGAATATAAGAAGACGTTGTGTTCCCCGCTAACTCTCAGTGTTTTCAGAGATGGCATCAGAGTTCCACTAGGTGCAATCCTAAGACCCAACAATGGCCTCAACTCCAAGTCACAGTTCTTTGATGCGGTTCATTATGCTGTCAACAGTGACATTCCGCTGGAAGAAGTTGTGAAGAAGGTGGTTATTGATCTGAAAGCTGCAGCTGACTGTTCCGTGGATCACAAGGTAAAGAAGTTGGAGTTCTTGACACACCAGTTGGAGTTGTTAGCCCACAAACAGTTCACTCCTAGTGACATTTGCTTTGCCATTGAAAGCTTTCCTCGTTGTAGCTATGAACAGCTGAGGGAGTTTCTGGTGCTACCAAGCAAGCGCAAGCTTCAGGATGTTGTGTCTTCAGTCGACAAGGATGCAGTTTTGCGAAACACATTCAATGCTTTACTCCCTCAGCAGAAGAATGTGTTCTTGTTGATCGACGAGGTCAAAATCCGTCCAACTGTAGCGTTTGCTGGTGGGATTCTCAGTGGCATGGCCAAGAACAATGAAGAGTGCCGTGCAACTTCCATGATGTGCATCATGATGAAGTGTTTGAGAAGCGGTCCCAGTGTGATGGTATCAGTGACCCCAGTGCACAAGTTGACAGCCCAGTTCCAGTTCCAGGCAGTGAACGAAGCAGCCGCTGTTGTAGAGAGATCTGGGGGACGTGTCATAGGCTCCATCACTGACAATCATAAGGTGAACCAACACTTTTGCAAGCTCTTTGACAGGCCAGAGGAGAACAATGCCACAGTCACACATCCACTCGACTACGGGCGTCCTTGGTTTCTCCTCTTTGATACAGTTCATCTTTTGAAATGCATCCGGAACAACTGGATCACTGAGAAGACACAGAAAATCCGTCTCAATGGCCAGTCAGTTGCTTCTTTCTCTGATGTCAAGCAGCTGTATGAAGATGAGAAAGACGGCATCCTGAAGACTACCCCTTTGACCCAAACCTGTGTCATTCCATCCAAACTCCAACTGCAGAATGTTCAACATGTTCTTAGAGTCTTCAATGAGAAAGTGGTTGGTGCGCTGAAGATGAAAGGCTGCATTGAGACTGCATCAGTGATAGAGACTGTCCTGAACTGGTGGAACACTGTCAACGTGTCAAAGAAATGACTGGATAAACGCCTGAAGGATCCCCATCGTGCCGTACAAGAATCCAGTTCCTCGAGTCTGGACACTTTCATTGACATCTTCCAGGAAGCTGATTCAGGGCATGGCTCGTCTCGTATCCAGTGCCTCACCCATGATACCAAGAAGGCACTAGTGCAGACCATGCAGGGACTGAAAGCAGTCTGCAACTACCTCCTTTCATCAGCGGGCTTTGACTGTTATGCTGCGTGAACTACAAAGTGACCGTTTAGAGGGAGAATTCTCTGTATACAGGGCGTCAACTGGATCAAATGCCTTCATGACGGCCGGTGATGTGTTTGCAGCATGCAAGAAGCGCCTCGCCCGGTACGCTGCATCCTACCTCCAGTCCATTGAGCTCCAGTCTGAGCCCCAGAAACACATCTGCTTGGGGGATGTCATCGCGGAGGATGCAGATGTGATAGAGGGGTGCATTTCAGGGGTGACCCTCACTGTGAATGAGGAGAGCAGCTGTGCATACGTGGCTGGGTGGCTGGAGAGCAAATGTGACTTGACATTTGATGAGGAGGAACCAGTTGTGACAAGTGAGGTGAAGGACTTTATTGAGACTGTTTCACGAGGATCCCTCACAATTCCTCATGACTGCACCTTTCAACTGGTTCAACTTGGACTGTGCTTTGTGAAGCAGGCGCGTCATCGTGCATGCTGCCGCAAACGACTCTCCAACATCCTCTCCATCATGGCCAGCTACCACAGCATCGACATGGACTGCCCCCAGATGTACCGTCGTCTGTCCAATGTTCTTCTTAATGGATTACACAACCTTGAGAAAGACAATCAGAAGAATGCTGTGCTGCTCCAGACATCCGTGAAGAGGGCTCGGTTGGCGGATTGAGTGAGCTAAGTGATATGCTTCTCACAATGCATGCTCATGTGTGTGTGTGTTACTGTTTCTTCCCATGTCTCTCTCTGTCTATCACTATGTTTGTGTGTGTGTGTCTCTGTGTCTGTCTCATTGTCTCTCTCTCTCTCTCTCTCTCTAGTACTAGTATGTCTGTCTCCCCCAACCATTAGCTCTCTCTCTCTCTCTCCACGGTGTTCTCTCTCTCTCTTTCTCTCTCTCTCTCTCTCTCTCTCTCTCTCTCTCTCTCTCTCTCACACACACACACACAAACACACTGTGTGTGCAAATCTGTTGTTGTTGTCAGTGTCTTAGTTCATGGCAGAGATATTAGAGCTCTTTCAGTGATTTCAACATATACACTATCTTTGTGTGTGTGTGTCTCTGTGTCTGTCTCATTGTCTCTCTCTCTCTCTCTCTCTCTCTCTCTCTCTCTCTCTCTCTCTAGTACTAGTATGTCTGTCTCCCCCAACCATTAGCTCTCTCTCTCTCTCTCTCTCTCTCTCTCTCTCTCCACGGTGTTCTCTCTCTTTCTCTCTCTCTCTCTCTCTCTCTCTCTCTCTCTCTCTCTCTCTAGCTCTCTCTCTCTCTCACACACACACACAAACACACTGTGTGTGCAAATCTGTTGTTGTTGTCAGTGTCTTAGTTCATGGCAGAGATATTAGAGCTCTTTCAGTGATTTCAACATATACACTACAGGTAACTCAATTAACAGCCAATTAGCAGTACCTTCAGATAAAATGTTGATTAAAAGCACAGAATTTCTCACAAAATTATTATTTTCTTTCACACTAAGTCCATAAAATAGTAGTACCTCCATTTTGATTGCTTTGTCAGTTTTAAAGTGATTTTCTGCAAGTAAGGCACTCGCCCCCGCTAGCGGGGTCAGGAGGCAGACTCTGCTAGTCCTTTCTTTAGATGTCGTTGGTTTTAGAGCATATGCTCTAAAATCTGAAAACACGTTTTGGTAGTCAACCAATGAACGCGGACGATCAACTCACGTGACTCGGTCTCCGGCACCACGGAGATAGAAAAAAAATGGCCGACTCAGATGTGGTACCGATTCAGGGTAGTATCGGACCTATGAATCCTAACTAGAGTCTATGGAGCCTGTCACGATTGAAGATAGGCAATAATATCAGTGGGCGCTGGCAGCCGTGTTGTTACAAACCCAAACACAGCGCGGTAGCTGGACGGGTCAACTGAGCTGACACTGACCGTGTCAGTGGGCACTGCCAGCCGTACGTGTTGTTTACAAACCCAAACACAGGGCGATAGCTGGACGGGTCAAGCTGACACTGACCGATATTTCTGTGAAAACACGCACCGCGCTTCATCTGTGTCAGTGTTTCGCGTGTGACATCCCCTCTTTAAAAACATGTGTTTCCCCGACGTTTTGAGATGGTGTTTTTGTCGAAAACATGGTTTTGTGTTGTGCGTCTGTCTCCGCCTTAATCGTACCGGGCGCAAAATGGGCAAGTTAAGAAGCCTTTACGCATTTTCGGCAAAACGCTGCCGATTTTGCGTATTGGGTATTGGGTATACGGTGCCTTTGTGTTGACGAAGCCGCCCAACACCGGCGGCTTGGTGTCGTGTGGGTACGGTGGCCGAGCAGCCTATGTACGAAATTGACAACCCTGTCCTCTACTTTCTCCCCGATGTGGTGTTTTGCCGATTACGCGAAATGGCCAAAAATGTTGCCGTTTCCGCGAATTCGGCCCGTGAATTCGGCACGACATAATATAAATAAAGTTCTGTTGAGATAATAAAGTCTTCTTTGTCTATTTGTCTATGTCTATATGTCTATGTCTATCTTTCAACGTCTTTATGTCTATGTCTATGTCTATTATGTCTACTTCTCGCTTCCAGCCGTGATACAATTCATGACGAACCTGTTCAAGATCGGGCTGCCCTACACGGTGGTGGTGTTCGTGCTGGGCATGGCAGCGGGCACCAGCGGCAACACGGCCGACATGATCGAGATCGGGCCGCACCTCATGCTCAACATCTTCATGCCCATCCTCATCTTCGAGGGCGCCTTCGCCATGGACGTCTTCGTGCTTCGCAAAGTCTTCTGGCAGGCACTCTTCATGGCCGGGCCCGGGCTGGGTCAGTTAAAGACATACGATATCGATTGAGAAAAACAATATTTTTAACCCCCCCATCCCGCTTTCGAAGTGAAATCTCTGACACCAAAAGCCAAAGAAAGTTGGAAAAGACGTGATAACGCGGGCGTCACGTTAAAACACAAAAAGAAAATAACTTTTTGTAAACATATGTCTCCGGTGGAAGTGACAAAGAATTTGGAGAACGAAGTTACAGTGACTTGAACATACCAGCTGTACAACAATAATTGCAAGTTCACCGCCAAACTGTGTATGCATAGGTATCGTATATCTTTAATAGACGAATTTCGGAAATAACTCTGTCGGGTTCGTATGGGTTGTGAAGGAGTGAATACTC
The DNA here is from genome assembly GCF_037325665.1 of Littorina saxatilis. Lineage (NCBI taxonomy): Eukaryota > Metazoa > Mollusca > Gastropoda > Littorinimorpha > Littorinidae > Littorina > Littorina saxatilis. The sequence goes on from NC_090251.1 coordinate 57,600,047, forward strand.
TTTCTTTTATCGCAAGGCAAGTTTTGTTTACACGTTCTCCTTGTCCCCGTGTTTCAGACAGAGACCTCACTAGTGACAGACCTATCATGTCTGGTGGGAAAGTTTGATTCACCAAAAAGCAAGAGAATTAATTCACTCTTTCACAACCCATACACAACCCATACACAACCCATACACAACCCATACACAACCGACAGAGTTATTTCCGAACAGTGTTGATTGTGGTGTGGTGTACTTTTGTACCGCTTACATTCAACATTGATACAAACAATTGTAAGTACATTTTCGTTGTCAGTTTGTTTTATAGCTCTTCACACCTGCAGGGTTTTGCTCCAAATCAACATTGATACTTTGCTAAGGTACTGTTCGCCCATAGAATAGTCAAGGTACTGGTTTGAGACCTGACAGCCGCCAATGATTTGAGCGGTGGTGGTTTATCAGAGCGTATCGTGTTTCAGTGGTGATCACGGGTATGACGGCGGGAGTGGTTTATCAGAGCGTATCGTGTTTCAGTGGTGATCACGGGCATGACGGTGGGGGTGGTTTATCAGAGCGTATCGTGTTTCAGTGGTGATCACGGGCATGACGGTGGGGGTGGTTTATCAGAGCGTATTGTGTTTCAGTGGTGATCACGGGCATGACGGCGGGGGTGGTTTATCAGAGCGTATCGTGTTTCAGTGGTGATCACGGGCATGACGGCGGGGGTGGCCCAACCTCTGATGAAGAACGCCGACTGGGGCTGGAAGGAGTCCGTCCTCTTCGGCTCCATCCTCAGCGCCACTGACCCCGTGGCCGTGGTGGCTCTGCTCAAAGAACTCGGTGAGCTTCCTTTCAGTTCCATTACTTTATTATCCCGTTACTTGCAAATTCCGGTCGCTTGCTTCCAGTGCAAAGCTACTCATGGGATTGGCTGTAATCAGCAAACCTGCACTTATGGCAGAATAGCCGAGGTCTTTTAGGTGCCATTGTAGTGACACCTGGGTGGAACATGAATACGGTCTCTGAGTCGGCACAACATTTTAACCCGTGTCCGTCCTGGCCTGGATTCCAACCTGTGACACAAGGATCATAAGGCCTATGTGTCCACTTTGAGTAGATTATCCCATTCCTCGCCCGTCGCGAACACTCCAAAAACACGTGCAAGAGGTCACAAACCCCACCTAAAGCCAACTAAACTGAGTCAATCTACTTAAAAAGGATTTTTTTGTAAACGCTGGCTCGCAGCCGACGAGAACACAGGCTCGCAGCCGAGGAGACCACTGGATCGCAGCCGGCGAATTTCTTATTGTATACATTAAGCTATGACTTGCGTTAAAACCAATTAACTTCCAGAGCTAAAACTCGGTGTATGTATGAATGAATAATAGATGATTGAACTGCCGTTCATGAAAGTACTTTTCTTTGTTGATTTTGTTCTTTATTACGTCTCAAACTGACAATTTGCACTGAATGCGCAACACACTTGAAAGAAACCCACCCAAGAACGCGTGGAGGACTTTCAAACTAAAGAAAACTAGTGGTTATCGACAATTGGTGACCGATTTGTTTAATGTGTTGGGGCATTCTGACCAATCACAAAATCGGTTTCATTAAAACACCAACTTGATTGAATTACAATGTGATTTTGTTTTCAGGAGCATCGCCGTTTCTGAGCCTGTTCATTGAAGGTGAGTCTTTGTTGAACGATGGAACAGCCATGGTGGGTTTCACGGTTTTCTACAGCGTCATCACTGGTACGAAAGAGCTTTCAGGTGAGTCTCTGTGTCTGTCTCCATGTCTATCACAGTGTAGGGGCGACCCCCCTCCGCGAATTGGTGTTAACATATTATCCAGCATTTGAATGGGGTATTAGGGGTTTCTCTTTGAAAAAAAGTACATTTACCGGAAAAGGGGGAGGGGAGAGGGCGGGGAGAGGGGCTTACGGACCCCCACCCCTTTTCAGACATGATCCAGCCCTGTCTTCGCCTCTGCGTGTGTGTGTGTGTGTGTGTGTGTGTGTGTGTGTGTGTGTGTGTGTGTGTGTGTGTGTGCGTGAATTTTTTAAAACTGACATCGTAATAATACTTTTGCTTTCAGTTGACTGAAGTGTGTTTTTGAAAGTGACTCGCGCGTCAAATTAACGTTTTATTTGCAGCTGCAATTAATGTCTTTCATGTACTAATTCGCATAGAAGACATCCCCCCCATCCGTTCCTATTCTGAGTTAATTGAACTGTTCACGCGAGTTAGTGGTGTGTGTGTGTTTGGTTTTATGTTGACAGCATACAACGTGATTGTGGAAGGATTTCTGCGGTTCGCTGTAGGCGGACCTCTCTTTGGATACCTGACTGCGCGCTTGTGTTTGTTCTGGCTGTCCAAAACATTCAACGACTCCCTATCAGAAATCGCTGCTACCTTCACCACGGCCTTTCTCACCTTTTTCCTCGGTCAGCAATTATTTCAGGTTATTAGTGAATAGGTTATATGAGCCCAATATCTTGTTGACATAGAGATAAATGTAGCCATACAGGCCGACGGATAGACACATGGGTGTACATTTCATGAAAAAATATTAGGTCTGTTAGGCTATAAAGATATTTGTGAGGGACGCTGACAACGTCATTACTTAAACGCAACCACACCACACACACAACAACCCCCATTCCATCCCCCACCCTCCCACACAGACACACCAACCCCTATTCCATCCCCCATCCCCCACATATACACACCAACTCCCATTCCATCCCCCAAACCCCACACAGACACACCAACCCCAATTCCATTCCCCACCCCCCACACGGACACACCAACCCCCATTCCATCCACCACCCCCTACATAGACACACCAATCCCTATTACATCCCTATAAATGAAATGAAATGAAATGAAATCACCCACACACCAACCCCCATTCCATCCTCCACACAGACACAACAACCCCCATTCCATCCCCCACACAGACACACCAACCCCCATTCCATCCACCACCCCCTACACAGACACACCAATCCCTATTACATCCCCCATCACCCACACACCAACCCCCATTCCATCCTCCACACAGACACACCAACCCCCATTCCATCCCCCACACAGACACAACAACCCCCATTCTATCCCCCACACAGATACAACAACCCCCATTCCATCCCCACACAGACACACCAACCCCCATTCTATCCCCCACACAGACACACCAACCCCCATTCCATCCCCCACACAGACACACCAACCCCCATTCCATCCCCCACACAGACACACCAACCCCCATTCCATCCCCCACACAGACACACCAACCCCCATTCCATCCCCCACACAGACACACCAACCCCCATTCTATCCCCCACACAGACACACCAACCTCCATTCCATCCCCCACACAGACACAACAACCCCCATTCCATCCCCCACACAGACACAACAACCCCCATTCCATCCCCCACACAGACACAACAACCCCCATTCCATCCCCCACACAGACACAACAACCCCCATTCCATCCCCCACACAGACACAACAACCCCCATTCCATCCCCCACACAGACACAACAACCCCCATTCCATCCCCCACACAGACACAACAACCCCCATTCCATCCCCCACACAGACACACCAACCCCCATTCTATCCCCCACACAGACACACCAACCCCCATTCCATCCCCCACACAGACACACCAACCCCCATTCCATCCCCCACACAGACACACCAACCCCCATTCCATCCCCACACAGACACACCAACCCCCATTCTATCCCCCACACAGACACACCAACCCCCATTCCATCCCCCACACAGACACAACAATCCCCATTCCATCCCCCACACAGACACACCAACCCCCATTCCATCCCCCACACAGACACACCAACCCCCATTCCATCCCCCACACAGACACACCAACCCCCATTCCATCCCCCACACAGACACAGCAACCCCATTCTATCCCCCACACAGACACACCAACCCCCATTCCATCCCCCACACAGACACACCAACCCCCATTCCATCCTCCACACAGACACACCAACCCCCATTCCATCCTCCACACAGACACACCAACCCCCATTCCATCCCCCACACAGACACACCAACCCCCATTCCATCCCCCACACAGACACACCAACCCCCATTCCATCCCCCACACAGACACACCAACCCCCATTCTATCCCCCATACAGACACACCAACCCCCATTCCATCCCCCACACAGACACAACAACCCCCATTCCATCCCCCACACAGATAAAGCAACCCCCATTCTATCCCCCACACAGACACACCAACCCCCATTCCATCCCCCACACAGACACACCAACCCCCATTCCATCCCCCACACAGACACAACAACCCCCATTCCATCCCCCACACAGATACACCAACCCCCATTCCAACCCCCACACAGACACACCAACCCCCATTCCATCCCCCACACAGATACACCAACCCCCATTCCAACCCCCACACAGACACACCAACCCCCATTCCATCCCCCACACAGATACACCAACCCCCATTCCAACCCCCACACAGACACACCAACCCCCATTCCATCCCCCACACAGATACACCAACCCCCATTCCATCCCCCACACAGATACACCAACCCCCATTCCAACCCCCACACAGACACACCAACCCCCATTCCAACCCCCACACAGACACACCAACCCCCATTCCAACCCCCACACAGACACACCAACCCCCATTCCAACCCCCACACAGACACACCAACCCCCATTCCAACCCCCACACAGACACACCAACCCCCATTCCATCCCCCACACAGATACACCAACCCCCATTCCAACCCCCACACAGACACACCAACCCCCATTCCAACCCCCACACAGACACACCAACCCCCATTCCAACCCCCACACAGACACACCAACCCCCATTCCAACCCCCACACAGACACACCATCCCCCATTCCACCTCCACCCCCAACCCCACACAGACACACCAACACAAGCGGAGAACAGAAGAGAACCCGACTCCATAAGATGTTTGGTGGCTAATTGGCAGACCAGCTTTTTATATTTAGTCAAGTTTTGACTAAATATTTTAACATCGAGGGGGAATCGAAACGAGGGTCGTGGTGTATGTGCGTGTGTCTGTGTGTGTGTGTGTCTGTGTGTGTGTGTGTGTGTGTGTAGAGCGATTCAGACTAAACTACTGGACCGATCTTTATGAAATTTGACATGAGAGTTCCTGGGTATGAAATCCCCGAACGTTTTTTTCATTTTTTTGATAAATGTCTTTGATGACGTCATATCCGGCTTTTCGTGAAAGTTGAGGCGGCACTGTCACGCCCTCATTTTTCAACCAAATTGGTTGAAATTTTGGTCAAGTACTTTTCGACGAAGCCCGGGGTTCGGTATTGCATTTCAGCTTGGTGGCTTAAAAATTAATTAATGACTTTGGTCATTAAAAATCGGAAAATTGTAAAAAAGAATAAAAATTTATAAAACGATCCAAATTTACGTTTATCTTATTCTCCATCATTTGCTGATTCCAAAAACATATAAATATGTTATATTCGGATTAAAAACAAGCTCTGAAAATTAAATATATAAAAATTATTATCAAAATTTTTTTTTCGAAATCAATTTAAAAACACTTTCATCTTATTCCTTGTCGGTTCCTGATTCCAAAAATATATAGATATGATATGTTTGGATTAAAAACACGCTCAGAAAGTTAAAACGAAGAGAGGTACAGAAAAGCGTGCTATGCAGCATAGCGTAACCACTACCCCGCTCTTCTTGTCAATTTCACTGCCAATGCTGTGAGCGGTGGACCACGAGTATACGGTCTTGCTGCGTTGCATTGCGTTCAGTTTCATTCTGTGAGTTCGACAGCTACTTGACTAAATATTGTATTTTCGCCTTACGCGACTTGTTTGTTTGTCCTCGGGGACCAGTGTGATTGCATAGCTTAGTTGCAAAATGACCCTGAATCGTCGCGGTAATTTCTAACATTGATTGGGTCTTTAAGAGTGAATGTCTACAGTCGTTGTCATCGGAAACACGAATCCAAAGACGCGATGGTTCCACAAATCAAACAGCCTGATTGGCTTTTACTTTGACAAACCACGTCACACCTAAAGGTGAAAACCATTGGCAACTTGCATTTGTCACATATGAACTGTGCTTTTGTTGTACCCAGCTTGTAATGAATGAAAACTCGTGCTGACAATACACTGTGTTGTCCCGTATCATGCTGACAATACACTGTGTTGTCCCGTATCATGCTGACAATACACTGTGTTGTCCCGTATCATGCTGACAATACACTGTGTTGTCCCGTATCATGCTGACAATACACTGTGTTGTCCCGTATCATGCTGACAATACACTGTGTTGTCCCGTATCATGCTGACAATACACTGTGTTGTCCCGTATCATGCTGACAATGCACTGTGTTGTCCCGTATCATGCTGACAATACACTGTGTTGTCCCGTATCATGCTGACAATACACTGTGTTGTCCCGTATCATGCTGTCAATACACTGTGTTGTCCCGTATCATGCTGACAATACACTGTGTTGTCCCGTATCATGCTGACAATACACTGTGTTGTCCCGTATCATGCTGACAATACACTGTGTTGTCCCATATCATGCTGTGTGCAGCGGAACAAGCGCTGCGCGTGTCCGGGGTGCTGGCGCTGGTGGTATTGGGCGTGGTCCTCAGCAACAACCGCACCTCCATCAGCCCCGAGGTGGAGACCTTCCTGCACAGGTAGGGCCCGGACCGCGTCTTAAAACTCAGCCGTATCCACGAAAAACTACCGAAACAGTTGTTACAATAATAGATCTGTCTACAGGCTTTGCCCACTTCAAGTTCCAGCCTGGAAATATATACCAGATTGTATTGTTATGTCTCTCACAGACTATGTTTATGTCTCCCACAGACTATGTTTAGGTCTCCCACAGACTATGTTTGTGTCTCCCACAGACTATGTTTAGGTCTCCCACAGACTATGTTTAGGTCTCCCACAGACTATGTTTAGGTCTCCCACAGACTATGTTTAGGTCTCCCACAGACTATGTTTAGGTCTCCCACAGACTATGTTTAGTGAATAAATACAAAATAGACTAAATGTAAAACTGTGTTTCTTCTTGACGTCCGCCGCATGCCAGAACAATGCAAAGGCTATTTTTAGTCTGAAAATGAACTAGTGTGTGTGTGTGTGCCACGATGTGTGTATGTGTGTGTGCGGGTGTGTGTGTGTGTGTGTGTGTGTGTGTGTGTGTGTGTGTGTGTGTGTTTGTGTGTTTGTGTGTTTGTGTGTGTGTTTATGTGTGTGTGTGTGTGTGTGTGTGTGTGAAGTTTCTGGGAGGTACTGGCGTACATGGCGAACACGCTGATTTTTTTCCTGGTGGGGATGATCGTGATGCGGCTGATGATGCAGAAAGCCCGGGTGTGGGACTTTGTCTACAACTTCCTTATCTACGTCAGTATCAACTCCATCAGGTCAGACACATTCCAACAATGTTAGACCAAAGTGTCGACCAATTCACTCTGTCCGGCGTCACATCTTACATAGACGTTGCGCAACGCTTTGTGTTGTAAGGCAATGTACTCAATGTACTCTTATTAAATGTACCATTATCACCCGCATAACGCTACTATATATAGCAATTGGGTATTATTCAGCCACTATCGGAGTGTTGAGTTGTTGTTTTTTCCCCGAGAAACTCTTCTGAATGAAGACGGCGATTTTGGATTATCAAATGAACCATTACCACACTTATCATCATTAGGCTATGTATACAGTTGAAAAACAGACATTTTGTGTTCCGTACTGCTTTTTGACTCACATGCGAAGCAAAAGTGAGTCTATGTACTCACCCGAGTCGTCCGTCCGTCCGTCCGTCCGTCCGGCCGGCCGACCGGCCGGCCGTCCGGAAAACTTTAACGTTGGATATTTCTTGGACACTATTCAGTCTATCAGTACCAAATTTGGCAAGATGGTGTATGATGACAAGGCCCAAAAAAACATACATAGCATCTTGACCTTGCTTCAAGGTCAATGTCGCAGGGGCCATAAATGTTGTCTAAAAAACAGCTATTTTTCACATTTTTCCCATTTTCTCTGAAGTTTTTGAGATTCAATACCTCACCTATATACGATATATAGGGCAAAGTAAGCCCCATCTTTTGATACCAGTTTGGTTTACCTTGCTTCAAGGTCAAGGTCACAGGAGCTCTTCAAAGTTGGATTGTATACATATTTTGAAGTGACCTTGACCCTGAACTATGGAAGATAACTGTTTCAAACTTAAAAATTATGTGGGGCACATATTATGCTTTCATCATGAGACACATTTGGTCACATATGATCAAGGTCAAGGTCACTTTGACCCTTATGAAATGTGACCAAAATAAGGTAGTGAACCACTAAAAGTGACCATATCTCATGGTAGAAAGAGCCAATAAGCACCATTGTACTTCCTATGTCTTGAATTAACAGCTTTGTGTTGCATGACCTTGGATGACCTTGACCTTGGGTCAAGGTCACATGTATTTTGGTAGGATAAATGTGTAAAGCAGTTCTTAGTGTATGATGTCATTGCTAGGTTTAGTTATTTGACCTTGACCCTAAAGGTCAAGGTCATGTCAAGGTCAAGCATGTGAGTCGTATGGGCTTTGCCCTTCTTGTTGGTTGGTTGTTTCACTCCATGTTTTTTATATTTAGTCAAGTTTTGACTAAATATTTTAACATCGAGGGGGAATCGAAACGAGGGTCGTGGTGTATGTGTGTGTGGGTGTGTGTCTGTGTGTGTGTGTGTGTGTGTGTGTGTGTGTGTGTGTGTGTGTGTGTGTGTGTGTCTGTCTCTTCTGTCTCGGGCGGGGATATAGCTCAGTTGGTAGCGCGCTGGATTTGTATTCAGTTGGCCGCTGTCAGCGCGAGTTCGATCCCAGGTTCGGCGGAAATTTATTTCACAGAGTCAACTTTGTGTGCAGACTCTCTTCGGTGTCCGAACCACCCCCCGTGTATACTACATTGGGTGTGCACGTTAAAGATCCCACGATTGACAAAAGGGTCTTTCCTGGCAAAATTGCTTAGGCACAGTTAATAATTGTCTACCATACCCGTGTGACTTGGAATAAGGCCGTGAAAGGTAAATATGCGCCGACATGGCTGCAATTTACTGGCCGTATAACATTTCATCTCACACGGCATCACTGCAGAGCGCCTAGAACTGTACCCACGGAATATGCGCGATATAAGCCTCATTGATTGATTGATTGATTGTCTGTGTGTGTGTGTGTGTAGAGCGATTCAGACTAAACTACTGGACCGATCTTTATGAAATTTGACATGAGAGTTCCTGGGTATGAAATCCCCGAACGTTTTTTTCATTTTTTTGATTAATGTCTTTGATGACGTCATATCCGGCTTTTCGTGAAAGTTGAGGCGGCCCTGTCACGCCCTCATTTTTCAACCAAATTGGTTGAAATTTTGGTCAAGTAATCTTCGACGAAGCCCGGACTTCGGTATTGCATTTCAGCTTGGTGGCTTAAAAATTAATTAATGACTTTGGTCATTAAAAATCTGAAAATTGTAAAAAAAAATAAAAATTTATAAAACGATCCAAATTTACGTTTATCTTATTCTCCATCATTTGCTAATTCCAAAAACATATAAATATGTTATATTCGGATTAAAAACAAGCTCTGAAAATTAAATATATAAAAATTATTATCAAAATTAAATTGTCGAAATCAATTTAAAAACACTTTCATCTTATTCCTTGTCGGTTCCTGATTCCAAAAACATATAGATATGATATGTTTGGATTAAAAACACGCTCAGAAAGATAAAACAAAGAGAGGTACAGAAAAGCGTGCTATCCTTCTTAGCGCAACTACTACCCCGCTCTTCTTGTCAATTTCACTGCCTTTGCCATGAGCGGTGGACTGACGATGCTACGAGTATACGGTCTTGCTGAAAAATGGCATTGCGTTCAGTTTCATTCTGTGAGTTCGACAGCTACTTGACTAAATATTGTATTTTCGCCTTACGCGACTTGTTTGTTAGTCCTGAAGAAGCCTCCACAGTCGAACATTTGGTTTGGTTTTGCACTGATGTGCTGTGCTTTCGTTGTCGAGTGCATATATATTTCTTCTGTTTTTCAACTTTGTTCCTTGCCCACTGTCACTTTGTTGTTCAGATCATTATGGATGCATGCTTGTCAATCTGCTCGTGACATGTTGAACAAGCTCCCGTGTCTATCCAGTACACAAGTTCACAAAGGCAGATTAGCGGCACTTGACCGCTGTTTGAGCTGTAAGTCGCCCTAATCGTTATTCATGAAACCCAGTTTCGACCCGCGGCACGTGACGGCTTTAAACTTAGCGGACCTACCTCTCGGCGCAACTGTCGCTAACGGCATGATGCCGCCGGTAATCTATTGATATTTGGATGGTGACGTCCCCATTCGCCCCGGCCTAACTCGCCGCTTCCCATCTCGCCGCTTCCGAACTCGCCGCTTTCCATCTCGCCGCCAATAATCTTGAGTTTTGCAAGTGAGGCGATTCGCCCCCTCCCATCTCGCCGCCAACACACACACACACACACACACACACACACACACACACACACACACACACACACACACACACACACACACACACAGACAGACAGAGAGACACAGACACAGACAGACAGACAGACAGAGAAGAGGCGGGATAGAATTACATTGAAAGGAGAGGTATCCTTGTCTTGTGCTTGCCCTTGAGTAGCTGTAAGATTTTGTGATGGCTTATATAAATTCTGGAGGATGTAATTTTGGTGCTATAAAGAACCGACGCGCTCACAAAACAAAACGAACACTAGAATTGGAAAATTAATTAAAGTTTATTGTGAATATGGTCATACTTGTCGATGTCATAGTAATTCGGAATCAGCTCATAATATCAATATATAAAAGGCTAAACATAAATCTATGGAGAGCTAAGTAACCTATATAGGAGCGTGGCGGAAAAACTAATCTAAGTTTAGAAAGTGAATTAAAGCTAAAATGTGAAGTAGAAAGGACTAGCTTGAGTGAGAGTGCAGAACAGTAGAGTGTGAAGCGTGGAGCATGGAGCGAGAAGCGCGGAGCGGTGAGCGAGAAGCGCGGAGCGGTGGAAACTGATAGAAAGAAAAAACTAAACTTAGAATTCGAAACATCAAACTAAACATCAAAGGTGTCCTAAAAACATAAACATCAAAGATGGACGTCAAAATGGCGGCCGAAACAAGATGGCGGCCGAAACAAGATGGCGGCAAATCAATAAAAAATCACCAAAGCTATCATGAACACCAAGACAAAATATGTTAGAAAACCCTACATAGAATAAACGTAGGACACACTAGGCTAACTAAACAAGAAACGACACGCAGTGAAAGGAAAGCTGACCAACAATACAGGACGGAGAAATACAAATACGACTCGCGAACATGAACCAAAATCTTACAGAAGGTTAGCAAACAAAAACTGGCTTAAAGTCAAATCATAATAAACCAGAACAGTCTCAGCTCTTCCCTTGCATAGATAAAACGTAAGACAAAGAAACGGAAAGAAGACAAAGAAACGGAAAGAAGACACAGAAACGGAAAGAAGTCATAACAAACAAAGATTCGAAACGAAAATTACACGAATTCGGTAAATAAGAGCAACATGGAGTCAGAAATGGATACTCGCCTTTGACAGCATCAATATAACCTAAACAGGCTCAAGGCGAGCAACTAAACAGAACATTACAAATTAACTTGAAAACTGGTCCCAGGAACAGAGCAAAACCCTATCTATACTAAAACACATGTAGTTCCCTGAACGGCTTCCCAGCAAGTGACAACGAATACAGGCTATCCACCACAGAGGTGAACTAAAAGTTACTACGCGTTACTACGGTTTTACTGTTGCAAAGCATGCGTCCCGTGCTCTCCGGGGAAAATCTCCAGAGGCTAGCATGGTCCAGCGTGAGCCATACAGGCACATGAAATCAATATCAGAAAAACGCCGGCCACACTCTCGTTTATAAATTTATCTGTTCGTTACAATATTTAATGTCAGTACAACAAAAACAAAGGTCGTACCAGGACGCTCATACTTAATAAAGAAAAATAAAAGATAAAGAGCGAGCTAGACCCGCACGCGAACCTACAGAGGTGGTTGCAAAAAGGGAACAAATAGGGGCAAAAGTGAGAAAAGTGAAAGAAAAGAGGTGAGAAGGAGATCAGAAAAAGGGGAAGCCACCACCACGGAAAGTCGCATGCGAGTCAAGCTAGAAGCATGACTAAAAAACACAAGCAAAACAAAAAGAATCTAAATACACAGAAGGCTCCTTAGCAGGGGCATTCACAGTCTAATTGCTGTAGAACCATAACCCATGCAAAGCATGTCAGACTTCAAACTCTTTGAATAAAACAGGATAAAACCATCTGGGAAGACAGCTTAAGCCAACTTGTTTTTGACTCACACAAACGCACATACAAACACACACACAAACAAATAAACAAACAAACTAACAAACGAACAAACAAAAAGTTATGCAAACAGGTAATCCTACCTTTCGTATTCATTCACTAAAACAAGTGTTAGTTTTATTTTGTTAAATTGCATTTCGAAAGATACATTTAAAAGTGTGTTGACCTATCACCTGATTATAACGATTTTAGCACAAAGCATCTGCTTTATTCTGAGTGGCACATCTGAAATTTCAAGAAATAAAGAGTACATATTTTGAACAGGTTTCACATAAGTTCAGATCTTTGAAATGACATTGTGTAAGGAAACTGGACGAAGACACACTTATCAAAATGTTTGCTCTTCAGTAAGATTTTAAACAGGATCGATGGTATTGCACCAGTAAAGCCACAGTCGCGTGTTGTTGCACTCATGAACAACGTGAATTATGGGTTATACATAAGTCGAATTAGGGGTATTAAAAAGCTAATTGCACAAGCTTTCTACCAAAATCACAAACGTCATGAAAAGCGTACGAACGGAAACAATTTGATGAAAGTGGTACGAACGGACACATTTTGTCGTCAAAATCAGTACGAACGGACACAAAACTGTTTTTTTGCAAATTCAATTCATCTTATGGTTCACATAGGTCCAATATCACACGCATTCGTATTTTGTGCTATTTGAAGACGATTGGAATACACAGAACTTGTAGTGGGGGCCTGTTTTACTCTGATCTAACGAATGTGTTTGATCATGAACGGAAACGCTTTTCGTACGAACGGAAACATGCACTTTGGTACGAACGGAAACATGGTGTATGAACGGAATCTGCATGTTTTCAAAAGACAAGTGATTGTACAAAAGCCATGAGTTTCTACAAACTTTTGTTCAAGCGAAATGTCGTAACAGGCAATGGTTTTGGTGATCATGTGCAAATCAGGGGTCAGATTCGATAACAGAGCGAGAAATACAAGAACATTTTAAAAAATCAGGCAATTTTGCCACGTTCAGCCCGCGTGTGTTATCATGAGGATTACTAGCACCTTGGTACTTATCGTACACATAGCCCAACCATTTCGCTACCTTATTCATTCAATATCACACAAGCGCGCTGCCCACACGACTTACCACAACGTTTTTCCCCAAGCAAGTGACGAAAATGAGGCTGTATGAACGGAATCAGTTGACACACCATGTACAGGTGACGAGAAATAGCAATTGCCATGCATTTTGTCTCCGGTCTTTTTTGTCAATTCTAAACTGGAATTTGTTGTCAAAAATACATTTTCCTCCCCGCCTGGTGGTCGCGACCTGGAGAGCCATGGTTATGAAGTGACTTTCACAGAACAGAAATCAGGTAAAATTTGTTTTAACCTGTTTTGCACGAGAAACGTCAAAAGTCAACTTCATCGTATGGGATACGGTAAACTCTGGACACACTCAGGTAAACGTGTTATTTTCTGTAACTTGTTTTGCACAAGAAACGTCAACTTCATCGCATGGAATACACGGGGCAAGTTGGCACTGCTTGCGGGGGCGAGATGGCACCCTTGACAGTTTGAAAGCAAGTAGACCGTGAAGTCGGCGACTACAAAGCGGCGGCGAGATGGGCGGGGGCAAGTCGGTACCTCGCCATTTGGATGACTGTGTCTGCGTGTGGTCTTATGCAATGAGGCACCTCGCTGATCGTGCTTATCTCGGCTAGTGGGAAAGGTCGAGCGGAGGTGATTTCCTTTGATAAAGGTTTATGTGCGCATGCGTACAGAGCAAGAAGCGAAGTAACAACCTCGTTAGCTAAAGGCGCTCAAAGGTGGTCACATGAATGCCAGTTAAAATCGGAATTTAGAGCCCTTAAGCTAAAGAAGTTCTAGCTCCTTGAGCCACCTCACATTTCTTACTTCTTATGAATTGGCCTCCAGGGCCGTGACGGTCATAGCGTTCAGTCCGCTGCTGAAGCGCATGGGGTATCCACTGCCCTGGCAGTTCATCATCGTGGCCTCGTGGAGCGGATTGAGGGGAGCGGTCGGCCTCGCCCTGGCGCTCATGGTCTACGAAACGGACGAAAAGAAAATTCCCCAAAACAACGTTAGCTACTTGGTGAGGACTATTTTATAGGACAGATTGCGTGTGGTCCTTGTGCTGAGCAAAAACTGGACTGATGTAAATGTACGGCTCCGTGGGAAAGGGTGTGGGGTTAGGAATGGTTGTTTGTCGTGTGTGTGTGTGTGTGTGTGTGTGTGTCCCCATAAACGATTAGGCTCACCGTCTGAGACGTGGCCAGACCGTTGTATGGGATCAGGCCTCTACCTCCACTTGTACATGTAGCCAACATCAACTGCCTGGCTGCGTTCTGTGCAGAGGGCGGCTATTTTCTTATGGAATGTTGTCTAAGAGTGCCTCTTTTCCTGTATTTTGACAATTGATTTGACAATTGATTGATTACTTCAAGGTTATCTCTCAGAACACTACAACACTTTCATAAGGCTTCAAACAGAAAAACCAATTGTGTACGTCGTCTGATTCAAACAGAAAAACCAATTGTGTACGTCGTCTGATTCAAACAGAAAAAACAATTGTGTACGTCGTCTGATTCAAACATGAAACAAACATCTTTATACGTTCTGATAAAAATATATACTGTTCAAAAAAAGAAACGCATAGCTTGTAATATTTGGTTAATTTAGTTATATGGCTACAAGGATATCCACCAAACTGCAGAAAATGTTTATCTGGTCGTCGACCTTTCGTCCATTGCCACAAGTGAGCTCTGCACGTGACGCATGCGTTATCAGTGGCTACAATGTCAAAATTGCTCATTTGGCACGACCACTCGTCATGCTCCAGTGTAATCTCGTGAAACTCGGGGAATATTGAGCTCTCACCATGTCTTCCAAAACCCATAAAAGCGGATTGTTCGCCACAAAGAAATCAGACGACAATTCAGCGACGAAAGATGGCCCGATTGAGCAGAGAAGACCGCCAAATTGCATTGGGTCGTTTACAAGCAGGCCAAAGTCAAAGTGCAATCGCCAGGCACTTCCACGTGTCCCAGAGCACCATCAGTAGACTGTGGGTCAGGTTTCAAGCCACTGGCTCCGTTGCTGACTTGCCACGAGCGGGAAGACCAAGGGCGACAACTGCTGCTCACGACCGCTTCATACGGCTCCGCCACCTCCGGAATCGTTTCCTGTCGGCCTCATCTTCTGTCCAGGCTCTCCCCGGGCCACACCGATTATCGGACCAGACCGTGCGGAACCGCCTGCATGAAGCTGGTTTGAGAGCTCGCAGACCTCACAGAGGAGCTGTCCTCACCCGCCGCCATCGCCAGAACCGAGTGCAGTGGGGCAACCAGCACCTTCGCTGGACCGTCCGGAATCACTGGAGACACGTGTGGTTCAGCGACGAGTCCGACTTCCTGCTCCAGCGACATGATGGTCGGAGGAGGGTCTACTGGAGAGTAAACGAACGTTACGCGCCCAACTGTGTGGATGAGGCACCCGTTCATGGTGGTGGAGGCGTCATGGTGTGGGGGGCGATCAATACCGCTGGAAGGAGCACCCTGGTGCACGTCCAAGGGCGCATAACTGCCCAGCGATACGTGGAGGAAATTCTGCGCCCACACGCCCTTCCTCTTCTGGCTGACCAGGATGCCATATTCTAGCAGGACAACGCTCGCCCGCACACAGCACGACTCACCACCCAGTTCCTCACCGACCACCATGTCCAGGTGCTTCCCTGGCCATCCATGTCGCCAGACATGAACCCGATAGAACACCTCTGGGATGAATTGGACAGACGTGTGCGCAGGCGAGAAGAAGCGCCGGCAAATCACCGCGATCTATTGCAGGCACTTCAGGAGGAGTGGGACACCATCCCACAGCAAGATATCCGGCATCTGATCCAGTCCATGCCCAGAAGGTGCCGGGCAGTTGTTGCTGCTCAATGCAGTCACACCCCCTACTGACTTGACAGCCTCGGCACCCAATCGTATTGATTGACTGATTGATTTGAAGATGCAAATGAACTGTGTGTGCATTCAACTGTGTCCATACCAAATTTCAAACAAATAATCTAAATATTGGATTTTCTGTTAATTTTTTCGAAAAATAAAACAAATTTGGCAAGTAGCAACTATGCGTTTCTTTTTTTGAACAGTATAATTGGCATTTATAGACCGTCATGTCTTGTTCAGAATCAGAGAAAAGTGTCGTGAACAGACGATGATGGGAAATAACTCTGCCGGGGCTTGTTATCATGAAAGTGAGACAAGCTAAACTCCGTTTGGACGAGTAGCACTGCCCAGTGGAATGAAGACCCCGTGGCGCCTCTGAGTGATGAGCTGCGATGTGCATGACTTCCACAGAGTACAGCATCATGCGGAGCAAGCATTAACGGCAGGGTCGGCTCGATATGATTTGCCCTTTTTTGGGAAAAAACACATTATAGCACATTAGTCATTGCTTGATTCCACTGATCACCTCAACTGAGCTACGAGGTATGATCCAAACAAAATGATCAAACCGCGATTACACAAGTCTCAGGCCACTGATCATAAAAAAGTAATATATCATTTGAAAGGCCAACCATTTAACTAGCATACCGCTAAGAAATGACGTCATTAGGTTACTACGTCATAAATGACGAGGTTTTAAAATACGTAACTTTTGGGTTGTGCTTCAAAACGGAGTCTTTTGTCAAGCACCATGAAAATCTTCACTTCTTTGAAAGAGTGTAGCTGGATGATGGTACAAAGAAAATGTCTACAAAACTGAAGAACGTTACACGAATCAAAGTTGTTCCATTATCTACAATCTGACAAACGAAAAGATAAATCGAAACAAGGCAAAAGGGGAATAACTCTGACAAGCCAAAAAAACCGTCAGACGAGCGCTTCAAACGAGAATAATGTAAGTGCTGTGTCAAAATTTAAGAACTAAGATTAAAAAGTGTACATGCGAGTATAAAGTGCAAAAATTAAACTTCCATATGGAACAGTCCAGAGGATTCTTCTCAATAATCTTCCGCTTCAAAAGCTGGCCGCAAAATGGGTGCCTCATAAGCTTAAAGGGGAACGGAAGGAGCATCAGGGTCCTCTTGCATGCGATCTGCTCAACCGTTGTGAACCGAGTAGACCCACATTTGTTGTTACTGTAGTCACTGATAATGAGACTTTGTTTTCCTTATACTTTAGTGCCAGAGAACGCAAAAACAAAGCTTGTCTTAACCAAAAGGACGAGATGCATCACATTTGTAAGCGAGGTTTTCAAAGCAGAAACAGGGCTATTCGCTGTATTTTTCGACCACGAAGGTCCCGTTGCTTTCGATATTCTGTCAACTAACAGTACCATCATTGTCACGTACTGTACAGAAACCTTTTTACCCAAACTTACTTACGAGTTTAGCAGTCATTGACCAAATTGCGAAACCCAGACTGCCCTTCTCCTTTATGACATTGTCATTCTCCACAAAAGAAGGGGTGTAAATCCATTCCTAAAAGACCAAATGATCCCATTTTTGCCTCACTCATTCTTCAGACCTGATTACACCCCCCGTGATTTCTGGTTAATACCCTCTTTGAAAATCAGACTTTTTGCCAACAAGTTTCCCTGCAGCCAGGACCTCAAACAAGCCGTCAAATCAGAGCTCAAAATCAACCCCAAATAAGGCCACCTTAAGGCCACTTATGATTGGCTTAGGCATTTGTGAATTTGCATCGATGTAGGAGGAGAGTAGTTCTAGTGACAGCTGTATTTTGGGCCAGATACGCCAAACAGTTTCTGCGAAAATCATATTTGATCATTTTGTTTGGATCATACCTCGTAATTGGCCCAACTTGCCTCACGTTCAAGAGAAACACCTCTTCCACAGCGCATGAAAAACCCGACACAATTATTTTCGAAAATCTTGTATGACAAGAAAAGGAAACGAACGCAGCCTTGTACAAAAAGCAGCCTCTCAAATGTAGACCACTAATTGAGTGTGTGACCAAGACATTTAGTATTGTGAAAGAATATGTAGAAATTAACATGCAACATGTTTACTGTTTCAGGTATTTTTTCATCTTTGTGGTATTGTCTTTTTGACCTTGGTCATCAACGCTACAACTATTTCGAAACTTCTGTCGCTTCTTGGTACGTTAAAGGTTTGTTTAAACATTTCATTTTAAAAAAAAGTTTGCAATTGTGTATTTGCTTTGCGTGCTTTTCTACTTTTTGACTCCCCTGAGTGATTATGAGAGCAGACCTGAGAACCCATACGATTTCGCCGTATTTTGTACGCATGATTGTCTAGAATACTATCCAGTGGAAAAACAAATACGACGAGTAATATTGCTAGACTACTTTTCTTCACAAGCGCAACCCGAAGCAGATCCAGTACTTTAATTCATGATTACAAAATGGTAACCTTAACAGTGCGACAGACGCGTGTGAAGCATGTTTAAATGTGGAGTACGCTCATTTAAAAAAAAATACACCAAGTTTGTTTGAGAATACTCCAAGTGCAAAACAGGGATTCCCAGGTCTGTGAGAGTCTAATTAGGAATGAGCAGTGTTAGGCCGTCCGTAGACAAAAAAAAATTTAAAGGCACAGTAAGCCTCCCGTAAACCATCACAGATACGGTCAGGCTTTTACACACAGTACAAACACCATTTCATTTAAACACTCACCAATTGAGAACATCCTAGGTGCCCTCCGTAAAGAGCGAACAATTTTCAAAGAATTTATTTTTGCGTGGTTTATCTTACCCCTGAGCCATCGTGAACCCGTGTGATCCAGTTTTCCCTTTTCACAATGCAGTCGTCATAGTTAGTCATTTGAATGCGACTCGACGTGAGCTTATCTACAATAGCACGTTTTTTTATGCACGAAACAACGGCTGTGGTTCACAAGAACTCTAGCGATAGCTTTTGACTGTTGAGAGGAACGGCGATTTGCACTGATAAACCGGCCGTCGTCTGCTACGACCGGACCCTTGCGTGACCCTGCTTCCGGGCTTTTCTTTTTTTAAACTTTCACAACTTCGAATTGTTCTGATCTTGTCTTGATGAAAAACGAATTCTTTTATGATTAAAGAATGTTTGTGTAACAAGCTGTCAATTTATTATTTAGATTTTAAAAGTTAGGTCTAGCGCAAAAACGAGGCGCCGTTGTTGTTAACGGAACAAGTCTACGAAAATAAATTCTTTGAAAATGTCTCACGCTCGACAGAAAGCAGCCAGGATGTTCCCGTTCGGTGAGCGTTCAAATGGAAGTATGCTTGTACTGTATTTAGACGCTCGGGGAGCTCTGTGATGGTTTACGGGAGGCTTACTGTGCCTTTAAACGTTGAGTTCATCTTGGATGTTTTTAAAGCTAGAGCTTTGAAACGTTGCACGCTTCTAGGGTTTGGTGATCTCCCGACGTGACCCCAGTTTGGTTGACCCGTGTTCCAGCGTAATTAACTCAGTGAGTGTAATGGGACATGATGGAGGGGAGTCGTAAAAAGCGGAAGTTTCAGTATGCTGTATGACGTCTCTTGTACAACATTGTCAGATCAGCGGATTTCCCTTGACCAGAGTCAGCCTAATTTCGCCTAACTTTCTTTTATTTCTTCCCAGAAAGACACCATTGTTTAATGATAGACAATACCGATGCATGCACAGCCTGGCGCTGAACTTACGATTATAATGTTCTACAGCTGACATGTTGAAGTCACCAAAACACGATTATAATGTTCTACTGCTGACATGTTGAAGTCACCAAAACACGATTATAATGTTCTACTGCTGACATGTTGAAGTCACCAAAACACGATTATAATGTTCTACTGCTGACATGTTGAAGTCACCAAAACACGATTATAATGTTCTACTGCTGACATGTTGAAGTCACCAAAACACGATTATAATGTTCTACTGCTGACATGTTGAAGTCACCAAAACACGATTATAATGTTCTACTGCTGACATGTTGAAGTCACCAAAACACGATTATAATGTTCTACTGCTGACATGTTGAAGTCACCAAAACACGATTATAATGTTCTACTGCTGACATGTTGAAGTCACCAAAACACGATTATAATGTTCTACTGCTGACATGTTGAAGTCACCAAAACACGATTATAATGTTCTACTGCTGACATGTTGAAGTCACCAAAACACGATTATAATGTTCTACTGCTGACATGTTGAAGTCACCAAAACACGATTATAATGTTCTACTGCTGACATGTTGAAGTCACCAAAACACGATTATAATGTTCTACTGCTGACATGTTGAAGTCACCAAAACACGATTATAATGTTCTACTGCTGACATGTTGAAGTCACCAAAACACGATTATAATGTTCTACTGCTGACATGTTGAAGTCACCAAAACACGATTATAATGTTCTACTGCTGACATGTTGAAGTCACCAAAACACGATTATAATGTTCTACTGCTGACATGTTGAAGTCACCAAAACACGATTATAATGTTCTACTGCTGACATGTTGAAGTCACCAAAACACGATTATAATGTTCTACTGCTGACATGTTGAAGTCACCAAAACACGATTATAATGTTCTACTGCTGACATGTTGAAGTCACCAAAACACGATTATAATGTTCTACTGCTGACATGTTGAAGTCACCAAAACACGATTATAATGTTCTACTGCTGACATGTTGAAGTCACCAAAACACGATTATAATGTTCTACTGCTGACATGTTGAAGTCACCAAAACACGATTATAATGTTCTACTGCTGACATGTTGAAGTCACCAAAACACGATTATAATGTTCTACTGCTGACATGTTGAAGTCACCAAAACACGATTATAATGTTCTACTGCTGACATGTTGAAGTCACCAAAACACGATTATAATGTTCTACTGCTGACATGTTGAAGTCACCAAAACACGATTATAATGTTCTACTGCTGACATGTTGAAGTCACCAAAACACGATTATAATGTTCTACTGCTGACATGTTGAAGTCACCAAAACACGATTATAATGTTCTACTGCTGACATGTTGAAGTCACCAAAACACGATTATAATGTTCTACTGCTGACATGTTGAAGTCACCAAAACACGATTATAATGTTCTACTGCTGACATGTTGAAGTCACCAAAACACGATTATAATGTTCTACTGCTGACATGTTGAAGTCACCAAAACACGATTATAATGTTCTACTGCTGACATGTTGAAGTCACCAAAACACGATTATAATGTTCTACTGCTGACATGTTGAAGTCACCAAAACACGATTATAATGTTCTACTGCTGACATGTTGAAGTCACCAAAACACGATTATAATGTTCTACTGCTGACATGTTGAAGTCACCAAAACACGATTATAATGTTCTACTGCTGACATGTTGAAGTCACCAAAACACGATTATAATGTTCTACTGCTGACATGTTGAAGTCACCAAAACACGATTATAATGTTCTACTGCTGACATGTTGAAGTCACCAAAACACGATTATAATGTTCTACTGCTGACATGTTGAAGTCACCAAAACACGATTATAATGTTCTACTGCTGACATGTTGAAGTCACCAAAACACGATTATAATGTTCTACTGCTGACATGTTGAAGTCACCAAAACACGATTATAATGTTCTACTGCTGACATGTTGAAGTCACCAAAACAAACTTCGTTCTCGAAATTCTTTGTCAGTTCCTTGGGAGACATGCAACAGAAGTGACAGAATTTTTCAGGTTAGGACGTCTTTTCAAACTTTTGTTTGGCTTCTGACGTCAGAGATTTCACTTCGAAAGAGAGGGTCAACAATATTTTTCATGGATATCTCTTTTAGTTCTAAAATCAAAGCAAAATAAAAACTTATTATTCTTTTTTTCTTCTTTTTTTTTACGCCTTGCCATCAGAGACAATCAATTTTTAGAATGTTGTGAACGATCTTGATCCAGGAATGAGTGACGTGTCCAACGCGCGACGTGCTGCTATGGCAACGGCCTTGAGCTTTCTGACCGAGGTCAAACAGAAGACCATGAGTGTGTGGATGACAGACAGGTAAGCTTGTGAGCGGTACTCTCCACATGTCGTATGTATTTAACTCTCACCTACACTTGTTGCACATGTCGTGTGTATTTAACTCTCACTTACACTTGTTGCATATGGCGTATGTATTTAACTCTCACCTACACTTGTTGCACATGTCGTGTGTATTTAACTCTCACTTACACTTGTTGCATATGGCGTATGTATTTAACTCTCACCTACACTTGTTGCACAGGTCGTATGTATTTAACTCTCACCTACACTTGTTGCACATGTGGTATGTATTTAACTCTTACCTACACTTGTTGCACATGTCGTATGTATTTAACTCTCACCTACACTTGTTGCACATGTCGTATGTATTTAACTCTCACCTACACTTGTTGCACATGTGGTATGTATTTAACTATCACCTATACTTGTTGCACATGTGGTATGTATTTAACTATCACCTACACTTGTTGCACAGGTCGTATGTATTTAACTCTCACCTACATTTGTTGCACATGTGGTATGTATTTAACTATCACCTACACTTGTTGCACAGGTCGTATGTATTTAACTCTCACCTACACTTGTTGCACATGTCGTATGTATTTAACTCTCACCTACACTTGTTGCACATGTCGTATGTATTTACCTCTCACCTACACTTGTTGCACATGTCGTATGTATTTAACTCTCACCTACACTTGTTGCACATGTGGTATGTATTTAACTATCACCTACACTTGTTGCACAGGTCGTATGTATTTAACTCTCACCTACACTTGTTGCACATGTGGTATGTATTTAACTCTTACCTACACTTGTTGCACATGTCGTATGTATTTAACTCTCACCTACACTTGTTGCACATGTCGTATGTATTTAACTCTCACCTACACTTGTTGCACAGGTCGTATCATGTGTTTAACTCTCACCTACACTTGTTGCACATGTGGTCGTATTTAACTATCACCTACACTTGTTGCACAGGTCGTATGTATTTAACTCTCACCTACACTTGTTGCACATGTCGTATGTATTTAACTCTCACCTACACTTGTTGCACAGGTCGTATGTATTTAACTCTCTCCTACAATTGTTGCACATGTCATATGTATTTACCTCTCACCTACACTTGTTGCACATGTCGTATGTATTTACCTCTCACCTACACTTGTTGCACATGTCGTATGTATTTAACTCTCACCTACACTTGTTGCACATGTCGTATGTATTTAACTCTCACCTACACTTGTTGC
The DNA here is from genome assembly GCF_037325665.1 of Littorina saxatilis. Lineage (NCBI taxonomy): Eukaryota > Metazoa > Mollusca > Gastropoda > Littorinimorpha > Littorinidae > Littorina > Littorina saxatilis. The sequence continues at coordinate 57,623,756 of NC_090251.1, forward strand.
ACATTGCGTATGTATTTAACTCTCACTTACACTTGTTGCACATGTCGTATGTATTTAACTCTCACCTACACTTGTTGCACATGTGGTATGTATTTAACTATCACCTACACTTGTTGCACATTGCGTATCATGTGTTTAACTCTCACCTACACTTGTTGCACATGTGGTCGTATTTAACTCTCACCTACACTTGTTGCACAAGTCATATGTATTTAACTCTCACCTACACTTGTTGCACATGTCGTATGTATTTACCTCTCACCTACACTTGTTGCATATGGCGTATGTATTTAACTCTCACCTACACTTGTTGCACATGTCGTATGTATTTAACTCTCAATTATACTTGTTGCACATGGCGTATGTATTTAACTCTCACTTACACTTGTTGCACATGTCGTATGTATTTAACTCTCACTTACACTTGTTGCACATGTCGTATGTATTTAACTCTCACTTACACTTGTTGCACATGTCGTATGTATTTAACTCTCACCTACACTTGTTGCACATGTCGTATGTATTTAACTCTCACTTACACTTGTTGCACATGGCGTATGTATTTAACTCTCACCTATATTGGGTTATATAAAAGGTCGGAACGTTAGTACTCATTTAAGAACAATTGATGATGTAATTGAATATTTCAGACTTAAAGAAAAACCTGGTGTACTATTAGCACTCGATTTTCAGGCTGCTTTTGACTCTATTTCCAAAAAATACATGCTTTGTGCCTTTAGAAGGCTAGGCTTCGGTCTAGACTTTGTTCAGTGGGTCCAAGTTCTTTTTGCTAATACAAGAAGTTGTATTGGCTATAACGGGTGGCTTTCCGAAGACTTTGAAGTGAATTCCGGGATTCGTCAGGGGTGTCCTTTCTCACCTCTGGCCTTCGTGATCGGTGTAGAACTTCTAGCGATTCGTTTTAGACAGAGTGTAGAGCTAAAAGGGCTAAACGTAGCAGACAACATATTAAAAGTATTGTTATATGCTGATGACATCACCATGTTTCTAAGAGACGAAGAAGACATTAACTGTGTTTTGGAAATACTGGAGCAATTTACTTTAATATCATGTCTTAAGTTAAACATGCACAAGTCCGAAATGATGTTGATTGGTTCCAAAAGAAATGAAAACATGGATGATTTTGGCTTTAAACGCGTAAACCAGATAAAAATCTTAGGAGCTTACTTCTCAAACGCTAAAAGCGCATCCGAAATTGTGATGAACTGGCAAGACAAAATCGCTAAAGTTAAAAGAATAATTCTAAACTGGGAAAAACGAAATCTGGGTATTCTCGGAAAAATATGCGTAATTAAGAGTTTTTTGTTATCACAGTTTGTGTATGTGTTACAGTCCATCTGCTTGCCAGATAAGGTGCTGAAAGAAATCAACACTCTACTGTATAGGTTTTTGTGGAGGAAACGGGACTGTAATAAGAAAGCATTTGAAAAGGTTAAAAGGGTAGTAGTCAACAGTAACACAGACAAGGGCGGGGTAAATATGATAGATATCAAGGTGATGCAAGACTCATTCCTGTGTCAATGGTTTATTAAACTGTCGAGTAAGGATGTGAATGGCACGTGGACATGGATACCAAGAGGAACATTTCAATCTTTTGGAAGGAACTTAGCTTGTTTTAGTACTACTATAGGAACAAAAAAATTCAAAGGCTTTCATCAGATTAAGTCTGTTTTTTGGCAACGTGTTGCCTCGACATGGCTAGATTATAGTAAAACTCCATGGCATGGATCGTTAAAAATGACGTGTCTTTGGAATAATAGTGGTATAGTCTACCAGAATCAGGTTATTTATTATCAGAAATGGGCTCAGAAAGGGTTTACATATGTGAATGATGTGTTGCACAACAATACTATTATGCCATTTGAAATGGTAAATGAAATTTTAGGGCCCTCGCCAAATCTCTATCTGGAATACCTGGTCGTTAGAGCCGCTGTCTCCAGATACTTGAGAAACAACCCAGAGTTTGTGACATCTGATATTAACGAACAACACTATTTAGCCTTTAACGGTACGAACCATATGACTGCAAACCTGATTAGGCAATTTATTGTAAAGACGAAGTATTCCACTCCCTGTTCTGTTTTATTTTGGAAAAATACATTTAATTTTGACGTCAATGAAACATGCTGGTCTATAGCAAAAAACGCAACAAAAGAATCAAGACTACGAGAATTGCACTGGAAAATTGTTCACAACATCTATCCCACAAACATTCTTCTACAAAAAATGGGACTGTCCGACAGTGAATATTGTCCATACTGCACACACGAAAGAGACTACATCGAACATTTTTTCTATGATTGTAGTAAAGTTAAGCCTTTATGGAAACACGTCGAAAACACTATACTAGATAAAACTGGTGTACGTGTTAAACTTAACGCAAAATCTGTACTACTTGGGGTTGTTTGTGTTGAAAATGCAGGCAACGTGTGTCTAGATATCATTAACCATTTAGTTCTTATTGCTAAAATGTGCATTAGCAAATTTAGATATGGTACTCCCGTAAATTTAACATTCATGTTTGAAAATGAAATGAAACTTCGTGTTTCTTAATACCCTTTACACTATGCACTTTTTTCATAACTGCAAAAATTGAAAATAAAAGAAAAAAAAAAGAAAAAAAAAGAAATAAAAACATTCAAAAGCTGCAACTTGTACAAGGTAGTCAACATACACTCAACCCTCAACTAAAAAAAAAGAATCCAAGTAAAAGGCTTTGGGAAACATACAATAAATTCTGCATGCCATCAAGTAAAGCCATTCCTTCTTGTAATAACAAGCAAGTGTATTTTAAAAAAAGAAAAAGAAGAAAAAAAAAAAAAAAAAAAAAAAAAAAAACTCTCACCTACACTTGTTGCACAGGTCGTATGTATTTAACTCTCACCTACACTTGTTGCACATGTCGTATGTATTTAACTCTCACCTACACTTGTTGCACATGTCGTATGTATTTAACTCTCACTTACACGTGTTGCACATGTCGTATGTATTTAACTCTCACCTACACTTGTTGCACATTGCGTATGTATTTAACTCTCACCTACACTTGTTGCACATGGCGTATGTATTTAACTCTCACTTACACTTGTTGCACAGGTCGTATGTATTTAACTCTCACCTACACGTGTTGCACATGTCGTGTGTATTTAACTCTCACCTACACTTGTTGCACAGGTCGTATGTATTTAACTCTCACTTACACTTGTTGCACATGTGGTATGTATTTAACTCTCACTTACACTTGTTGCACATGTGGTATGTATTTAACTCTCACCTACACTTGTTGCACATGTCGTGTGTATTTAACTCTCACCTACACTTGTTGCACATTGCGTATGTATTTAACTCTCACCTACACTTGTTGCACAGGTCGTATGTATTTAACTATCACCTACACTTGTTGCACAGGTCGTATGTATTTAACTCTCACCTACACTTGTTGCACATGTCGTATGTATTTAACTCTCACCTACACTTGTTGCACATGTCGTATGTATTTAACTCTCACCTACACTTGTTGCACATGTGGTATGTATTTAACTCTCACCTACACTTGTTGCACATGTGGTATGTATTTAACTCTCACCTACACTTGTTGCACATGTCATATGTATTTAACTCTCACCTACACTTGTTGCACATGTCATATGTATTTAACTCTCACTTACACTTGTTGCACATGTCATATGTATTTAACTCTCACCTACACTTGTTGCACATGTCGTGTGTATTTAACTCACACCTACACTTGTTGCACATGTCGTATGTATTTAACTCTCACCTACACTTGTTGCACATGTCGTGTGTATTTAACTCTCACCTACACTTGTTGCACATGTCGTATGTATTTAACTCTCACCTACACTTGTTGCACATGTCATATGTATTTAACTCACACCTACACTTGTTGCACATGTCATATGTATTTAACTCTCACTTACACTTGTTGCACATGTCATATGTATTTACCTCTCACCTACACTTGTTGCACATGTCGTATGTATTTACCTCTCACCTACACTTGTTGCACATGTCGTATGTATTTAACTCTCACCTACACTTGTTGCACATGTCGTATGTATTTAACTCTCACCTACACTTGTTGCACATGTCGTATGTATTTAACTCTCACCTACACTTGTTGCACATGTCGTATGTATTTAACTCTCACCTACACTTGTTGCACAGGTCGTATGTATTTAACTCTCTCCTACAATTGTTGCACATGTCATATGTATTTAACTCTCACCTACACTTGTTGCACATGTCGTATGTATTTACCTCTCACCTACACTTGTTGCATATGGCGTATGTATTTAACTCTCACCTACACTTGTTGCACAGGTCGTATGTATTTAACTCTCACCTACACTTGTTGCACATGTCGTATGTATTTAACTCTCACCTACACTTGTTGCACAGGTCGTATGTATTTAACTCTCACCTACACTTGTTGCACATGTCGTATGTATTTAACTCTCACCTACACTTGTTGCACATTGCGTATGTATTTAACTCTCACCTACACTTGTTGCACATGGCGTATGTATTTAACTCTCACTTACACTTGTTGCACATGGCGTATGTATTTAGAGTGCAAACGTCCCTTTGTTTCTCAGATCTTAAAATAGCGCCGTGCCATTTGTTTGAGAATGTCTTGAAATGGAGACACATTTAAAGAGGGTATGAACAGAACACGCGAGGACGCAAGGCAAAAGAGGGTATGAACAGAACACGCGAGGACGCAAGGCAAAAGAGGGTATGAACAGAACACGCGAGGACGCAAGGCAAAAGAGGGTATGAACAGAACACGCGAGGACGCACGGCAAAAGAGGGTATGAACAGAACACGCGAGGACGCAAGGCAAAAGAGGGTATGAACAGAACACGCGAGGACGCAAGGCAAAAGAGGGTATGAACAGAACACGCGAGGACGCAAGGCAAAAGAGGGTATGAACAGAACACGCGAGGACGCAAGGCAAAAGAGGGTATGAACAGAACACGCGAGGACGCAAGGCAAAAGAGGGTATGAACAGAACACGCGAGGACGCAAGGCAAAAGAGGGTATGAACAGAACACGCGAGGACGCAAGGCAAAAGAGGGTATGAACAGAACACGCGAGGACGCAAGGCAAAAGAGGGTATGAACAGAACACGCGAGGAAGCAAGGCAAAAGAGGGAAGTCTGAAATCATGTCTTAGAAGGGGGTTCCAAGGTACAACCTGAACCGCAGACATAGTTTGACGTGAACGTGGAATGAGGCAGCTACCGTCTACACACGTGTTAGTTTTGCAAGGGTTCAGAAAGAGAGTTCACCTCGTGTAGACGTACGTGTAGCACATTAGGAGGTACATAAGCAAGCGTCACTCGTGTTGATTTCCTAACGTCTCTGAGAGATCTTGGAGAAAACACCCCACGAAACCCACCAATAAAAAAGCTCACAACTTTTGTTACAACCTTTGGTAATACAGAATAGGCTGAGATGACCAATGTAAGCTTGCTATGAGTGCTGTTGTGTTGCCAGTAACATTGTGATTATATTATGGAGCTACAACCAGATTCAGATAATCACCCCAGGTCTTCTCTGTCTAACCAGATTCCTGGCGGATGTGGACTGGGGCTTCGTGGATAAAAAATGCACTCTGCGAGAACCCTGGGATTTGACGGTAAGATCTGCTTACTGCTTCTGTGTGTGTGTGTGTGTGTGTGTGTGTGTGTGTGTGTGTGAGGTCGGTGTGTGTGTGTATGTGCATGTGGTCGGTGTGTGTGTGTGTGTGTGTGTGTGTTTGTGTGTGTGGTCGGTGTGTGTGTGTGTGTGGTCGTGTGTGTGTGTGTGGTCGGTGTATGTGTGGTCGGTGTGTGGTCGGTGTGTGTGTGGTCGGTGTGTGGTCGGTGTGTGTGTGGTCGGTGTGTGGTCGGTGTGTGTGTGGTCGGTGTGTGTGTGTGTGTGTGTGTTGAGCGGGCATGTGCGCTGTGGTGTAGGCGTGATTCTGTGTTTAAACACCCCGTTAGAGGGTGACCTGAATGCCAGTCACTTTAAAGTCACTGCCCTTCCCGTGAAAACACATGTCAGATTGGGCCAGGACTTAACATGTATGGGAAAGGACCATCCCTTAACTTAACAGATTGGGCCAGGACTTTACGTGGAAAAGGACCATCTCTTAACTTAACAGATTGGGCCAGGACTTTACATGGGAAAGGACCTTCCCTTAACTTAACAGATTGGGCCAGGACTTTACATGGGAAAGGACTATCCCTTAACTTAACAGATCGGGCTGGGACTTTACATGAAAAAAGACAATCCCTTAACTTGGCCACCCTCCAAAAACGAACATCATCACTGATTGCTTCGGCGATGACGGGCACAGTGGCGTGGTGGTAAGACGTCGGCCTCCTAATCGGGAGGTCGTGAGCTCGAATCCCGGTCGCTGCCGCCTGTTGGGTTAAGAGTGGAGATTTTCCCGATCTCCCAGGTCAACTTATGTGCAGTCCTGCTAGTGACTTAACCCCCTTGGTGTTTACACGCAAGCACAAGACCAAGTGCGCACGAAAAATATCCTGTAATCCATGTCGGAGTTCGGTGGGTTATGGAAACACGAAAACACCCCGCACGCCTACTCAACGAAAGCGGAGTGAAGCTGACTATGCTCTCAGAGTATAGTTTGGGGAACCCAAATGGGCAAACAAGCTCACACGTAACCAGAAAAATTCTGGAACGCTAAAGAAGAAAAAGCTTCGGCGATATGCAAACTTGTCGATGATTTAATTCCCTTAATAATTCACACAACGATTCCCAGTATGCACCGAGAGCACCCATGGTGTTGATTGTTTTGGAATGTGGCCCAGCAGAGGGATGTTGTGAGCCTATGTTAAAGCTGGGCAGAGCACCCGTGGTGTTGATTGTTTTGGAATGTGGCCCAGCAGAGGGATGTTGTGAGCCTATGTTAAAGCTGGGCAGAGCACCCGTGGTGTTGATTGTTTTGGAATGTGGCCCAGCAGAGGGATGTTGTGAGCCTATGTTAAAGATGTGAGATGATGAGGCGAAGTGTTGAAACACCAGGAGAGCCGGACAGGTACGTGTTGCCTTTTCCACTCATCCAAGCGAGTCATAATAACGAGCATTGTTTGGATAAACAGCCTCCCAGGCGATTTACCGTCCGTCTCTGGACAAACGTTGAAGTTTTCTGGAATTTCATGGAAGCCAGGTCGAACAAACACACATCAAACACTGACTGTGCTGACGTGACTGTGTTGATGCCCGCACCACGACGCCGACGATGAGAAAATCCACAGAGTGGGGGCCACGTGTCAAACAAACAAACAAACAAAACAAAAAAACAAGCACACAAACAAACAAACAAACAAACAAGCACACAGGCAAACACTGACCATGCTGCCTGTGTTGTGTCCCCCAGCAAGACGAGGACGAGGAGAAGATCAGCAGAGTGTGGGCCATATGCCCACACTGCGAGCAGCTCGTGCCCTACCAGCCCACTTCCAAGGAGATGGTGGACATGCGCAACGAAGCCATCCTCCGGCTCCTCAAGGCCGAGAAGGTCGGGCTCTGTTGCCATCATCATCATCATCATCATCATCATCATCATCATCATCATCATCATTATCATCATCATCATCATCATCATCATCATCATCATCATCATCATCATCATCATCATCATCATCATCATCATCATCATCATAAAAAACGTGATGCTGCTGAGAAACAGTGTTAAAAGCAAAACCGATAATTTAAAGGCACAGTAAGCCTCCCGTAAACCATCACATATACTGTCAGGCTTTTACACACAGTACAAACACCCTTTCATTTAAACACTCACCGCTTTAGAACATCCTAGGTGCCCTCTGTAAACTTAAGAGCGAGCAATTTTCAAAGAAATTATTTTTGCGTGGTTTATCTTACCCCTGAGCCATCGTGAACCCGTGTGATCCAGTTTCCTTTTTCCCCCTCCAATGTAGTCGTCAGTTTGTGATTTCAATGCGACTCGCTGTAAGCTTATCTGCAACAGCACGTTTTTAAGAACCTCTGAATCTAAACGCAACAAACGGCTGCGATTCACACGAACTCTAGCGATGGCTTTTGACTGTTCAGAGGAACTGGTGATAGGCATAACCGTCGTATGCGACGAGAACCACGACCTTGCGTGACCCTGCTTCCGGGCTTTTCTTTGTTCAAACTTTCAAAACTTCAAATTGTACTGATCTTGTCTTGATAAAAGAAATAATTCTGTTATGATTTAAGAATGTTTGTGTGACCGGCCCCCGTAGCGCAGTGGTTAGCGCATCGGGCTGTGGGCCGGGAGGTCGTGGGTTCGAATCCCATCAGGGTCATGTGGGTTTTTTCGGGCTACGGTCGGCTCCCACCCAGAGTGGAAGTGCTATGGTTCCCATGGGAAGGCTGGAATCACACAGCCGAGTGTCATTCACTTAACGAATGCGACTTTGAGGGTGCTCAGGTTCTGTTTACCTGACCAACACCGCAGGTGCGGCAGTTCTCGAGCCTGGTATATTATGACAGTAAGCGTAGAATGCTGCCCTGTCACGTAGTCTCAAACCAAATTGGAAATCCATAGCATCATCATTATAATCATCCTCATCTCATTAATCATTCAAAATTATAAATTGTCCTTGCTCTTGTGGCCCTTCATGCCCGGAGCTCTCATGGTGACCTTGGTCTCAGTGTTCCTGTTCCATCCTTCCCTGAATAGTAATTCTGCTGTCAGTCTTCAACGTGTGACGTTCTGGGGGGTCGACGGAGGGACGTGGTGGCGGTCTGCTCTCTGGAGGGGACCCTCACTCAGTCTGGCTCCGCGACTTAGCTGTCAATGTCGTTAGTAGGGGGCATAGTAGGTAGTGGGCTGCGTCCGTTAGCTCGGGACAGACCCACTACTGAACACCGTCGAAGTGACTCAGCAGAAGTGCAGTGTCATCTTCCGAGGGTAGCCTACCGCAACGACCCGACATCCCTCCCTGGAGCGTCTGTAAAATCGACAAGTCTGGCAGCGGAACGAAATTCAGATGTGGATGGAGCAGCGAGTGCAGGGACGGGGCGGCGTGAGAGCACACCGGGACAAGGAACAGGTGTAAGGAAATAAAATAAATAAAAAAAAAAAAAAAAAAAAAGAATGTTTGTGTAACAAGCTGTCAATTTATTATTCAGATTTTAAAAGTTAGGTCTAGCGCCAAAACGCACCGTCCGCCGCAAAATTTATTCTTTCAAACTTTTTCGCTCTTTACGTAGGGCACCTAGGATATTCTCAAGCGGTGAGTGTTTAAACGAAAGGGTGTTTGTACTGTGTGTAAAAGCCTGACAGTATCTGTGATGGTTTACGGGAGGCGAACTGTGCCTTTAAAGATCCTTTGTTTTCTTTTAACATTGTCCAGAACTTTCTTTCTCCCGGTCAATCCAATCACTTCATCAATCCATCCAGCCATTCATTGCCCGAGCCATTCTGTCTCAGCTCAGTTACTGGCGGCAGTTTGAACACGGCATGCATCCATTGAGTAATGGTACACATTCTGTCTCAGCTCACTTACTGGCGGCAGTTTGAACACGGCATGCATCCATTGAGTAATGGTACACATTCTGTCTCAGCTCAGTTACTGGCGGCAGTTTGAACACGGCATGCATCCATTGAGTAATGGTACACATTCTGTCTCAGCTCCGTTACTGGCGGCAGTTTGAACACGGCATGCATCCATTGAGTAATGGTACACATTCTGTCTCAGCTCCGTTACTGGCGGCAGTTTGAACACGGCATGCATCCATTGAGTAATGGTACACATTCTGTCTCAGCTCACTTACTGGCGCCAGTTTGAACACGGCATGCATCCATTGAGTAATGGTACACATTCTGTCTCAGCTCAGTTACTGGCGGCAGTTTGAACACGGCATGCATCCATTGAGTAATGGTACACATTCTGTCTCAGCTCACTTACTGGCGGCAGTTTGAACACGGCATGCATCCATTGAGTAATGGTACACATTCTGTCTCAGCTCAGTTACTGGCGGCAGTTTGAACACGGCATGCATCCATTGAGTAATGGTACACATTCTGTCTCAGCTCCGTTACTGGCGGCAGTTTGAACACGGCATGCATCCATTGAGTAATGGTACACATTCTGTCTCAGCTCCGTTACTGGCGGCAGTTTGAACACGGCATGCATCCATTGAGTAATGGTACACATTCTGTCTCAGCTCACTTACTGGCGGCAGTTTGAACACGGCATGCATCCATTGAGTAATGGTACACATTCTGTCTCAGCTCAGTTACTGGCGGCAGTTTGAACACGGCATGCTGTCCACCCGGGCTGTGCGAATACTGATGGAGATCTGCGAAACAGCCGCTGACAAAAAGGGACAGTGAGTACAAAAGCACGTGCACAACTAATTACACTCTGCACTGAAGTGATCCACTTTTCAACACTCTTTCTCTGCCCAGTATTGAAGACAGTGAGACATAGTAGATAGTTCTACTAAGTGAACACTAGTGGTTACCATGTGTGCTACCTTTGCTTGTAGAACTATGTACCGTACTATGTCCCATAAACTGTAATAAAAAAAGGTTACAGAAAGGATTTTCAAAAGCGGAACACTTTAATTGAGAATGCAGCAGATCTATTATTCCTCTTCTCTTCTTCTACGTTCATTTCACGCATGTTTGTGCACGAGTGGATTTTTACGTGTATGACCGTTTTTATCCCGCCATTCAGGCAGCCATACGCCGCTTTTGGGGGAAGCATGCTGGGTATTTTCGTGTTTCTATAACCCACCGAACTCTGACATGGATTACAGGATCTTTTCAGTGCGCACTTGGTCTTGTGCTTGCGTGTACACACGAAGGGGGATAAGGCACTAGCAGGTCTGCACATAAGTTGACCTGGGAGATCGGACAAATATCCACCCTTACCCACCAGGCGGCCGCGGGCGGGATTTGAACTCACGACCTTCCGATTAGGAAGATGTCTTATTCACTACTCTACTGCGCTCGTCGATCTATCATTCAACAAATGAAAACCATATCTAGCCATAACCAGGTTTACAAATTACAGGACTTGACTTCTGTTGAAATCGTTTGCGTGTGGCATTGCAGCAAAAGCGCGGTTGTTCTTTGTAAAAGGCACAATATTTTCAGTGAAAACAATTGGACGCACCATCTCAGATCTAGTGAGGCAGGAACACGGGATAAGACCGTCCCTCCACTTCAACGCGCGCCAAAAGCCGCAGCCTGTGTGCTCTGTGCGCACAGTTGGAGTTTGTGTGTGCCTGAATTGACTTCCTAACGGACTTTGCATGGTAACACTTTTGCGTGTGTCTTCCCTGCGGCAAGCCGCTCAACATTTTGTCAATATAAGTATTGTCTAATTAGAGTTTGTCTGTGCACTAAAAAGGACCGCTGGGTCGACATGTCTGTGCACTAAAAAGGACCGCTGGGTCGACATGTCTGTGCACTAAAAAGGACCGCTGGGTCGACATGTCTGTGCACTAAAAAGGACCGCTGGGTCGACATGTCTGTGCACTAAAAAGGACCGCTGGGTCGACATGTCTGTGCACTAAAAAGGACCGCTGGGTCGACATGTCTGTGCACTAAAAAGGACCGCTGGGTCGACATGTCTGTGCACTAAAAAGGACCGCTGGGTCGACATGTCTGTGCACTAAAAAGGACCGCTGGGTCGACATGTCTGTGCACTAAAAAGGACCGCTGGGTCGACATGTCTGTGCACTAAAAAGGACCGCTGGGTCGACATGTCTGTGCACTAAAAAGGACCGCTGGGTCGACATGTCTGTGCACTAAAAAGGACCGCTGGGTCGACATGTCTGTGCACTAAAAAGGACCGCTGGGTCGACATGTCTGTGCACTAAAAAGGACCGCTGGGTCGACATGTCTGTGCACTAAAAAGGACCGCTGGGTCGACATGTCTGTGGACTAAAAAGGACCGCTGGGTCGACATGTCTGTGCACTAAAAAGGACCGCTGGGTCGACATGTCTGTGCACTAAAAAGGACCGCTGGGTCGACATGTCTGTGGACTAAAAAGGACCGCTGGGTCGACATGTCTGTGCACTAAAAAGGACCGCTGGGTCGACATGTCTGTGCACTAAAAAGGACCGCTGGGTCGACATGTCTGTGCACTAAAAAGGACCGCTGGGTCGACATGTCTGTGCACTAAAAAGGACCGCTGGGTCGACATGTCTGTGCACTAAAAAGGACCGCTGGGTCGACATGTCTGTGCACTAAAAAGGACCGCTGGGTCGACATGTCTGTGCACTAAAAAGGACCGCTGGGTCGACATGTCTGTGCACTAAAAAGGACCGCTGGGTCGACATGTCTGTGCACTAAAAAGGACCGCTGGGTCGACATGTCTGTGCACTAAAAAGGACCGCTGGGTCGACATGTCTGTGCACTAAAAAGGACCGCTGGGTCGACATGTCTGTGCACTAAAAAGGACCGCTGGGTCGACATGTCTGTGCACTAAAAAGGACCGCTGGGTCGACATGTCTGTGGACTAAAAAGGACCGCTGGGTCGACATGTCTGTGCACTAAAAAGGACCGCTGGGTCGACATGTCTGTGCACTAAAAAGGACCGCTGGGTCGACATGTCTGTGGACTAAAAAGGACCGCTGGGTCGACATGTCTGTGCACTAAAAAGGACCGCTGGTTCGACATGTCTGTGCACTAAAAAGGACCGCTGGGTCGACATGTCTGTGGACTAAAAAGGACCGCTGGGTCGACATGTCTGTGCACTAAAAAGGACCGCTGGGTCGACATGTCTGTGCACTAAAAAGGACCGCTGGGTCGACATGTCTGTGCACTAAAAAGGACCGCTGGGTCGACATGTCTGTGCACTAAAAAGGACCGCTGGGTCGACATATCTGTGGACTAAAAAGGACCGCTGGGTCGACATGTCTGTGCACTAAAAAGGACCGCTGGGTCGAGATGTCTGTGGACTAAAAAGGACCGCTGGGTCGACATGTCTGTGCACTAAAAAGGACCGCTGGGTCGAGATGTCTGTGGACTAAAAAGGACCGCTGGGTCGACATGTCTGTGCACTAAAAAGGACCGCTGGGTCGAGATGTCTGTGGACTAAAAAGGACCGCTGGGTCGACATGTCTGTGCACTAAAAAGGACCGCTGGGTCGACATGTCTGTGCACTAAAAAGGACCGCTGGGTCGAGATGTCTGTGGACTAAAAAGGACCGCTGGGTCGACATGTCTGTGCACTAAAAAGGACCGCTGGGTCGAGATGTCTGTGGACTAAAAAGGACCGCTGGGTCGACATGTCTGTGCACTAAAAAGGACCGCTGGGTCGAGATGTCTGTGGACTAAAAAGGACCGCTGGGTCGACATGTCTGTGCACTAAAAAGGACCGCTGGGTCGAGATGTCTGTGGACTAAAAAGGACCGCTGGGTCGAGATGTCTGTGGACTAAAAAGGACCGCTGGGTCGAGATGTCTGTGGACTAAAAAGGACCGCTGGGTCGAGATGTCTGTGGACTAAAAAGGACCGCTGGGTCGAGATGTCTGTGGACTAAAAAGGACCGCTGGGTCGAGATGTCTGTGGACTAAAAAGGACCGCTGGGTCGAGATGTCTGTGGACTAAAAAGGACCGCTGGGTCGAGATGTCTGTGGACTAAAAAGGACCGCTGGGTCGAGATGTCTGTGGACTAAAAAGGACCGCTGGGTCGAGATGTCTGTGGACTAAAAAGGACCGCTGGGTCGACATGTCTGTGCACTAAAAAGGACCGCTGGGTCGAGATGTCTGTGGACTAAAAAGGACCGCTGGGTCGACATGTCTGTGCACTAAAAAGGACCGCTGGGTCGAGATGTCTGTGGACTAAAAAGGACCGCTGGGTCGAGATGTCTGTGGACTAAAAAGGACCGCTGGGTCGAGATGTCTGTGGACTAAAAAGGACCGCTGGGTCGAGATGTCTGTGGACTAAAAAGGACCGCTGGGTCGAGATGTCTGTGCACTAAAAAGGACCGCTGGGTCGAGATGTCTGTGGACTAAAAAGGACCGCTGGGTCGAGATGTCTGTGCACTAAAAAGGACCGCTGGGTCGAGATGTCTGTGGACTAAAAAGGACCGCTGGGTCGAGATGTCTGTGGACTAAAAAGGACCGCTGGGTCGAGATGTCTGTGGACTAAAAAGGACCGCTGGGTCGAGATGTCTGTGGACTAAAAAGGACCGCTGGGTCGAGATGTCTGTGGACTAAAAAGGACCGCTGGGTCGAGATGTCTGTGGACTAAAAAGGACCGCTGGGTCGAGATGTCTGTGGACTAAAAAGGACCGCTGGGTCGAGATGTCTGTGGACTAAAAAGGACCGCTGGGTCGAGATGTCTGTGGACTAAAAAGGACCGCTGGGTCGAGATGTCTGTGGACTAAAAAGGACCGCTGGGTCGACATGTCTGTGCACTAAAAAGGACCGCTGGGTCGAGATGTCTGTGGACTAAAAAGGACCGCTGGGTCGACATGTCTGTGCACTAAAAAGGACCGCTGGGTCGAGATGTCTGTGGACTAAAAAGGACCGCTGGGTCGAGATGTCTGTGGACTAAAAAGGACCGCTGGGTCGAGATGTCTGTGGACTAAAAAGGACCGCTGGGTCGAGATGTCTGTGGA
>NC_090251.1:57640905-57680905 GCF_037325665.1 Littorina saxatilis
GAAGAAAGTACAGTAATCTACTTCACAAAGTAAATTGATGACCCGTCGAAATGTACACATGGTTATCCTACAATAATAGGTTTGCAAACACATAATTTTCTCGCTTGATAACGTAATCTTTCTTTTCTCATTATGAAACCTAAAATGCGTATTGATGAATGTATTTCGATCTGATGTAGGACGTCTGTACCTTCAATCTCTCGATTTACTTGTCCAATTATTGATCAGCTTTTTATATCTTCATATACTCATTCATTAACGTATTTGTCCATTCATTCATTTGTGTATTTGTTCATTTATTTGTTTACTCATTCATTTATCTATTTGTTCATTGATGCATTCATTGATTTCTTTATTCATTTATTTTATTTAAACTTAGCCCAAACAATATTGCGACAAATTTCGCACCCTAGTTACACACACTAAATATGCAAGCCACCTGAACAAAAAAGCATGTTCTGGGTAGATAATTGAATTGACTTTTTCCTCGTAGGTTAAAGTTGCCAGGTTGTGCATATTATAATTGGTCCCTTCCAATTTTGTCACGTCGATTTTTGGGATATCCTTTTTTGAGCATCGGTCACGTGATCTCTGTAAACAAAATCTTTGATCCGAAAGGCGCTCAAGATAGTCAAGTGGACGGCCTTAAATGTCATAGAAAGTTTGAAATAAATGACACAGGAATTAATGCTTTAATTGGGGTGTGACATTTTTCGTAGTAATTGTTTTGATCAGTTTATTTTTTTCATTAATTAATTCAATCCTGTGAAAAAAAATAAACATTCATTGATCTGTTAACAGGTGACATGGATCAAGACCACGATGGACATCTCGAGGACGAGGGCGACCTGGATCCACAGAAACAGCGTCAGACCCTCCTACCTGACGCTCAACGTGCCGTCTTCTGAAACCCTATCATGGCACAGGTTCTGGGGGGTAAGTGCTCTCTACACATACACACAGGCACACACACACAGACAGACACACACACCAACACCCTCGTCTTGATTCCCCGTCTATGTTACAACATTTAGTCAAAACTTGACTACAGAGAATTAAAAAGAGAAAAAAGCAATCAGCAAGTAATCAGAAACATGCATCATAGAAGCAATCAGCAAGTAATCAGAAACATGCATCATAGAAGCAATCAGCAAGTAATCAGACACATGCATCATAGAAGCAATCAGCAAGTAATCAGAAACATGCATCATAGAAGCAATCAGCAAGTAATCAGAAACATGCATCATAGAAGCAATCAGCAAGTAATCAGAAACATGCATCATAGAAGCAATCAGCAAGTAATCAGAAACATGCATCATAGAAGCAATCAGCAAGTAATCAGAAACATGCATCATAGAAGCAATCAGCAAGTAATCAGAAACATGCATCATAGAAGCAATCAGCAAGTAATCAGAAACATGCATCATAGAAGCAATCAGCAAGTAATCAGAAACATGCATCATAGAAGCAATCAGCAAGTAATCAGAAACATGCATCATAGAAGCAATCAGCAAGTAATCAGAAACATGCATCATAGAAGCAATCAGCAAGTAATCAGAAACATGCATCATAGAAGCAATCAGCAAGTAATCAGAAACATGCATCATAGAAGCAATCAGCAAGTAATCAGAAACATGCATCATAGAAGCAATCAGCAAGTAATCAGAAACATGCATCATAGAAGCAATCAGCAAGTAATCAGAAACATGCATCATAGAAGCAATCAGCAAGTAATCAGAAACATGCATCATAGAAGCAATCAGCAAGTAATCAGAAACATGCATCATAGAAGCAATCAGCAAGTAATCAGAAACATGCATCATAGAAGCAATACATAGAAACAACATAATACCAACTGTCATGAAGTGGTATATGGAATTAGTTATTTTTTTCTCGTGCGTGTTCTGCCCTATCTAACTCCTTTCACTCTAATTCAATACACTCCACACACAGAGTTTGGAGGATACAGACTTATTAATTTATCCTCACAAAAGCAATACAATATTCACATCAAATAAACAGAAATACGACTTTCCAGTTACAACCGTTCAATTCACACAATCGCTGCATACATGGTATTTCATGGAAACTCCAAAAGAATTAACCCAAGTCTTAATACAACATTCTCTTAAACCATCTCTTCTTTCTAAACCGTCGTGTATCATCTCTCTCGTTCATTCTACATTCACAACTAAACATTACACAAGTACTTCTGACATCAGTCCATGTATGTCATTCCGTCCACAATCAATATCCAAGCTATACTTATCTAATGGATCACTTAATCCATTAATGACACTACCATACATAGCATCACCATCTTAACATAACATTAATGACACTACCATACATAGCATCACCATCTTAACATAACATTAATGACACTACCATACATAGCATCACCATCTTAACATAACATTAATGACACTACCATACATAGCATCACCATCTTAACATAACATTAATGACACTACCATACATAGCATCACCATCTTAACATAACAGAAATGCGTAACAACATTTATGTTCAAGAAATTACCCAACAAAAACGTAATACAATCTCAACGAGAATCCTCTTAAAAACTTCACACTAGAATTTAGCGCACTTTGCATACACTAACATTTACATTCCAGCTATGTAGTCAAGCTTCAATAATATACAACATAATAAATCATTTACCCGTCTCAAGAAGGAGTGCTTGTTCCCCGAACACGCGCTAAACAACCTCCTCGGTTGAGAATCTTAGACGCTGTGAATATCTTAGTTCAAAACCAGCTATCTTTCCAACTCGTAAACACTATTCTGTTTAACCCAGGGCTATTTCCTCGTGCAACACACGAAACCCGTGATATCGCTTCTAACCTGTCCTTCGCATCACAATTCAATCTTTAGGGAGGTTAAAATCACGACGTGTTTCACAGCTCAACATATCTCGAAATCTTTGTGACAAAAGTGGCCAGCTGTAATGCTCACAATGGTACCAACGTTGACGTCAATGGCAACATGATAATACTTGTGTTCTGATGCTGCTGCTGCTGCTGCTGCTGCTGATGGTGATGATGATGGTGGTGATGGTGGTGGTGATAAAGATGATGATAATGATGATGATGGTGACGACAACGACGATGATGGTTATGCTGACGACGACGACGACAACAGCAACAACGACAACGATGGTGCTGCTGATGGAGGTGGTGCTGATGATGACGACGACGACGTCGACGACAACCAATGCTGTTTAAAAAAAGAATTGTTAAAATCTAAAAACCTGGGTTTCGGAGACTTACCTGTTCCCTCGTTCGATGCAAGCAGGTCCGGCCCCGCAACGTGAGCGAGCTGCTGACGCACCACATCTTCGTGGTGTCGATGGCGGCGGTGCTGTACCTGGTGTTGGACGGCACGCTCAACGTCCTCATCCTCGTGCTCACCGTCGGCAAGCACCTCCAGTCCTGGCTCAGCTTGCTCAGCATCACCAGCGTCACCGTCTGGGCGTTCATGGTCCTCTACGCCATCGTCAGGGTAACGCTTTTACATTCAGTCAGGTTTGGATTAAATGTGATCATGATCCTCTACACCATCGTCAGGGTAACGCTGCTTTTACATTCTGTCAGGTTTGGATTAAATGTGTTCATGATCCTCTAGCCGCAGTCAGGGTAACGGACGTCCTTATTCTGTTCGCTGGAAATATTTGTATACACAATATTACCTGTGTGTACCTGAGTTGACAACTTGTGCCCTTCATGTATAGATGAACACACACACACACACACACACACACACACACACACACACACACACACACACACACACACACATACACTCACACACACATAACACACATTGTTTGTATATTAGCGAGACATAACAGGTCGGCGTTGGTGTTGGTAAGAGAACAAATCGCTGCACATGACTATTGACCTTTGGGCAAATTAACGGGTCAAGTTCCTTCTTCAGTTTCGTAATACATTTGCAATGTACATTGATTTGAACTTGCGAATTGTAAAATCGACACAGTATTGCATGACCACTGCCGGGTTTTCCCGTTATCTGTCACCACGTCTGTGTTCACTCGCTGTGTCACAGCAGAAATGGGGAACTGCTTCAAAATAGCATGCAGTCACTAGTTGACACCGTGACAGCTCTTTAAGTAGCTCAGATTAATTAAAGTTAGTCCACCTAACGCGCCATTTTTGTAACTTTTTTTGACGATTTGGAACTTAATAAGTTCAAGGGACATACGATGTACTGTAAGTTAGAAACACCTGCAATGATTTGTTTGAAACTGCTCCGAAACTATGCCAAATAATTTAATGAATTTAAATGAGCGAGCGGCTTGCTTTGCCCGCTCTCCTGTGTCAGGAGTCCAAATTCCCTTCGTCATCATATTTCATTTAGTCCTCAGAGATATACCCATTCGTCAAAGCAAATTAAAAACGTTGGATTGAGGAAGTCAAACCTTCACACTAGCAAACGCATGCACATTACGTGCCGTGCAGGACGATAACGCTTGGCATTATATAAAAATACACACGGTCTATAGAGACTACCAAACACAGCATTAAGATTTGAACATCGACCGCTCAAACACTAACTCTAAGCAGAACAATGGGGACTGCGCATCAGAGCGAGAAATAAATACAGAATGCAGAATCTTTAATTGCCCAAGGTTAGGAATTTATGATGAAATTGCGGTTAGGAAACATTTCAATCCAGCCATATACACAAACACACGCATCATTTATACAAACTGATCAACAACATTAATTTAAAAACAACACTGGACAGCATAGCCTACGTTTTAAAAATACATTCACTAAAACTAGCAGTATACACTCAAAGCTTCCTCGCCTCAAGTCACACACACACACACACACACACACACACACACACACACACACACACACACACACACACACATACACACATACACACATAAACAAACACACACACACACGCACGCACGCACGCGCACACACGCACGCACACACACACACACACTCACACACATCACTGGTTCATGCAATTTTATAACGTGACAGAAATTGCGGTCGCTGCTAAAAATAAAAGATAACAAATTAAAACATGAAATGCAATAAACATAGATCTGATGGTCAGCGATCACACACACACACACACACACACACACACACACACACACACATACATACATACATACATACATACATACATACATACATACACACATACATACATACACACCTTTTTATAGATAAGTATCACATAACTGAGCACCATGTGGAAGTTAAAGTAGATTAAGAGATACAGCTATCACAGCACTTTCCGCAATCAATAAAACCAGACTATTCGGGGACGCGCGGGTAAGTAAAAATAAAAAGACCAACAAATACTGTACTCACGTGTTTAACGAAGGCGATACAAATCGTTGACGTTTCTGCCCTATAAGAGGACAGACGATATAAGTTAGAACAGAACAGATAATATAATATTATTCAATTGATCATTCAATGTGATCCAGGTGAACTTTGATTATGTTTCGCACGTATGATTCAGTCCCTTTATTTATTTACGTTTTCTGAATCTAGAATAGCCTTATTACTATGTCTGTTTGTTTTGGGTTGTGAGAACTGTTCTTTTTTCTGTTCTATCGTCTGTCCTCTTCTTTTATCCGCTCTGTTTCGTGTTTTGGGTTGTGAGAACTGTTCTTTTTTCTGTTCTATCGTCTGTCCTCTTCTTTTATCCGCTCTGTTTCGTGTTTTGGGTTGTGAGAACTGTTCTTTTTTCTGTTCTATCGTCTGTCCTCTTCTTTTATCCGCTCTGTTTCGTGTTTTGTGTTCCTGAGGAAGACCCAAGGGTCGAAACGTCCAACCTTGTGATTTGTATTGTCTTCGTTAAACACGTGAGCACAGTATTTGTTGTTATTTTTATTTTACTAATTCTAAGACCTTACTCGTGTGTGTTTTCATCTATTCAACACCTAATACGAACTCTGTAGCTCTCGGCTCAATTTCAAATCTGTATATCTAGGAATAGGGCGTGTAATACTCAAGGGCGAAAGCTAGGACGAAAATGATGACTGGCGTCACAATGAGAATTACTGTCTGGGATTCGAACTCAAAACACAGCAGTTTTCAATTTGAGTAACTCGGCGCTCAAACGTTTATTTTATGGTATTCCTGGTGTGTGGTCACACTACTACAACCCCCCAACCTGAACAGTATAGCTCTTGGGGCGATGGTAGAAAGGTTTTTCCTAGAATTTAATGACACAACCAAAATGAAAGTAATGTATACTAAAACTAGACGAGTAACAAACAGGGCTCTCAGGCCGATTTTAATGCACAGTCGGTACTCCCGGGCAAATTTGGTTTTATTTGACAGACAAATGCATATAGTCTCTGAAACAATCTTTCTAGGTACCCAAAAGTGGCAGCAGCTATACGCAATTTTAAGGCAAAGTAGCTCAGATATTTTGAAAAATGCACTTTCAGAAAAAATCACTTTGTTGCAAAAAACGGCAATATCAACTTAACCGCAGGCAGCAGAGTAGATATTTCTGAGTGAACTATCAAGTAATTGGAAGGTGTTAAACAGCAAGTGGAAAGATTGTTTGAGTGCAATACATAGGAGCACCAGGAGGCCTTGCATTTAAGAAATTGTGTTACCTCACGTCTTTTTCACTTTTCTGGATAATGTCAACTCTTCTCAAAGACGTTTTGTATACCACAATCTAATCAAATACATATCAGAGGAAAGTGTAATCATCGGGCATTTAGTTGCAAGTACCTCTGATGAGATAGCGTATAAACACAAAGTGTGAGAGTTCAGTTCCGAAGTACACCCCCTAATTTTGTAAGTCAAAGTTATGTCATGAAAGCCTTTTGAGAGGCACTATGATAGGTAAGGGTGGAGTGTAATGGACCTAACATGTACGCTGATACATAGAACAATGCCTGCTCTAAGCGTACGGGCAAAATATATAAAGATACCTGTAAAGAAATTTATGTGCGAGACGATAACTGTGTGATGAGTCTCATTCAGTGAAATAACGCCTTTAATTGCGTATCCTTACATTTTCAGGCAGTGCTGGTTTTCAGAAGAATTGCTTTTAAACCTCCAAAATACCCGTCAATATAAAGTAAGAAGATAGAATGTAACTGTGATTGACAATATGCGCCATATGTATTGAACATTCACTGAAAAAATCGGGTGCATACCGTTTTTGGCAGTTTTACGTTTCACTGAAGGAAAAACGGAATGTAGTGTGTTATACAAAACTCTCTGTTAACACGATTTACATAGAATAAAGAAGTACAATTTATGCCATGTAGTTACTGAATGTAGGTTGAACTTGTGGAATATTGTTTGAATATTGCACCTGCAATGATGACGTCACACGTGACGTCGAAGCTACAGGGAAGTGAGGTGTAAAGTATAGAATGAGCACTGTATACTAGTCGGTTCTCAGCCCGATTTTAATGCACAGTCGGTACTCCCGAGCAAATTTGGTATCATTTGAAAGACAAATGCCCATAGAATCTCACCCAACCTTTCTAGAAACCCAAAAATGGCAGCAGCTATACGCACTCTTGATGCAAAGTAGCCCAAATATTGTGAAAAGTATACTGCAGAAAAAACACTTTGTTGCGAAAAATTGCCATATCAGCTTAACCGCACCCATCAGAGTGAGTATATCAGAGTGAGTTATTAGGTAACTGGAAGGTGTAACACGGCAAGTAAAAAGCTTGTTTGACTGTAGCACATAATAGTGTCATCAGGCTGTTTGAGTACAACGCTTTGCACACGGCCCTCTGCGCGCGAGCACTGCGAGACAACACAGTTAAAGAAGACGCGGGTGACGAGCCTCCTGCGACCTGTTTTCAGGGCGTGCTAAATAACCCTTCCCCGAAGAAATTTCGTGCGATATTAACGCAATCCAAAGCCAGTGAACCCTGCTCTTTTGGTCCCACAAATATAACATTTGCATTGACGAAAAGTATTGGGTCCTGGCAAGTGCATGTACAAGCGAAGAAAGATTAAAGTTACTCCAATGGAAAATTTTACATAATATTTATCCCACAAATATTTCATTGCATAAAATGAAGTTAAAAGAAAATAGTTTATGTAGTCTTTGTAATGAAATGGATTATATTGAACACTTCTTTTGGAAATGTAGCAACATGAAATTGTTTTGGGAAAATGTTAGAAGATGTATATTTGTTAATACGGGTGAAAATATTATATTAACAGAAAAAGATGTATTGTTTGGTTATTCTCCAGAAGTGCAAACCCCCACAAACAAAATTATTAATCTTGTTTTGCTCATTTCAAAAATGTGTATCAGTAAGTATAAATATGGTAGGCCTATTGATATAAATGTGATGTTAGGATATGAATTAACGTTGAGATATTTCAGTATTGTGTAAATGTTGAAGGATGAATGATGATACGTTGTAGACGGATGCCTGAATTTTTTTATTAAAAGCCCCACAATGATGTGCTTGGCAAATTTGTCATCAGGCCTTGCATTTCGGAAGTTGTGTTATGTCATGCCGTTTTTACTTTTCTGGATAATGTTAATTCTCCCTGAGGACGTTTCATCAGACACAATAACCTGTCAGAGGAAAATGTAATCATCTGGCTTCTTGTAGCAAGTAACTTGTTGCCTCTTAAACACAAAATTAGAGAGTTAATTACAGAAGTACACCCCCTAATTTTGAAAGTCAAAATTCTGCCCGGAAAGTCTTTTGCTCTCATTATGACGTGTTGGAATACAATTTGATGGACTTGATATGTATGCTATAACATAGACAAATGCCTGGTCGACTAGTAGGTGCAATATTTAACATGTTGCGTAAGGCAAAATTACTACATTTAGTCAAGCTGTGGAACTCACAGAATGAAACTGAACGCACTGCATTTTTTCACAATGACCGTAGTCCGCCGCTCGTACAAAAGGCAGTGATCGAAATTGACGAGCCTGTTTAGCGCGGTAGCGGTTGCGCTGTGTTGCATAGCATGCTTTTCTGTACCTCTCTTCGCTTTAACTTTCTGAGCGTGTTTTTAATCCAAACATATCATATCTGTATGTTTTTGGAATCAGGAACCGACAAGGAATAAGATGAAATAGTTTTTAAATCGATTTCGGAAATTTAATTTTGATCATAATTTTTACATTTAGTCAAGTTTTGACTAAATGTTTTAACATAGAGGGGGGAATCGAGACGAGGGTCGTGGTGTATGTGTGTCTGTCTGTCTCTCTGTGTGTGTAGAGCGATTCAGACTAAACTACTGGACCGATCTTTATGAAATTTGACATGAGAGTTCCTGGGTATGATATCCTCATAAGCTTTTTTTCATTTTTTGATAAATGTCTTTGATGACGTCATATCCGGCTTTTCGTGAAAGTTGAGGCGGCACTCTCACGCTCTCATTTTTCAACCAAATTGGTTGAAATTTTGGTCAAGTAATCTCCGATGAAGCCCGGACTTCGGTATTGCATTTCAGCTTGGTGACTTAAAAATTAATTAACCCCTTCACTGCCACAGTATGACAGCATTATCCGAACGGTCTATGGGAAAGAAATGTGTTTAGAACCCCTACAAGTACTTGGACAGTGGTTACCTCCCATTTAGTTTTCAGAAATGTCCTGAAATGTTGTTGACACAAATCCCACGTATGAGATACGGTTATGGGCGTAGGACAAACCGAAAATGACCACGTATTACATACGGGGTGGGCAGTGAAGGGGTTAATGACTTTGGTCATTAAAAATCTGAAAATTGTAAAAACATTATTTGTTCATCTTATTCTCCATCATTTTTTGATTCCAAAAACATATAAATATGTTATATTTGGATTAAAAACAAGCTCTGAAAATTAAAAATATAAAAATTATGATCAAAATTAAATTTTCGAAATCAATTTCGTTGATGACACAACCATTTGTCGAGGATAGCGTAGGCACCCGGTCTGCTCCCCGCCTAAAAAAGGCCAGTGCCGTTCCGTCTTCGAGGGACTGCGTGGGTTTCATTTCGGAGTTTTCCTTCTCCTAGACGAGTTTCCTTCCATGGATGATGAGCCTCCTCTACCCTCGTTTTGAATTCAGAGTGGTCTTCTCTTAGGATAGCTGCCTGCCAGGGTTGACGAGCCTATCCTGCCCGGCTATTTTGACCCATAGCTGGAGGTTGGTTCGTGGGCACCTGGGCGTTTCCACACACCGGTGGGCCCGCATGCCGCACGTCTAGGGGCCAACCTCCTCCGAGTCCTTGTAGTCTAGCCTGGGGCCTTGCGGTACCCAGTTTACGCCTGTCGCCGCGATGGAGGCACTACATAGGGCTTGTTGTGGAGAGGTTATTGTACTGGCAGGAGAGACTGACGCATTCTGCTCTCTTTTCGCATTGTCCTAAAAAGGACAGACGGTGCTAGCCAGCGGTGAGGGCTGAAAGCGAGAAGTGACAAGCACAAGACACTTCGCCAACACACTAGACACGTCACACAACCGTTTGGCAGGCCGAAATCAATTTAAAAACACTTTCATCTTATTCCTTGTCGGTTCCTGATTCCAAAAACATATAGATATGATATGTTTGGATTGAAAACACGCTCAGAAAGTTAAAACGAAGAGAGGTACAGAAAAGCGTGCTATTCTTCTCAGCGCAACTACTACCCCGCTCTTCTTGTCAATTTCACTGCCTTTGCCATGAGCGGTGGACTGACGATGCTACGAGCATACGGTCTTGCTGCGTTGCATTGCGTTCAGTTTCATTCTGTGAGTTCGACAGCTACTTGACTAAATGTTGTATTTTCGCCTTACGCGACTTGTTATATTTATAATTTTCAGCGCTTGTTTTTAATCCGAATATAACATATTTATATGTTTTTGGAATCAGAAAATGATGAACAATAAGATGAACGTAATTTTGGATCGTTTTATAAAAAAATTATTTTAATTACAATTTTCGGATTTTTTATGACCAAAGTCATTAATTAATTTTTAAGCCTCCAAGCTGAAATGCAATACCAAAGTCCGGCCTTCGTCGAAGACTACTTGAAAAATGAGGGTGTGACAGTGCCGCCTCAACTTTTACAAAAAGCCGGATATGACGTCATCAAAGACGTTTATCCAAAATATGAGAGAAAAGTCTGGGGATATCATACCCAGGAACTCTCATGTAAAATTTCATAAAGATCGGTCCAGTAGTTTACTCTGAATCGCTCTACACACACACACGCACAGACACAGACACACACACAGACACACAGACACAGACACACACACACACACACACACACACACACACACACACACACACACACACACACACCACGACCCTCGTCTCGATTCCCCCTCAATGTTAAAACATTTAGTCAAAACTTGACTAATAATGTAAAAAGATACACGTAAAAACATTATTGTGAGAGACAGTTTTGTTTGTTATTAGCTTTTCTTACACAAATTACGCCTTTGATTGCGCATCCTTACATTTTCAGCTAGTGCTGATTTTCATCTGAATTGCATTTTATCTTCCTAATTGTTCCCCAATTCTAAGTTAGATGATCATATGTATCCGCGATGCCCTTCACAGCAGACTCTGCAGAGTTGTTCGCCTTACAAGTTGTCCGCTGAACCGATTTTGGTTTTTCTGTTCATCTTCCCAGATCCATTCCCAGTAAATCTTCCTTATCTTCTCCAGTGTTTTGCGTTTATCTCCCTTCCTTCGTGTGGCGTCAATCCATATTCCCGTTACTATTTTTAGAAGGTCACTGCACTGTCCAGAACGCGGCTTTCCTTGCATGTACCCGTAAGTTATCCTCACTGTAAAAGTGCAAAGGTCGAATCTATTTATCGAAAAATCCACTGTCATCTATCTCTATATATTTATATATATAGATAGATATATACGGCTTCTGTGTGTGTGTGTGTGTGTGTGTGTGTGTGTGTGTGTGTGTGTGTGTGTGTGTGTGTGTGTGTGTGTGTGTGTGTGTGTGTGTGTGTGTGTGTAGGCAACACATGTGGATTGTAGAGTTCTGTTTGTGATGGGGTCTGGCGGCTGTTGTCTCTCTGTATGTTCTGGCCTTTGAGAAGCCATACAGTTATTAAAGGGCTTAGAAATAAGCTCTAAAATTCTCAAACCCCTTTGAGAGGACTTCGCCTTCAAAGGTAAGTGTGGTGTTTCGGCACTCGGTTACCGATTTGGCGTCGTCGACAGGGATGGGACTCGACATGATATGTTCAGGCCACTGAATCATTTTCGTGCTGTTCCCATTCCACCAACCTGGGAGGGACCTAAGCTTGGCGGGTCCATGGTTCGGAACTTTGGGGACAAAGTTCATTCAAAGGGGGTCGAGTGTGACAGGGAGACTATCGTCGCCCTTCACAGCAGACTCTGCAGAGTTGTTCGCCATACAAGTTGTCAGCTATTTATAGCTAGCTCGCCAGGCAACACCTGTGGATTGTAGAGTTCTGTTTGTGATGGGGTCTGGCGGCTTTTGTCTCTCTGTATGTTCTTGCCTTCCTTTGTGTGGCACAAACTGGTGGATGAAAATGTTCAACACGTGCTCTAAGACGGCGAACCGCCACGCTGTCTGTCTCTGTCTCGCGATTCACCCGGCGAAGCCGGGTATTCCTCTAGTAGCTATATATGTGTATATTAATATTCTCAATCTCAAGACACGATAGGTAAATCCCAGTTGTCCCGCTGGTGATATATTTCTTAGAGTATGACGTCATGACTTCATTCTTCTGTCTTTGCAACGCTTTTCCTTTTATCGCTTTTTGTTTTACTTTAAGAAAAAAAACATGCATGTTTTTTGTACAACAGCTACTGAGCTAGCTGTCCATAGTCTGTGACGGTTGTATACGTCCTGTCGGACGACGGGGGACGAAATCATTAATGCGTGCTAGAGTTTCTTCCCCTCCATAGCTTCCAGCAGCAGCCATTTTGGATTACACATGTGCTGTGTGAAACCACCAAAATGTCACCACCCAAAAGGTAAGCAAATAACTCTTTCATTTTTTACTTTTTTAATAACATTACATAAGTGAAATTGTTCTTCAATACCATTTTAGAAACTCAGTTTTTCAGTTTGTCTGAATATTTTGTGTTTTAGTGATAATGAGTAATCAAAGCGGCGTCCTCATATGAGGACGCTAGGCACGAACGGTAACAGGTTTTTAGAGTCATTTAGCATGATAGTTACTCAGCATGATAGTCACTCAGTATATTTCTTTCGGCAGATATAATGTCAATGAAGTGCTGGACATGCTGGAGGAAACCAACTACTTCCATCGAGCAGATGTCTTCATAGAGCCTCCACCAGTGGACACGCTCACGGATGAGGATAGTGGTGATGAAGAAGAGGGTCCGGCTGTTGAAAACCTGAATGGAAGACAGCTGTCAGCAAATGCCTCAGCAACGATTATTTTTCCAGATGGAAGGCCTCAACAACTTTGTCAAGCAACAAAGCCTCAGCATTGACGACTATTTCACAGATGACAAGAGCGGATTCGTTGCGGTTCGCTGGAATGACAACAGCGTGGTGAACGTCGTATCCAACTGTGTGGGCATCCATCCTGTTCAGACAGCCAGCCGTTGGTCCAGATCTGCTCACCAGAGAGTGCAGATCGGTCAACCGTTTCTGATCTCCCACTACAACAAGACCATGGGTGGTGTCGACCGAATGGACCAAAATGTGGACACGTACAGAATCGCCATAAGAACCAAAAAGTGGTGGTGGCCTATTTTTGCTTACATTGTAGATGTTAGCGTGCAACAGGCATGGCTTCTGTATCGACACACAGCTGCAGCGACCAACACTCTACTGGACCTGCTTGCAGTTCGCCGTGCCATTGTCAAAAACTATTTGGCCAAAGCAGCACAACCCCCACCTGTTGGTCGTCCACATGGCCACACTCCACAACTTGACCGTAGAGTTTCCAGAGCTGTACGCTTCAATGGGAGAGACCACGTGGTACAGTGGATCGACAAGCAAATCCGCTGTGCACTCTGTCACAAGAAATGCAGACAAAAGTGTAGAAAATGCGGCGTTGGAGTGCACGTGAAATGCTTTGAGCAATTTCACACTGAGTGAACTATACAGTTCCAATTGTTGACTTCTGTTGTCCTAGTCAAGGACTAAAACGATCATCCCTGTACTGCTAGACAAGTGCTAAAGTCCTGTACCGCTAGTCAAGTGCTAAAGTCCTGTACTGCTAGTCAAGTGCTAAAGTCCTGTACTGCCAGTCAAGTTCTAAAGAAGTATGAGTTTACTTATTTACATTTTCCCGGTCTCTCTGGTGAAGTGCACAGGCCGGATAAATTCTCGAAAAAAGCGCCAAATTATCACCAATTTGAACATGCAAAGAGACAGTTTTATTATTTTTATTATTTTTTTACTGTTATGTTCACACGTTCAACTGTTCACAGTTTGCTGATGCAAGAAATTAAAGATGTCCAATGTGTTTTGCAAGAAATTGTCTTATTTTGGTCTTGTTATTTACCCGTGCCCACTCGTGCCTAGCGTCCTCATATTAGGACGGTCTCTTTATAGCATATAAATCACAGCACGTGCCAAAATCATCCAAATGACAGTTACATATGACCTACAAATATCATTTGACATCAAACAAACAGAAAAAAAATTCCAAAAAAATTCAGGCATTAATGGGTTAAAAAGTGTCATTTGAACAAGATTGCGCGAAACTCACCAATCATAGTATTTTGTGTCTCTTTTGAAACGGACACAACTTTTGATCCCAAGGAAGAATGCTTTTGAAACTTAAAACACGTATAGGGATACAACCACTTGCTAAGCATGCACAATTTCAATGATGTTGTATTTGTTTCAGTGACGTTACCAACGTTCAAAAAGTGTTAACGGAAAACCGTTACGACGTCTATACTCAGGTTCTATTTCTTTCCACATATGACACGCATAGAGAAGAGAATATTTGTCAGCGTCCTGTGTAATTTGAAGAAACTGCTTCGTGTAGTTTTAGATTTATTGCATATCAACTGCAGCTACCCAGGACAAACATTCTAAAAAACCAGGATTTCTTGTCGTTATCAACCTTGTGGGCGCTCTCTGTCACACGTTAGATCAGCCTGACTGCGCGGCAGTTTTAAACAAAATTGGTAAGCCCTGTTAGCTAAGACTCCAGCAAAACTCACTGGTGTAAAGCATATGAAATATTGTTTAGTTTTATTCGCCTTTTTTACGGTTTGAAGAGAATCATGCTGTCAAAACCCCTCATTTTTGTAAGTAGGCATTAACAGGGACCTGTGACGTCATACCCAAATAATTCTCAAATCCTTTACACCTATTTTTGAGCAGAAGAAAGGCAATTCGTCATATACCCATATATTTCTGGCCTAAACACTGCTGTTTTACATAAGATCTGTAGCACTGAAGAAATATCCTCTCTTTTTTGTGCTCAGTGTCGTTGGGATGTTTTGCCTTCGAATTGTGAATTGACGCTGCTACTGCTGAGTTCCACGACACAATAATTTAGAAAGTATATTCATATGTCTTCCATGCCATTCAACGTTTTTGCGGGAGTACTGTATTGTAGGCAGTAAGTCTCACCAACAAGTATACAGTGTTTATTCTAGACTTTACACCTCGCTTACCTGTAGCTTCTCGACGTCACGTGTGACGTCATCGTTGCAGGTGCAATATTCAAACAAGCTCAACCTACATTCAGTAACTACATGGCATTAATTGTACTTCTTTATTCTATGTAAATCATGTTACCCCGAGAGTTTTGTATAACACACTAAATTCCGTTTTTCCTTCAGTGAAACGTAAAACCGCCAAAAACGGTATGCACCCGATTTTTTCAGTGAATGTTCAATAAATATGGCGCACATTGTCAATCACAGATATATTCTATCTTTTTAATTTATGTTGACAGGCATTTTGGAGGTTCAAAAGCAACTCTTCTGAAAACCAGCACTGCCTGAAAATGTAAGGATACGCAATTAAAGGCGTTATTTCCCTGAAAGAGACTCATCACACAGTTATCGTCTCGCGCATAAATATCTTCACAGGTATCTTTATATATTTTGCACCTACGCTTAGAGCAAGCATTTTTCTATGTATTAACGTACATGTTAGGTCCATTACACTCCACCCTTACCTGTAATAGTACCTTTCAAAAGGGTTTCATGACATAACTTTGACTTACAAAATTTGGGGGGTGTATTTTTTCGGAACTGAACTCTCACACTTTGTGTTTATGAGCTATCTCATCAGAGGTACTTGCAACTAAAAGCCCAATGAATACACTTCCCTCTGATATGTATTTGATTAGATTTTGGCTAACAAAAGGTCTTTAATGAGATTTTACATTATCCAGAAAAGTGAAAAAGACGTGACGTAACAAAATTTCTGAAATGTAAGGCCTCCTGGTGCTCCTACGTGTTGGACGCAAACAATCTTTTCACTTGCTGTTTAACACCTTTCAATTACTTGATAGTTCACTCAGAAATATTTACTCTGCTGCCTGCGGTTAAGCTGATATTGCCGTTTTTTGCAACAAAGTGTTTTTTTCTGAAGTGCATTTTTCAAAATAATTGGGCTACTTTGCCTTAAAATTGCGTTTAGCTGCTGCCACTTTTGGGTACCTAGGAAGGTTGTTTCAGAGACTATATGCATTTGTCTGTCAAATGAATTCTAATTTGCCTGGGAGTACCGACTGTGCATTAAACTCCTTAACTAAGCGTCTTTTTCCGATTTGGTTCCACGTCCAAACGCATGAACCTCTTTGCCTAAAACAAAAACGGAGATAGAGAATACTACATGGCTTGCTGTGTCATGCCAGATTTACACGAGTCTTTTTTTTTTATAATATTGAACTGCGAGCGAAAGCGAGCTGTTCACTATTTGAAAAAGCAACGAGTGTAAATCTGGTACGACACAGCAAGCCATGTGTATTCTGTTTATCCTACACACTGTACCTTCGTGTATTTTACTGAACATTTCCTGCAGTCGAGGCAGCTAAATTGAAGATGCTTGTTTTGGAACCTCGATCTCTTCTAAAGCCTCGTGCAATCTATTACGTCAAAGCTAAGAAACGTCACTCTGAAAGTGTGGCGTGACTGTTAGTTCTATAAACTCATCGAAGGTAATTAGCCAGCGCAATTTGTTTTTGGCTCACGTAAGTGTAGCCTATGCGATGCTAAACTTTGTCTGTCTGTGCATGTGTGTGTGTGTATGTGATAGAAACTTTAACATTTGACTAAACACAGAAAAACTAATTTTACCTGGTTATTATCCAAGCAACAGCTTCAAAATATTGAAGCAATGATCAACATTTCGTCGGCACGTATGTAGTTAAAGTGTGTATCCAAAGAAAACGGGTGGTGGGGGGTTTTGGGGGGGTAAAAACAGGTGACTGGTTTGTGTCGTGTGTGGTATGTAGACCAGGTCAGGGGTCAAGGTTAGGTCAGATCGCGTGAAGGATTGTGGTATAGATACAGTTATCACCGAGCTGCAGTTCGCCGATTCGGAGAAGACGATTTCACATTGTTCGGTTTCGTAGCTCCAGAAAAATAGATAAAGAAGATACCAAAGGAGATTTCCTACAGGTTAATCTGCACAGCGTGTTTCCAGTGTCTGCGCGAGGAAGCGCTGTCGAAAGCGCAGTGTCGTGTCCCCGTAAGTAGGCTACAGACAGACAGATCTAGATCTACTAGTGTCTCGCACTCTTGCACCGTGTCACTTATGCTTACTGTGTGTGTGTGTGTGTGTATGTGTGACGGAGTGATTGAGTTTGTGTTACTGTTTGTCGATTTCTTACGTGAGCCTTGAAGGCTTCGCCTCTTGTTTTCTATAATGACGTTTGTCTCGGTGACTTTGGCATCATAAGCAGTGGAAAAACAGGTCCCTGCCAGACTTGCTTTACATGACCTCATTTGCATGATATACACACGTGTGATTTGAACGATTATTATCTCAGGAGTGTTTCTCTCATGTATGTAGAATAAGTGGATTTATCTTCTTTAAAACATGTGACGTCACAGGCCACCTAAAACGTATATTTATCAGCTGGCTGAAACTACAAAAGAGTGCATGTTTGGGTGCGGTCTCGGAGGAACACTGGCTGTCTCGATCTGTGTCAAATGTCATATTTTGGTCAACAATACAAATAACCTATGATGGATAGTTGATGAATGTTGCGATGTGTTGCATGTTATTGCGTTCAATTAATAGATGATGAATGTTGTTGGGATGTGTTGCATGTTATTGCGTTCAATTAATAGATGATGAATGTTGTTGGGACGTGTTGCATGTTATTGCGTTCAATTAATAGATGATGAATGTTGTTGGGACGTGTTGCATGTTATTGCGTTCAATTAATAGATGATGAATGTTGTTGGGACGTGTTGCATGTTATTGCGTTCAATTAATAGATGGTGAATGTTGTTGGGACGTGTTGCATGTTATTGCGTTCAATTAATAGATGATGAATGTTGTTGGGACGTGTTGCATGTTATTGCGTTCAATTAATAGATGGTGAATGTTGTTGGGACGTGTTGCATGTTATTGCGTTCAATTAATAGATGATGAATGTTGTTGGGACGTGTTGCATGTTATTGCGTTCAATTAATAGATGATGAATGTTGTTGGGACGTGTTGCATGTTATTGCATTGATTATAGCGGACACTTAATAGTTGATGAATGTTGTTGCGACGTTTTGCATCAGTGTTATGATCTGTTATTGCATTGATTCTAACGGACAATAACTAGTTGGTGAATGTTGTTGCGACGTGTTGCATGTTCTTGCATTCATTCTAGCGGACAATAAATAGTTGCTGAATTTTGTTGCTGCCAGCTGGTGGTGTTGAGAAAGAAATACGTGCACACGCCGTGGTTCTGGCTCAGCGTTTTAATCTTCGTCACCGGCGTCGTGGAGATCGTCTTGCTATGCATCTACAAGCAGTTCGACGCAACCGCCCACGAAAAAAATGACGAAAATTGGGTAATATTCACCCTTGCCGTGATCAGGGTGGTGCGAATGCTACACGCGTTGGAGGTGAGTGTGGGTGTGGAGGGCTGCACCTAGTGTCTGATGTTGGTGGCTTGGTTATGTAGAGGTAACACGCCGAGTCTCAGTGGATATTTAAAATATCTCAGTTCGTTGTAATGAAAAAGCTCTCATTTTTCATGATCCATTAATTTTAATATCCACTGGGACGAGCTGTGTAATTAACTTTTATTCCCCCTTTCGTCAGTTTTTCAAAGAAAAAAAAAGGCGTTTCTGTGTCACAGTTTGATAGGCTGTGTCCCTCTATCTAGGAGTGTTCCGTAGGTGTCCACGACAGGTGTTCAAAACAGAAGATCGCTCACGCCCCCAAGAGATTTTGAAGCCGATAGAGGCGAAAGCAAACTCAAATAAGTAGCAAAATTTAAAGTGTGACCGACATTATGTTGTAGCCCGACTCCGAAACGGATTGACTAATCGCCGAAAGGCACTGATGTCATTGCATCAAAGGATTTCCGTAACCAGAATTGGGAGATTTTTAAGATTTAGTTCGGGACAACGACGCTCTATGGTCGGTTTATTATTATTAAGGGA
Organism: Littorina saxatilis; assembly: GCF_037325665.1. Classification (NCBI taxonomy): domain Eukaryota; kingdom Metazoa; phylum Mollusca; class Gastropoda; order Littorinimorpha; family Littorinidae; genus Littorina; species Littorina saxatilis. Next base: position 57,660,468 of record NC_090251.1, read on the forward strand.
AGCAAGCGGCTAAAAACGGGCGTCGACAGAGCCAATGGCTGGTATTAGGATCTTTTAGATCATATACCTGTGCGCTTGGTGAATGAAGTTTTCTTTCTTACAAAAACATAACTTTAAGAAAGTAAGTGACCTACCGACCCTTGTTTTTGGAACCTTGTCATCGGAAATCAAACATATTTGTTGGCCGAATCGCCCCAGACATTTGATAGCTTTGTCGCTGTGACGACAGGCGTTCGTTCCGCTGTTCATCCTTGTACTGGAGAACCTGGAGGTGCAGCGACTTAGCAACGGCTACGACGTGGGGCGGGGCTACGTGATGGGGGAAGAGGAGATCCGGAGTCGCATTGACCACATGGCTGACCGCCGTGACGTCATCGAGGAGATACGCAACAGATGTGACGCTGCCAAGATGGAGGTCCTCAAAGGACTGGGTCAGTTTGGGCTTCTCCTCGTCTCTTGGTTGGTTGGTGGGATGGTCGGTTGGTCGGTGTTCGGCCTGCTGAATTGTAGGGTTGGTTGGTGGGATGGTCGGTTGGTCGGTGTTCGGCCTGCTGAATTGTAGGGTTGGTTGGTGGGATGGTCGGTTGGTCGGTGTTCGGCCTGCTGAATTGTAGGGTTGGTTGGTGGGATGGTCGGTTGGTCGGTGTTCGGCCTGCTGAATTGTAGGGTTGGTTGGTGGGATGGTCGGTTGGTCGGTGTTCGGCCTGCTGAATTGTAGGGTTGGTTATCATTGTTTATCGTCTCTTCAGCATTGGAATGCTATTGGAGATGAATTGTAGGGCTTGATGAGGACTGGGTACAACGTATTCAACAACAAGTTAGTATAAGCACATGTTGTGGCCACCACCCTGTTGTGGCAGCTGCCTGTACAAAATGTTCCGAATAACGATCCCTTTTTGAATACCAACAAATTAAGTTTCAATCAAATGGTGGAATCCTACATTTTTGGCAAATTTGTAAAGATTGTGTACATTTTCATGACCGGTGAATTTTAACGCTGAGGTTATCTCATATGTTTTTAAAGCTAGAGCTTTGAAACTTTGCACAGTTCTATCAATCAATCAATATGAGGCTTATATCGCGCGTATTCCGTGGGTACAGTTCTAAGCGCAGGGATTTATTTACTTGTAGGGTTTCATGGTCTTCCAACATGACCCTAGTTTGGTTGACCTTCGGGGTCACAGCAGGGTCATGTTTGGTTCCTAAAAACTAAACATTGAAGATTTCTCTGATGTTTTTGAAGCTAGAGCCTCAACATTTTATACACTTATAGGTATGATCTTCAGACATGACACAATTTTGGCTAGTTTTGGTCAAATTTAAAGGACACAACATAAAAACCCTAATTGCAGGAAAAGATCAATCAGCACTTACAAATATCCACTGAGCTGAATGATTGTTTTAACTAAATTTACCTTTAGTTTTCAGCTGCCGCAGCAACTTGTTTTTGGCTCACGTAAGTGTAGCCTATGCGATCGTAACTTTGTCTGTCTGTGCGTGCGTGCGTGCGTGCGTGCGTGTGTATGTCTGTGGTAGAAACTCTAACATTTGAAGACGTCACATTACATTGACGTCACATTATGACGTATTTTTGTAAGAGGGTTAGACGTCACGCGAAGGAAGTACTGAAAGTCTCGGTCATTATTATTTTGAGCGGGCCGAGACTAGTTGGCAGTCGTGTCCCTGTAAGTAGGCTACATGCAGACAGAAAGATCTAGATCTAGTGTCTCGCTTTCTTGCACAGTTTCACCTATGCTCTTTCTGTGTGTGTGTGCAGGGGCGGACGAGGGGGGCGGGGGGAGGGGGCACGTGCCCCCCCCTCCCGAAAAAAAAAAATTTTTCTATGCTGATTCTATGACCATTTCTAAGTTCAAATGGCACCAGATGGCACCATTTTGCTTCTTTGGGCAAAAATTTTTTCCGGGGGGGCATGCCCCCGGACCCCCCTAGCAAATTCGGGCGCGAAGCGCCCATCACATTCACTTTCGATTCAAAGTGCCCCCCCCCCCCCCCTTACAAAGCAACTGATCCGCCCCTGGTGTGTGTGTATTACGGTGTGTGTCAGTGTGTGTGTGTGTGTGTGTGTGTGTGTGTGTGTGTGTGTGTGTGTGTGTGTGTGTGTGTGTGTGTGTGTGTGTGTGTGTGTGTGTGTGTTACTGTTTGTCGATTTCTTACGTGAGCCTTGATGGCTTCGCCTCTTGTTTTACCATCATTTGTACGAACATTCGTTTGCGAACCGCTGCTGGTGTTTGTTGGACGGAAAGACTTACCACACCGAATACGCATTCTACGCGCTCATTGGTCTATGCAATATGTAAATATTACGTATCCGGTTATTAACCAATGAGCGCATCGGACTACAATCTCCTCGGGCTTGCAACCGCTTTGAGGAACCCAAGCGAAGTGATATGCCGCCGACAGAAACGTTTGGTCGCACACAATACGGTCCCAGGCGAGAAGCTAACAAAAAATAAAAGTACAGTCATCTCCTGACAAGAAAATCTGCTTTACAAAAAGCGCCATCTCACCCGAGACAGCGGAGAGAGGACGAGCGACCGCTGTACACAGACCTCTGTACACACAATCACCAACACCGGCCGTCAGCAAACACAATTTTCACAAGACATTACAAATTGTGCCATATTCTGGCAAGCTCGCCCCATTGTCGAGGGATGTTGATGTAAGCTGAGTTAGTGGTGGTCCCAGACCTGCCTACACTACACATTGGTCCGGTCTTTGCTTTTCCGTGCACGGGGTTTAGGAATTCACACACTCATTCATACATTTTGACACACACAGTCATACACATGCATACTTGGTGTGTATGTCTTAGATCTACTGCAGAAGGACAACCCAGAGATAACAGCTAACAGCGGTGTGTATGTCTCAGGTCTACTGCAGAAGGACAACCCAGAGATAAGAGCGTAACACCAACAGCGGTGTGTATGTCTCAGGTCTACTGCAGAAAGACAACCCAGAGATAACAGCTAACAGTGGTGTGTATGTCTTAGATCTACTGCAGAAGGACAACCCAGAGATAAGAGCGTAACACCAACAGCGGTGTGTATGTCTCAGGTCTACTGCAGAAAGACAACCCAGAGATAAGAGCGTAACACTAACAGCGGTGTGTATGTCTCAGGTCTACTGCAGAAAGACAACCCAGAGATAACAGCTAACAGTGGTGTGTATGTCTCAGGTCTACTGCAGAAGGACAACCCCGAGGTAGCGATGGGCGTGAAGACGCGCCAGGCAATCCGCAGCGTGCTCAACAACCTGCGTGACGAGGTGCACACGCTGCTGCAGGACGGTCTGCTCGAGGAGGCCGAGGGCAACGAGATCGCCGGCGTGAGTTGCACCTAGACAGTCGCCCGGGCACGTGGCTTTTACATTTAGTCAAGTTTGACTTTATTAATACATTCAAATTGACAGGGAATCGAGACGAGGGTGGCGGTGTGTGTAGATACTTACTTACCTTTGCCCCCAGCGAAGCATAGACCATTCACAGCGTTTCTCCATCGCACCCTGCTCTGGGCTGTTCTTTCCGCTTCTGCCCACCTGTTGCCCTGCCTCTTCAGTTCTGCCTCTGTGTGTGACACGCCTCCAGCTGGTTCTCGGCCTCCCTCTCTTTCTTTCACCCTACCTCTTCAGTTCTGCCTCTGTGTGTGACACGCCTCCAGCTGGTTCTCGGCCTCCCTCTCTTTCTTTCACCCTGCCTCTTCAGTTCTGCCTCTGTGTGTGACACGCCTCCAGCTGGTTCTCGGCCTCCCTCTCTTTCTTTCACCCTGCTTCTTCAGTTCTGCCTCTGTGTGTGACACGCCTCCAGCTGGTTCTCGGCCTCCCTCTCTTTCTTTCACCCTGCTTCTTCAGTTCTGCCTCTGTGTGTGACACGCCTCCAGCTGGTTCTCGGTCTCCCTCTCTTTCTTTCACCCTGCCTCTTCAGTTCTGCCTCTGTGTGTGACACGCCTCCAGCTGTTTCTCGGCCTCCCTCTCTTTCTTTCACCCTGCTTCTTCAGTTCTGCCTCTGTGTGTGACACGCCTGTGGACATACAAGTTGACCTGTTCGATAAAATGATTGCTCCAATCTTACTACATGTATATGGATGTGAGGTTTGGGGTTTTGGTTCCTGCGAACTTGCTACTAAACTTCAATTACGTTTTTATAAAATTGTTTTCAAACTAAAAAAATCAACTCCAAATGCTATGATATTTGGTGAACTTGGAAGATATCCACTAGATGTTAATATGAAATGTAGAATGCTTTGCTATTGGTATAAACTGATTAGTCCTATTCATAAAAATAAATGTTCTAGTATTGTGTACTGCTTTACTTATAAATTGTATATCAACAAGATGATTGAATCTGATTATTTATGTTTTATTGAAAAAACCTTAAATGAAATTGGTCTCCCTGGCCTTTGGACTTCTTAAGAAAATGTTCAATATTCAAGCGCATGGTTTAAACAGAAAGTAAAAAGAAGCTTGTATGACCAGTATATCCATAAATGGTTTACAGAAATTGGAACAAAAAATATGTTTTGGAATTATCGAATGTTTAAAGATATTTTTGCATGTGAAGACTATGTCACACACCTGCCATATCAGCAATGTGTTGCAATGATGAAGTTCAGAACATTAAACAACAATTTGCCTGTACAGAAAGAACGTTACCTTAACATCCCGAGGTCAGAAAGAACTTGCACCAAATGTGTATCACAAGACATAGGTGATGAATTCCATTATTTATTTGTCTGTGATTTTTTCAAAGAAGAAAGAGCTGAGTTGTTATCACAAGACATAGGTGATGAATTCCATTATTTATTTGTCTGTGATTTTTTCAAAGAAGAAAGAGCTGAGTTGTTACCACCTTACTATTGGAAAAAACCTAATGCACTTAAATTTAAAAAGTTGTTTGCTACTAACAAAAAGAAATTGCTAAAGAATATTTTGGACTTTATTAATAGAATCTGTAACAGTTTTTCATAATCTTTTTAATTTTTATTTATTTATTATATTAGCATATATCATGATTGTATTGATTGTATTTATTGTTCAAAATGCCCCCAGGGGTTATGGACTAATAAAAAACTTGAAACTTGAAACTTGAGCCTCTGTGTGTGACACGCCTCCAGCTGTTTCTCGACCTCTCTCTCTTTCTTTCACCCTGCCTCTTCAGTCCTGCCTCTGTGTGTGACACGCCTCTAGCTGTTTCTCGACCTCCCTCTCTTTCTCTCACCCTGCCTCTTCAGTTCTGCCTCTGTGTGTGACACACCTCCAGCTGTTTCTCGACCTCCCTCTCTTTCTTTCACCCGGCTTCTTCAGTTCTGCCTCTGTGTGTGACACGCCTCTAGCTGGTTCTCGGCCTCCCTCTCTTTCTTTCACCCGGCTTCTTCAGTTCTGCCTCTGTGTGTGTCACGCCTCCAGCTGTTTCTCGGCCTCCCTCTCTTTCTTTCACCCTGCTTCTTCAGTTCTGCCTCTGTGTGTGACACGCCTCTAGCTGGTTCTCGGCCTCCCTCTCTTTCTTTCACCCTGCTTCTTCAGTTCTGCCTCTGTGTGTGACACGCCTCCAGCTGGTTCTCGGCCTCCCTCTCTTTCTTTTACCCTGCGAGTTCCAAGTGAGAGCCTGTGTGTGTGTTCACAAAACGCAAAAAGTTAAGGATGTTTTCAGTGGTTTAGCACAGATGTTAAACAGCAGTGTTTTGGCCAGCAACATAATTATGTGTGTTTGAAGATCTGCCTTTCTTCTGCCCAAAGTAGTTTTGTTAGATGAAAGCAATGTTTGGGTATGACGTCACATCTTGACCACACCCACCCTCAACATGGCGTGTTTTACGGCATGATTCACTTTTCACCGTCGAAACGGGATTAAATCTGAACAATATTTCACATTTTACACTTCAATGAGTTTCTTTGGAGTCTTAACTTAAAGGGCATACATTTTTCCTTTAAATCTACCGCACAATCAGACTAAACTAACGTGGGAAGAGAGCGACAGCAAGTTTGGAAAACGGCAAGAACTTCTGATGGTGTGTTTGCTGGCTAACTGCAGCCGATATGCAATTAATCTAAATCTACACGTTGTATCGGTTTTGCATTAACATTGTGTGCACGACCGTAACACCACAGAGACAAATGTGACGTATACAGGGTTGTGCCATAAGTGATGCATTCTTTCTTTCTTTCTTTATTTGGTGTTTTACGTCGTTTTCAACCGTTCAAGGTTATATCGCGACGGAGGGAAGGGGGGTGATGGGATAGAGCCACTTGTTAATTGTTTCTTGTTCACAAAAGCACTAATCAACAATTGGCTCCAGGGGCTTGCAACGTAGTACAATATATTACCTTACTGGGAGAATGCAAGTTTCCAGTACAAAGGACTTAACATTTCTTACATACTGCTTGACTAAAATCTTTACAAACATTGACTATATTCTGTACAAGAAACATTTAACAAGGGTAAAAGGAGAAACAGAATCCGTTAGTCGCCTCTTACGACATGCTGGGGAGCATCGGGTAAATTCTTTCTCGTCCCAACCAATATGGGACTCCCCCTAACCCGCGGGGGGCATAAGTGATGCATATTGGAAGACATAAATATAGAGCGGTACATTTAGATCGCCCCAACGAAAAATGGATAACAAAAAATAGAATACTTGCGTAAGGCCTTTGGACTTTGGTATGTAGTTGTGTGTCCTTTGCTCCTTATTACAGACTACAGTTTGCAAGAAAGCAATGCGTGCAGAGTTTTAAATAAGTGGATTTGGGATGCTACCAAGTGATGACTGACAGCTACATCCAGATTTGAGTTTGACTAGTTGGTGCTGGGAGAGCTGGGAAAGCGCTGTAGTTGAGTTTGAAGATAAAACCATTTGTCATCATTTTCACGAGTTTTCATTCACAAGTATCTGGGAAATAAATCTCATGTTCCCCAGGCAATAAATCCCCGGTTACCATAGTTGCAGGAAGCAGGTTATACATGGATAATCAAAAGCAAACCCAATAGAAACGCTCGGGGATTCTTCGGCTCTTTTCATTGGTGTTTCCCCAGACCTAAACAGACGACACGACACTGCTTTGCAAAGTTCCACAAACGAACTGGCAAAATTAAACAAAAAAACAAATTCATCATAAACAAATGAAACCTACCGATATGTTTTGTCTTCTTACAAAGTCATGGAGTGCGTGTATCTGTGTTTCGATACACAGACGTTCGGAGATACTGACACGAACGTCAAGTTCAAGTCAAACCAATTGACCCCTGACACACACATTTTGACCCGTGCACAAGACGTTGTGTCGATAAACGAAGCGCAAATAAGAAACAAGAAAATTGGTTGATTAAAATCAACATGGCCGAAGCAATGTTTTCATAAAAGAAGCGGTAGTGTACGGGCACATGTTGTATTTGGGTTACATGTGTTGCAGAGTATTTGAAAATACGTAGGCATAAAAACATGCAAAGAAGAGTGATAAGTCCCTGTTGTGAATATAGTCAAGTGGATAAATTGATTACTTATGTATCACTCTAGTTTTACTGCCACAGCAGTCCCTCTCATGAACGGACACCCGAGGGCCAGTGCAAACCTGTCCGTACATTGCAGGTGGCCGGTCACGGGAGAGGCCCTCCCCCCATCACACACTCAGGCACACAGACGGATTGAGTGAGTCTTTGCTACTGGTGAACGAGCTCTACTTAAAGGCACAGTAAGCCTCCCGTAAACCATCACAGAGCTCCCCGAGCGTCTAAATACAGTACAAGCATACTTCCATTTGAACGCTCACCGAACGGGAACATCCTGGCTGCTTTCTGTCGAGCGTGAGACATTTTCCAAGAATTTATTTTCGTGGACTTGGCCCTGAAGAACAATGGCGCCTCGTTTTTGCGCTAGACCTAACTTTTAAAATCTAAATAATAAATTGACAGCTTGTTACACAAACATTCTTTAATCATAAAAGAATTCGTTTTTCATCAAGACAAGATCAGAACAATTCGAAGTTGTGAAAGTTTAAAAAAAGAAAAGCCCGGAAGCAGGGTCACGCAAGGGTCGTAGCAGACGACGGCCCGGTTTATCAGTGCAAATCGCCGTTCCTCTCAACAGTCAAAAGCCATCGCTAGAGTTCTTGTGAACCACAGCCGTTGTTTCGTGCATAAAAAACGTGCTATTGTAGATAAGCTCACGTCGAGTCGCATTCAAATGACTAACTATGACGACTGCATTGTGAAAAGGGGGAAAACTGGATCACACGGGTTCACGATGGCTCAGGGGTAAGATAAACCACGCAAAAATAAATTCTTTGAAAATTGTTCGCTCTTTACGGAGGGCACCTAGGATGTTCTCAATTGGTGAGTGTTTAAATGAAAGGGTGTTTGTACTGCGTGTAAAAGCCTGACCGTATCTGTGATGGTTTACGGGAGGCTTACTCTGCCTTTAATGTACTAAAACAATAAGGTCAAACTACTACAACGTATAACTAAAACAGACCTGGGAACCCATAGCATAGGATTTCGCCGTATTTTGTACGCATGATTGTCGAGAATACGCTCAGTACGGTCAGTGTGGAAAAAATACGACGAGAAAAATTCCCAGACTACTTTTCTTCACAAGCCCATCCTGAAGCCGATCCAGAATTTTGGCACATGATTACGTCACTATATTAGCCGCCGTCGAAAAAAAAAAATAATCGGATCGTGTCAATCAATCAAAACAACCAGGCAAACGAAAGTACGGTATTTGGCGAAATCGGCTCCGAGAATAAACAAGTGAAACAAAGAAGAAAAGTGAAAAAGTTTGAAGAAATATATCACACACACACAATTTGTAACCAACACACACATGTAGTCCCGCCCGGAATAAGCTTTTTTGGGAACATTTACGACTTTTGCGCACATTTCGAGCAGAAGAAAACGCAACATGGCGGCTCTCGCTCGACTATCGCGAGACACAAGAAACCGAAATCTCGCGCGCGCGAGATCCTGATACATCCGGTGTTTCTCTGTACGCTTGTCACGACGACTTGTTGACAAACGAAGATTCGCGAAAGAAAGAGAAAAGCGCCGAGTCTTGAGTAGAGAGCTAATAAAGTACCGGTAATCGCTAATCGAGCGAAATGAAAATCCGCGGCGACTTCCATTAGGTGAATGCTATTTAAGTTTAGGTAACGATTTAGCCGCATCCTTTTATAAGCCGCAATGCGATTTTTTTTTAAAAAGTCGCGGCTTGTAGTCCGTCAAATACAGTACAGTTTTTGTCAGTAAAAATTGAAAAAAAGCATTTGTTTTAAATGTATAGGTAAACTTAATTAACGGTGTGACGGACGCGCATGAGGCATGTTTTAATCATGGATGTGCAAACGCTGTGTGGAGTACGCTCATTTTTTTGAAAATACACCAAGTTTGTTTGAGAATACTCAAAGTGCAAAACAGGGGTTCCCAGGTATAGTGAAAGGAAAAAAAAACTGTCCCGTAAAAATGACGTTAAATGAACGGTGTCAAAAAAAGAGAGATAAAAGAAATCCTCAAATTCCTGAGGATACAGGCACCCCATGAAAGCAGCCACGAATACACACTTTGCAAAAATATTAATTGAAAACCTGCATGTCGTACTTTCTTTTTTTCTGGCTTTATTGAATGCTTCAGGCACTGACCTTTCCCTGTCCAGTTTCCTCTTTCGTCTCTCTTAACCTTCTCTTACCCACCCCCCCCCCCCCCCCCCACTCGGACAGAACAAACTTCTAATCTGCAAGGCAGAGTACACATTTTCTAAAGGGAAGACTACTCCTCTTCAATTATATTCAGAGATCTTCCAGCTGTCTCTACCATAAGCCAAATGGTCGAGTTACCCCACTTCTGACCTGAATCACCCCCCTCCTGCTGGGTACACGTGCTCTCAAGTTAACACAAGACTGACACCTCTGCTTTGACCTGCGTGCCAGGAGTCGGATGAGAGAGAGAGAGAGTGAGGGGGGAGAGAGGGAGAGAGAGAGAGAGAGAGATAGAGAGAGAGAGGGAGAGAGAGAGAGAGAGAGAGAGAGAGAGAGAGAGACACACACACACACACACACACACATAGACAGACATACATGGAAAGACAGAGGCGGAGAGACTCAGAGGGAGACACAGACAATACAAAGACATACATACAGAGAGAGACAGAGAAAGAGAGAGACAGAGACAGACAGATAGACAGAGTGACTCGAGACGGAGAAACAGATAAATGAACACCGGGTGAGAGAAAATGACTCGAGAGAGAGAGCGCATGAGATCTCGAGAGAGAGAAAAAGATTGAGAGAGAGACAGATACACACACAGACACGAAGGCAGAGCGAGGGAGAGACGGAGAGAGTTGCATGGAGTGTACGTGACAGACAGTGTGTGTTGCTATAAACAGACAGACGAGGTGCAGCTCATTTCCGAAACAGCGCAATTGGGACAAAAGTGACATGATACTGTTTGAATTCCAAAAAAGCGCAGCTCATTTCCGGAGCAGCACAGATAACAAAGTTGGTTTCAACAACTGATCTCGTAAGAACGGTAACGAACGACTCGTGTCACCTCTCGCAACGCATTGCAATAGATGTCAGCTCCTGCGGCCTCCAATAACAATAACAGCAAAGAACAGAGCAACAAGACATGCAAACATCTCACAAAGCCGAGCAAGCAGAATGACAGGTCTAATGAACAGAGCAACAAGACATGTAAACATCTAACAAAGCCGAGCAAGCAGAATGACAGGTCTAATGAACAGAGCAACAAGACATGTAAACATCTAACAAAGCCGAGCAAGCAGAATGACAGGTCTAATGAACAGAGCAACAAGACATGTAAACATCTAACAAAGCCGAGCATCTAACATCTAACAAAGCCGAGCAAGCAGAATGACAGGTCTAATGAACATAGCAACAAGACATGCAAACATCTAACAAAGCCGAGCAAGCAGAATGACAGGTCTAATGAACATAGCAACAAGACATGGAGCAACAAGACATGCATACATCTAACAAAGCCGAGCAAGCAGAATGACAGGTCTAATGAACAGAGCAACAAGACATGTAAACATCTAACAAAGCCGAGCAAGCAGAATGACAGGTCTAATGAACAGAGCAACAAGACATGGAGCAACAAGACATGCAAACATCTAACAAAGCCGAGCAAGCAGAATGACAGGTCTAATGAACAGAGCAACAAGACATGGAGCAACAAGACATGCAAACATCTAACAAAGCCGAGCAAGCAGAATGACAGGTCTAATGAACATAGCAACAAGACATGCAAACATCTAACAAAGCCGAGCATCTAACATCTAACAAAGCCGAGCAAGCAGAATGACAGGTCTAATGAACAGAGCGACACGACATGCAAACATCTAACAAAGCCGAGCAAGCAGAATGACAGGTCTAATGAACATAGCAACAAGACATGCAAACATCTAACAAAGCCGAGCAAGCAGAATGACAGGTCTAATGAACATAGCAACAAGACATGGAGCAACAAGACATGCATACATCTAACAAAGCCGAGCAAGCAGAATGACAGGTCTAATGAACAGAGCAACAAGACATGTAAACATCTAACAAAGCCGAGCAAGCAGAATGACAGGTCTAATGAACAGAGCAACAAGACATGGAGCAACAAGACATGCAAACATCTAACAAAGCCGAGCAAGCAGAATGACAGGTCTAATGAACAGAGCAACAAGACATGGAGCAACAAGACATGCAAACATCTAACAAAGCCGAGCAAGCAGAATGACAGGTCTAATGAACATAGCAACAAGACATGCAAACATCTAACAAAGCCGAGCATCTAACATCTAACAAAGCCGAGCAAGCAGAATGACAGGTCTAATGAACAGAGCGACAAGACATGCAAACATCTAACAAAGCCGAGCAAGCAGAATGACAGGTCTAATGAACATAGCAACAAGACATGCAAACATCTAACAAAGCCGAGCAAGCAGAATGACAGGTCTAATGAACAGAGCAACAAGACATGGAGCAACAAGACATGCAAACATCTAACAAAGCCGAGCAAGCAGAATGACAGGTCTAATGAACAGAGCAACAAGACATGGAGCAACAAGACATGCAAACATCTAACAAAGCCGAGCAAGCAGAATGACAGGTCTAATGAACAGAGCAACAAGACATGGAGCAACAAGACATGCAAACATCTAACAAAGCCGAGCAAGCAGAATGACAGGTCTAATGAACATAGCAACAAGACATGCAAACATCTAACAAAGCCGAGCATCTAACATCTAACAAAGCCGAGCAAGCAGAATGACAGGTCTAATGAACAGAGCGACAAGACATGCAAACATCTAACAAAGCCGAGCAAGCAGAATGACAGGTCTAATGAACATAGCAACAAGACATGCAAACATCTAACAAAGCCGAGCAAGCAGAATGACAGGTCTAATGAACAGAGCAACAAGACATGCAAACATCTAACAAAGCCGAGCAAGCAGAATGACAGGTCTAATGAACATAGCAACAAGACATGCAAACATCTCACAAAGCCGAGCAAGCAGAATGACAGGTCTAATGAACATAGCAACAAGACATGCAAACATCTAACAAAGCCGAGCAAGCAGAATGACAGGTCTAATGAACATAGCAACAAGACATGCAAACATCTAACAAAGCCGAGCAAGCAGAATGACAGGTCTAATGAACAGAGCAACAAGACATGCAAACATCTAACAAAGCCGAGCAAGCAGAATGACAGGTCTAATGAACATAGCAACAAGACATGCAAACATCTAACAAAGCCGAGCAAGCAGAATGACAGGTCTAATGAACATAGCAACAAGACATGGAGCAACAAGACATGCATACATCTAACAAAGCCGAGCAAGCAGAATGACAGGTCTAATGAACAGAGCAACAAGACATGCAAACATCTAACAAAGCCGAGCAAGCAGAATGACAGGTCTAATGAAAAACAAAGAGGCACTGAGTCGGAAACAAGATCGCGATTCTTTCCTTCGCTGCACGACGCAAATCTTCTGTGACCTTTAACCCAACGTAGCTTCCCCTTTCGATCACTAAGCTTAATAATTATTTACAACAGAAAGCCGAGGGGGTGGAATACCGAGATGAACCTACAGAACTGGGCATCCTCAAACCTGACATATTCATCCCAACATTTTATGAACTCAAAAACACAGAAAGTTGCTTTCACACGCCAGCTTTGATTGCCAGTGATTATCAAAACGGAACTCGTGTGGTTATCAAAACGATACTCGTGTTTCAAAGCATGGCTCCCTGTGTTGATTGTGCACTTATTTTCTCACTATCAAAATGATGACAAAAACGATGTTTGGAGGTTTGTTGTCAGACCAACTTTTTTGTCGGTCCTCGGGGGGGCATATCGACTTTTGTTTCAAAACAAAAGACCATAGGCTCCCCAGAGGACCGACAAGAAAGCTGGTCTGACAACAAACCTCCAAACATCTTATAATATTATCAACAATATTAAGATGTCAAGACTGGGATGGTCAGAAAATACTCTTCCTCTGTTTATCTGTTTTCTAGTCACGGCTGACAAAGAGGTCACATCATGTAATGTCACCATGGAAAATATTGTGACACTCAGTTGTTTCGTTCTGACGAAGCAAAGTTTTGCTCGACGCTCCAAATTTCAGTTATAAGTTTGTCGACCTCGAGTATGCATCACTCCTTTTCATCCCTCTGCATGCGACTTTGTATTCTTAGCAAGTGGTTGTGCCGAGTTTGTTAACCGGTTTCTAAACCGGTATTTATTTACAAGTGCAAACCCTGAATCTCACATGAACTGATAACCAATAATGAAGTTCAGTCACAAATTGTGTATTTTTTTGGAAGAAATTTCTATCAAAAGAAATATTCATTTCTAGTATTTTAGATTTTTGCCGGTAAAAATGTCCGAGCAACGCAATTCGTGACATGATGTGCGCGTGTGATTCAGATGATCGAGACCAAGATGAAGAAACTGCTGACCGCCCCGCCCAAAGTGCCTCTACCTTCCACAGAGAAGATTCTCTTCAATGTCCCCTGGATACAGGATAACGCAGAGCTGGTCGAATTCATCAAGGTAAGACTGAAAGCAAAGTTCACCTGTCGCTACTTCAGTGGCCGCTTTCATGGGATCTTGACCATAGACATTTTCTAACGATTAAAATACTTCTTGTTTGCAATGATATATCATTTTTGAATGATCTTCGTAATCGGTAAGTTGAAAGAATCAGCAGTGTTCTACTGTATGGCCGCGTGGCCGTCGGGCCGTGCGTGATCATACAAGGCCAAAAAAAAAAATAGGTCTGTTTACGGTAACCCGACCGACCCTATTTTTTTCGCGCGACCCTAGACTTTTTTTTGGCATTTGGGAGAAAAAAAAGAGAGAAAAAAAAAATCTTTTGGTTTTTTTTGCAAAATAACGTAAACATATGGTTTTTTGGAGAAAAAAAAATTAAAAACAAATAAAAAAAATTAAAAAAATTCCAGACCTACCGACCCTATTTTTTTGGCCTATGTTACCGTAAACAGACCTTCTTTTTTTTTTGCCCAACTTAACGCTGAGGATTTCTTTGAACTATTTGAAGCCGGAGCTCAAACGTTTCCAAAGGATTACAAATGCTCTGTGTTGGTGTTAAGGAGAGTCGAACAAGCGTTTACCGTTCTAATTTCAAGTTAAAATGTGTTTGTGGGGGAGGGGGGGGGGGGGGGGGGGGGGTGTTGTGGAGATGACGTTGCAGCGAGTTTAATAAAAACCGTTCTCGTAGAGCAGAGGACGGATTGTGAGAGACATGTGTGAGCATAGGGTAGCTCAGGTGGTAGAGCCGGGTAGCTCAGGTGGTAGAGCCGGGTAGCTCAGGTGGTAGAGCCGGGTAGCTCAGGTGGTAGAGCCGGGTAGCTCAGGTGGTAGAGCCGGGTAGCTCAGGTGGTAGAGCCGGGTAGCTCAGGTGGTAGAGCCGGGTAGCTCAGGTGGTAGAGCCGGGTAGCTCAGGGGGTAGAGCCGGGTAGCTCAGGTGGTAGAGCCGGGTAGCTCAGGGGGTAGAGCCGGGTAGCTCTGGGGGTAGAGCCGGGTAGCTCAGGTAGTAGAGCCGGGTAGCTCAGGTGGTAGAGCCGGGTAGCTCAGCTCAGGGGGAAGAGCCGGGTAGCTCAGGTGGTAGAGCCGGGTAGCTCGGGTGGTAGAGCCGGGTAGCTCAGGGGGTAGAGCCTGGTAGCTCAGGTGGTAGAGCCGGGTAGCTCAGGGGGTAGAGCCGGGTAGCTCAGGTGGTAGAGCCGGGTAGCTCAGGGGGTAGAGCCGGGTAGCTCAGGTGGTAGAGCCGGGTAGCTCAGGGGGTAGAGCCGGGTAGCTCAGGGGGTAGAGCCGGGTAGCTCAGGGGGTAGAGCCGGGTAGCTCAGGGGGTAGAGCCGGGTAGCTCAGGGGGTAGAGCCGGGTAGCTCAGGGGGTAGAGCCGGGTAGCTCAGGTGGTAGAGCCGGGTAGCTCAGGTGGTAGAGCCCTGGACTTGTGATCCTAGGGTGACGGGTTGGAATCCAGGCCGGAATGGTCACGGGTCAACTTTATGTGTAGACTCAGAGACGGTATCCATGTCCCACCCCGTGTCACCACAGTGGAACGTAAAAGACCTCGGTCATTCTGCCATAAGTGCAGGTGGCTGATAACACCTAAACACACACACCTGGGTAGCGCCACTCTTGTTGCTGCTAGCTTTCCACTTGGAGGACGCGACCCGACTTTCCCAGCATTGGGATAATAACGTAAATGAAAGTAAATAAAATGAAATGCTTTGTCCCAGTCGCGTGCTCGCCTGATGAACTACGAATACGGCGAAATCATCATGCACCAAGACGAACCGACCACCGGACTCGCCATCATTCTCTCCGGACTGGTCAAGGTGAGCACACTCGCCATCATTCTCTCCGGACTGGTCAAGGTGAGCACACTCACAACCAACAACGGGGTCATGTAACGCCTGTTCGTGGGGCTAGTGTTAGACCTTTTTTGTATTAATTAAAAACATCTAAGCAACTTGCATATAGTGCTTAAGAAGAAAAGTTGTTGACGACGGTTAGTACTATCTTGTGTTGCAAGGGGTCAGTGCTACTCTCAATCGTTTTTGCTCTACCTTGGTAAGTGTCTCAGTGATACGACCAAAAATGGGGTACATTTCAACGCTGTCTTTTACATTTCTCAAGTTTCACAGTCTGCAAGTTTGACTTTTCCCTGGAGAATAGACCATGATGGAGACACACACTCGACATGAGACATCTCACAGTCTCACTTATAGTCTCACTGACAAGAAATGTAATTTAAGAGAGGCGCACTTTTAGCAAGCATTGAGATGACAGTGGGACACACGATGTCGGTGTGAGAAGTAACTTCACCAGCCACTGACCTCAAGGCCACGCAAAGCAAATTGAAATAAAGCGAAGCATACACACCACGCGCGTTCACCGGCTGAAACAGGTCTCTTACTATATATATTTACATTTTACTTGTATTTGTACTGCACAGAAAAAGAGTTGCATTTCCATGTTAGCGAAGTATTAAGATTGTGTCACAACTTGAAAAAAGATCGCCTACATTTTTTTTCTCACTACCTTGGACAGTGCAAGCTTTCGTTACACGTCTATTGCAATTACTATGTCGGTAAGGTATCAAAAGTGTGACACAAATTTACCGAAACTGGACATAAAATGGAAGTACTTCAACATCCCATTCAAATTATGTTACAAATCTTCTTCTCCTTTGTCGGTACTGATAACATGATCCTTTAGACGCAGGGCGTTCTTTAACGCGAGGATGACGCTGTCTAGTGTTGAGTCTCCATTTGCTGATGAAGTCTTGTTTTGTGTTGGCTTCAAAGCCTTATGTGCATAGCACAAAGTAAAAGCCTTGACATCCTTGTACTGATTTTTGCCAGCTGGAACTACACATACCCTTGGACTCCCCGATGGGAGACCAAAGGTACATAACTCGCATCCTGGACTTCCTGACGTCCGGTAACGTTCTGGGCGAGATAGGCGTGCTCACCAACAAACCCCGCACTGCAACCGTCAAGTGTGAAACTGCCGTGCAGGTTGGTGTGTGTGTGTGTGTGTGTGTGTGTGTGTGTGTGTGTGTGTGTGTGTGTGTGTGTGTGTGTGTGTGAGTGTGTGTGTTTGTGTGTGTGTGTGTGTGTGTGTGTGTGTGAGTGAGTGTGCGTGAGTGTGCGTAAACGCGTGAGTGCGTGCGTGCGCGCACGTGTGTGTGTATGTGTGTGTGTGCGCGTGTGTGTGTGTGTGAGTGTGAGTGTCTGAGAGATAGAGAGAGACAGAGCGACCAAGCACCCACATTCCTTTGGTGCAAGTGCTCTTTTTACATTTAGTCAAGTTTTGACTAAATGTTTTAACGTAGAGGGAGGAATCGAGACGAGGGTTGTGGTGTATGTGTGTGTGTGTAGAGCGATTCAGACCAAACTACTGGACCGATCTTTATGAAATTTGACATGAGAGTTCCTGGGAATGATATCCCCGGACTTTTTTTCTTTTTTTCGATAAATACCTTTGATGACGTCATATCCGGCTTTTTGTAAAAGTTGAGGCGGCACTGTCACACCCTCATTTTTCAATCAAATTGATTGAAATTTTGGCCCAGCAATCTTCGACGAAGGCCGGACTTCGGTATTGCATTTTAGCTTGGTGGCTTAAAAATTAATTAATGACTTTGGTCATTAAAAATCTGAAAATTGTAAAAAAACACTTTTTTTTTTAAACGATCCAAATTTACGTTTATCTTATTTTTCATTATTTTCTGATTTCAAAAACATATAAATATGTTATATTCGGATTAAAAACAAGCTCTGAAAATTAAAAATATAAAAATTATTATTAAAATAAAATTTCCGAAATCGATTTAAAAACAATTTCATCTTATTCCTTGTGGGTTCCTGATTCCAAAAACATATAGATGTGATATGTTTGGATTAAAAACACGCTCAGAAAGTTAAAAAGAATAGAGATAAAGAAAAGCGTGCTATCCTTCTCAGCGCAACTATTACCCCGCTCTTCTTGTCAATTTCACTGCCTGTGCATCGAGCGGTGGACTGACGATGCTACGAGTATACGCTCTTGCTGTAAAAATGCAGTGAGTTCAGTTTCATTCTGTTAGTTCGACAGCTTGACTAAATGTTGTAATTTGGCCTTACGCGACTTGTTTGTTTGTTTGTTTGTTCGTTCATGGGCTGAAACTCCCACTTTTACGTGTATGACCGTTTTTCCGTTTTTACCCCGCCATTTAGGCAGCCATACGCCGCTTTCGGAGGAAGCATGCTGGGTATGTTCGTGTTTATATAACCCACCGAACTCTGACATGGATTACAGGATCTTTTTCGTGCGCACTTGGTCTTGTGCTTGCGTGTAGACACGGGGGTGTTCGGACACCGAGGAGAGTCTGCACACAAAGTTGACTCAGAAATAAATCTCTCGCCGAACGTGGGGACGAACTCACGCGGACAGCGGCCAACTGGATACACATCCAGCGCGCTACCGACTGAGCTACATCCCCGCCCCGGTGCAAGTGCTCTAAGCAAGGGCACACTTTGTCTGATGTTTGCTTTATGAAAAAAGGAATGCGTGGGCGACCTGGCATATTCTTGTGCTCGCTTTTGCTAATACTGATAGTTTGATATTGACACAAAATAATACATGTTTGTCATATGTTTGGCCACAAGATGGATGTACATTCCTGACTGCCTATAGTGACAACCCTAGGGACCGACACACAGTGGTCGTTATAGCCAAGTGCTCATTCTGGAAACATTAGTACTGTAAAAGAAAAACTCGTCTGGGACCTTGAGTTGGTCGTGGTAGACAGGTGGCCGCTTTGGAGAGGTGGTCGCACAGGCTGTAGTGTCCTCTTTTCCCCTCTGTATCCCCAGCTGCTTGAGCTGGACATCGATGACGTGTGCCAAGCGTTCAAGAAATTTGATTACCTGGATCCACCCCTCAAGGACCGCCTGTGGAGACTGTCGGCCATGCGTGTGTGTGCCGGCATCTTCCTCGACCAGCCTGCCTTTGCCGTCAGTTCTCGTTTGTGTGTGTTTGTGTGTTTGTGTGTGTGTGTGTGTGTGTGTTAGTGCGCGCGCGCGCGTGTGTGTGTGTATGTGTGTGTGTTTTGGGTGTGTGTGTGTATGCGTGTGTGTGTGTGTGTGTGTGTGTGTGTGTGAGTGTGTTTGTGCATGTGTGTGTGTGTTTTGGTGTGTGTGTGTGTGTGTGTGTGTGTGTGTGTGTTTGTGTGTGTGTATATTTATGTGTATGAGCGCCTGCGTTTGTGATTGTGTGTGTGTGTGTGTGTGTGTGTGTGTGTGTGTGTGTGTGTGTGTTTGTATGTGTGTGTGTGTGGCGTAGCGAGTGCGCGCGGGTGTGCTTGTGTGTGTATGATTGTTTTGGTTTGCTTGTTTGTTTGCTTGCTTGCTTGTTTTATTTCTTTGCTTGATAATGACATGTCATTGTTAATGTTTTTTTGTTTTTGTTTCTTTGGGTGCGTATTATTTATAGGAATATGTAATATTGTTAAACTAGTTCATGTATTGGCTTTTACTTTTGTTCGTGTTTGTTTGGAAGTGTTTGTGTATTTGTTGTCTCCATTGTGACGTCGTAGCAAGGACAGGTTGTGAGACTGGGCGTCAGCCTCACATCTCATGCCTCGAGCAATACAGATCGTTCGTTCGAACATCTCTCCATGTAAACCATCGTGTAAACCACGTATGATCGGTCCAGGCTTTTACACAACATACGAGCTACCCCACTAGCACACTACCCACTAGGACACTACCCCACTAGCACACTAACCCACTAGCACACTACCCCACTACCCCACTAGGACACTACCCCACTAGCACACCACCCCACTAGCACACTACCCTTCTAGCACACTACCACACTACCCCACTAGCACACTACCCCACTACCCCACTAGCACACTACCCCACAAGGACACTACCCCACTACCACACTACCCCACACGCACACTACCCCACTACCCCACTGGCACACTACCCCACTAGAACACTACCCCACTAGGACACTACGCCACTAGCACACTACCCCACTGGCACACTACCCCACTAGCACACTACCCCACTAGGACACTACGCCACTAGGACACTACCCCACTGACACACTACCCCACTAGCACACTACCCCACTACCCCACTAGGACACTACCCCACTAGGACACTACCCCACTAGGACACTACCCCACTGGCACACTACCCCACTACCCCACTAGGACACTACCCCACTAGGAAACTACCCCACTAGGACACTACCCCACTAGCACACTACCCCACTGGCACACTACCCCACTAGGACACTACCCCACTGGCACACTACCCCACTAGGACACTACCCCACTAGGACACTACCCCACTAGGACACTACCCCACTGGCACACTACCCCACTGGCACACTA
>NC_090251.1:57685905-57743405 GCF_037325665.1 Littorina saxatilis
CAACCAGCCAGCCCTTTGCAGGCCCTCCATGTCCATGGCTCACGACAACAGTACAGGGCAGGACGACTTGGGCAGGCTCAGTCCCAACAGGCTTCATTTGCTGCATGATGCCGGTACGAATGCTTTTGATTATAGTAACCTTACATGAACGAACTTAGGGTAGGCATTAGTGGATTTTAATGTGCTGATGTTAGGAAATAGAAGGAGAATGTGGGTGGGTTTGTTCGCATCGAAAATAGATGACATTTCCGCACACAAATTAGTCAGAGGGTATCGTGCACATTTCTAAATAATAGTAGTTCTACGTCACTTTAATGAACATATGTGTTGCGTAAACAAAAACCACAGCAGTGAGAATATCAGATATATACTGTTCAAAAAAAGAAACGCATAGCTTGTAATATTTGGTTAATTTAGTTATATGGCTACAAGGATATCCACCAAACTGCAGAAAATGTTTATCTGGTCGTCGACCTTTCGTCCATTGCCACAAGTGAGCTCTGCACGTGACGCATGCGTTATCAGTGGCTACAATGTCAAAATTGCTCATTAGGCATGACCACTCGTCATGCTTCAGTGTAATCTCGTGAAACGCGGGGAATATTGAGCTCTCACCATGTCTTCCAAAACCCATAAAAGCGGATTGTTCGCCACAAAGAAATCAGACGACAATTCATCGACGAAAGATGGCCCGATTGAGCAGAGAAGACCGCCAAATTGCATTGGGTCGTTTACAAGCAGGCCAAAGTCAAAGTGCAATCGCCAGGCACTTCCACGTGTCCCAGAGCACCATCAGTAGACTGTGGGTCAGGTTTCAAGCCACTGCTCCGTTGCTGACTTGCCACGAGCGGGAAGACCAAGGGCGACAACTGCTGCTCACGACCGCTTCATACGGCTCCGCCACCTCCGGAATCGTTTCCTGTCGGCCTCATCTTCTGTCCAGGCTCTCCCCGGGCCACACCGATTATCGGACCAGACCGTGCGGAACCGCCTGCATGAAGCTGGTTTGAGAGCTCGCAGACCTCACAGAGGAGCTGTCCTCACCCGCCGCCATCGCCAGAACCGAGTGCAGTGGGGCAACCAGCACCTTCGCTGGACCGTCCGGAATCACTGGAGACACGTGTGGTTCAGCGACGAGTCCTACTTCCTGCTCCAGCGACATGATGGTCGGAGGAGGGTCTACCGGAGAGTAAACGAACGTTACGCGCCCAACTGTGTGGATGAGGCACCCGTTCATGGTGGTGGAGGCGTCATGGTGTGGGGGCCGATCAATACCGTTGGAAGGAGCACCCTGGTGCACGTCCAAGGGCGCATAACTGCCCAGCGATACGTGGAGGAAATTCTGCGCCCACACGCCCTTCCTCTTCTGGCTGACCAGGATGCCATATTCCAGCAGGACAACGCTCGCCCGCACACAGCACGACTCACCACCCAGTTCCTCACCGACCACCATGTCCAGGTGCTTCCCTGGCCATCCATGTCGCCAGACATGAACCCGATAGAACACCTCTGGGATGAATTGGACAGACGTGTGCGCAGGCGAGAAGAAGCGCCGGCAAATCACCGCGATCTATTGCAGGCACTTCAGGAGGAGTGGGACACCATCCCACAGCAAGATATCCGGCATCTGATCCAGTCCATGCCCAGAAGGTGCCGGGCAGTTGTTGCTGCTCAAGGCAGTCACACCCCCTACTGACTTGACAGCCTCGGCACCCAATCGTATTGATTGACTGATTGATTTGAAGATGCAAATGAACTGTGTGTGCATTCAACTGTGTCCATACCAAATTTCAAACAAATAATCTAAATATTGGATTTTCTGTTAATTTTTTCGAAAAATAAAACAAATTTGGCAAGTAGCAACTATGCGTTTCTTTTTTTGAACAGTATACGTTTGTACGGGCTATCTTTTATCAAGTGACTATCTGGGATTAGATCGTCTGCTTCGGTTGTAGTTGTGGAGAATCTGGACCAAGTTTCAAGTACGTGTGACGCCATAGCTACATGTACAGGTACACGTAGAGGTACTTGTCTGGGCTACATCTAGATCTCTTTATTATATACTGAAGGATCACTAAAATAAAAAGAAAACACACCAGTAACCAGGTTAGGTACGTTTATATCTATAATCAATATTTCGGCACGTTACTGCCTTCTTCGGGATGGTAAGCTTATCACCATCAATTATTATTATGAAGGATCACTAGTAGGAAAATAGATACTGATTTTCCTTTTTACCTGCTGCGTTATACTACGTGACTTTTGCATTTTTTCAAAAGTACAACATCAAAATAAATCTTGAAGTGATTGAAATAAAGTGCACTCCAACTCTAAACAGTATGATGTTTCAGGCTCGATACGCTCCGATCATTCTAGAAAACTCATATTCATGGAAAGGTAACCGAACCAAAGATAGAAATATCGGGTACCATCAGTGGTGATTTAGAATGGTTGGTATGCCTCTTAACAGTAACTACATTAATTTTGTATTAATGCATACTGTCGGTATTGTATGCCTCTCAGCAGTGAGTTCATTCATGTTGTACTAATGCATACTGTCGGTTTGTTTGCCTCTTAGCAGTGACTACATTCATTTTGTATAAATGCATACCGTCGGTATTGTATGCCTCTTAGCAGTGACTGCATTCATTTTGTATAAATGCATACCGTCGGTATTGTATGCCTCTTAGCAGTGACTGCATTCATTTTGTATTAATGCATACTGTCGGTATTGTATGCCTCTTAGCAGTGACTGCATTCATTTTGTATTAATGCATACTGTCGGTATTGTATGCCTCTCAGCAGTGACTACATTCATTTTGTACCAATGCATATTGTATCTCACATATAACGGCATGAATACATTGTTGAAAGCAGCAAGGGCAAGCCACTCATGCATGGAGAGAGGTCCCGCAGGAGTGGTCACTCTCAGAGACATAAGAAAGGACGAGCGGAACAGCATTCTGGCCTGTGCCGGCCAGTTCAGACGGGTGAGTGCCTTAATGATATTCGATACCGATACATGCCTTAATGGTATACGATACCGGCACATGCCTTAATGATATACGATACCGGCACATGCCTTAATGATATACGATACCAATACATGCACAGCCTCACGATTCATTTTCTTCTGCTGATATGTCAAAGTCACTGAGAAAACTTCGGTCTCGATTTCTTTGACAATTCCTCGGGAGACATGCAAAAGTAGTGACCGACATTTTATGTGGCGCCATTATTCACGTTATGACTTCTTTCCACCTTTGTTTTGCTTTTGACTTCACATATTTCAAGGACAGAAAGAGACAGCATGTTTGTTTTGTTTCCAATCGTATGTCTGTAAGTGATGGCTGCAATCACTACATTCCTCCCTTCTCTTTTTATATCCCTCCAAGAATTCTTCCAGTCACTCTTTTCTTCATCCTCTTTCTGTCGCCCATACCTCTTTCTGTCGCCCATACCTCTTTCTGTCGCCCATACCTCTTTCTGTCGCCCATACCTCTTTCTGTCGCCCATACCTCTTTCTGTCGCCCATACCTCTTTCTTGCTCTTTCATTCTGTCTGTCTCTCATCAACATGCAATGAAGATCCATAACAGTGTGTATGCGCGCGCGTATGTTTGTTTGTGTATGTTTGTGTGTCTACGTTTGTTTGTGTGTGTGTGTGTGTGTGTGTGTGTGTGTGTGTGTGTGTGTGTGTGTGTTGTCTAACCTACCTGACGGACATTGACTTTATGTTGACTTCAGGGGACAAGGTATTACAGCAAGCCGGGGATAGCCAGGAGGTCGCTGTCATCCAACCTCGCTGTTCAGTACGTATCTCGCAAGGACGATCTTTTCTTGAGTTCCGAGTTTCACTTTTGTATCACTTGGATTTCAGTATCTTAAACACCATCAGTCATTTCGTAATTCAGACATCCATACCTTGAAATACGGTAAGGTAACGTAGCAGTATAGTTCACCAAACACTGCCTGGTCTTGCCGATGCCTCACTCTCCCCCTCTCACACCCACCCCCACCCCCAACAGTGCCACCCAAACCCTCTTCATTGATTTTTCTGGGCATCTATGCAATTGTGTTAATGCACAGCGATTAGCCCTTCGTGTCAGTGTGCGGAATTGGTCAAAACAGGAGCATAAGTTTTGTTGTGTTGCTCGTTGGTCAAAACAGGAACGTAAGTTTTGTTGCGTTGTGTCAGTGTGTGGCATTGGTCAAAACAGGAACGTAAGTTTTGTTGCGTTGTGTCAGTGTGTGGCATTGGTCAAAACAGGAACGTAAGTTTTGTTGCGTTGTGTCAGTGTGTGGCATTGGTCAAAACAGGAGCATAAGTTTTGTTGCTTTGTGTCAGTGTGTGGCATTGGTCAAAACAGGAACGTAAGTTTTGTTGCGTTGTGTCAGTGTGTGGCATTGGTCAAAACAGGAACTTAAGTTTTGTTGCGTTGTGTCAGTGTGTGGCATTGGTCAAAACAGGAGCATAATTTTTGTTGCTTTGTGTCAGTGTGTGGAATTGGTCAAAACAGGAACGTAAGTTTTGTTGCGTTGTGTCAGTGTGTGGCATTGGTCAAAACAGGAACGTAAGTTTTGTTGCGTTGTGTCAGTGTATGGCATTGGTCAAAACAGGAGCATAAGTTTTGTTGCGTTGTGTCAGTGTGTGACATTGGTCAAAACAGGAACGTAAGTTTTGTTGCGTTGTGTCAGTGTGTGGCATTGGTCAAAACAGGGGCATAAGTTTTGTTGCGTTGTGTCAGTGTGTGGCATTGGTCAAAACAGGGGCATAAGTTTTGTTGCGTTGTGTCAGTGTGTGGCATTGGTCAAAACAGGAACGTAAGTTTTGTTGCGTTGTGTCCGTGTGTGGCATTGGTCAAAACAGGAACGTAAGTTTTGTTGCGTTGTGTCAGTGTGTGGAATTGGTCAAAACAGGAACGAAAGTTTTGTTGCGTTGTGTCAGTGTGTGGCATTGGTCAAAAGAGGAACGTAAGATTTGTTGCGTTGTGTCAGTGTGTGGCATTGGTCAAAACAGGAACGTAAGTTTTGTTGCGTTGTGTCAGTGTGTGGCATTGGTCAAAACAGGAACGTAAGTTTTGTTGCGTTGTGTCAGTGTGTGGCATTGGTCAAAACAGGAACGTAAGTTTTGTTGCGTTGTGTCAGTGTGTGGCATTGGTCAAAACAGGAACGTAAGTTTTGTTGCGTTGTGTCAGTGTGTGGCATTGGTCAAAACAGGAATGTAAGTTTTGTTGCGTTGTGTCAGTGTGTGGTATTGGTCAAAACAGGAGCATAAGTTTTGTTGCGTTGTGTCAGTGTGTGGAATTGGTCAAAACAGGAACGTAAGTTTTGTTGCGTTGTGTCAGTGTGTGGCATTGGTCAAAACAGGGGCATAAGTTTTGTTGCGTTGTGTCTGTGTGTGGCATTGGTAAAAACAGGAACGTAAGTTTTGTTGCGTTGTGTCAGTGTGTGGCATTGGTCAAAACAGGAGCATAAGTTTTGTTGCGTTGTGTCAGTGTGTGGCATTGGTCAAAACAGGAACGTAAGTTTTGTTGCGTTGTGTCAGTGTGTGGCATTGGTCAAAAGAGGAACGTAAGTTTTGTTGCGTTGTGTCAGTGTGTGGCATTGGTCAAAACAGGAACGTAAGTTTTGTTGCGTTGTGTCGGTGTGTGGCATTGGTCAAAACAGGAACGTAAGTTTTGTTGTGTTGTGTCGGTGTGTGGCATTGGTCAAAACAGGAACGTACGTTTTGTTGCGTTGTGTCAGTGTGTGGAATTGGTCAAAACAGGAACGTAAGTTTTGTTGCGTTGTGTCAGTGTGTGGCATTGGTCAAAACAGGAACGTAAGTTTTGTTGCGTTGTGTCAGTGTGTGGCATTGGTCAAAACAGGGGCATAAGTTTTGTTGCGTTGTGTTAGTGTGTGGCATTGGTCAAAACAGGAACATAGGTTTTGTTGCGTTGTGTCAGTGTGTGGCATTGGTCAAAACAGGAACGTAAGTTTTGTTGCGTTGTGTCAGTGTGTGGCATTGGTCAAAACAGGGGCATAAGTTTTGTTTTGTTGTGTCAGTGTGTGGCATTGGTCAAAACAGGGGCATACGTTATGTTGCGTTGTGTCAGTGTGTGGCATTGATCAAAACAGGGGCATAAGTTATGTTGCGTTGTGTCAGTATGTGGCATTGGTCAAAACAGGAGCATAAGTTTTGTTGCGTTGTATCAGGACGTCCCGTATGGCCTACACCACCCTGCCCACTCTTCAGTCTTCGCCAGTGACGTCCATTTCGCTGACCGACCACCTTCCGCCCACGATTGAACAGAATAGGCAGTCCAGGGAATCGTCCGTCAGCTCTATGGATAAGCTGTTCGCCTCGAGGAAGGGACGATTCGACAGCAAGCGCAACTCGACCGCCTCGCACTGGGAGGAAACCACGCAGTCTCCCAGCCTCATGTGGCGTCGGAACACCATGAAGCCTGTAGGCGCGCGAGGAAGCATCTCAGGATGGAGCACCCTGAATAAATCCGGCTACAGACGGCAATCACTGAAGCGTGCAGCTGCTATCATCAAATCCAACCTGAACGTGCGTCGGGTCAGTCCGTCGCAGGGCAAACCCGGACCGCCCGGAACAGCGGCGGACACCAACCAGCCCGGAACAGCGGCGGACACCAACCAGCCCACGGTCAATGTCAACTCCCAAAGGCCCAGGGCAAAATCAATCACAGGCCTAGAACACAGCGTGATCCTAGAATCCACCGTGAGCCATGGTCACGACAGCATCCTCCCCTTGCCGGTCGATGACAAGTCCAAAAAGTTTTCGTGGCCAACGTGGCCGGTCCAGGGGGCGCAAGCGGTGAGACCGACGTCACCCACGGACCCACCCACTGCCGTAAGCACCCACCTTAATTATGCACCAATTTCGCTAAAAAGTAAGGGGGTGGCATTTACAAGGTACTGTACCCAGTGCAGAATCTTTTCCTCTTGAGACATGGTGGTAGTTGATCCCTTGGATTGCTAATGATAAACTCTGCACAAAAATTATTGTTCTATTTTCGTACCCCAACTAAAAAATTAATTCCCGTGTCATTTCACTGAAACTTTATATGCTATTAAAGGCCCTCTACGGGGCTATCTGGCACCCTTTTCGGATCAAAGATTTCTGTTATAGGTATCACGTGATATCACGAACGCACTTCACATTCAATCTTGCATCAATAGATACACGACAAAAAAACGTTGCTACAGCTTATATATGGGTCATTCCATAAAGCTGTGTACCAAAAGTGTGACATGCATCGTGAAAATCAAAATAGTGGGAATAGGATGTTTGTATGGTTTATGTGAAAGATATAGACATATGACACGGTGCCATGCTAAACAAAAGATAAATGTATGCTTTTTGGGTACGAGGGGTGGTCGGAAAGTTGTGTAACATCACACATGTTTAACGTAACATTCGGATCCAAAAACACGCCACAGATAACAAAAAACCATAGTATATATAGTAACAAGCTTTGTTTGCTTCAAATTCAGAGCTCATTCCGAACAAAATGCAGCCAGTAAAATAGTTATTGGTAACAAAAACGTATTGTTTTGGTTGTGTCAACCAACACACAAACATTGTTTCTGCAAACGAACAAACAAATGTGACCCTCCACCACAAAATGAGTCGCATGTCACCTCGCGCGGTTCTGCGCTAGGCTTAATATAAGTCCGGGGAGTGTCTGTTAACAGTGTGAGGGTCACCTTAGTCACAGGCTTATAACTCAAACAGTTTTCGCTCTTTTCTAAAACGGTTTTCACCACTGGATAGAGCATAAAAAACTCTTTAGGAACATGTAAAAAATATGAAAATCATGCAAAGGTGACATGCGACTCATCCCGTGGTGGAGGGTCACAAATCCACTTGTGTAAGTCTATAACAAATCATCGAGTCAACCTGCTGCTACAAGATGAACACTGAAAGCCAAGAATCAGTTATCACAGAGACAAGTAAGGCTAGGTTAGCCGAAACCCGAAGGTTGAGACGGACAGCGCGTGTGTCAGATTTAGATGCACTACAATAACAAGGCAGAACAAGACACAAAAAGCGTTTGATCAGTTGTGATTTCCTGTGTCTTCCGGTTACGTTGGACTCATAGTTTTCCTCTCTTAAACACGTTAGTCATTATTTTCTTTATAATTATGTGAATCATGACTAATAACTGTCCACACAACAGATCTGATTACTTTCACCTGAAACAACGTTATTTCTTTACAAGAAGAGGCCAGTTCACCCCATTTTTGCGACCTTTTTTTGTCATCATGCATCCAAAACGTGAATGTACTTTATGTGTTTTCTTCAACGTATTTTCACGGCATATTTGCCTAAAAAAACGTACTGCTGATTTCAAGGCAACACAGCACTGGTTATAAGCAAGACTTTTTAGATCAAGTTGACCAATTGTGCCTTCTGACTGATGAAAATAATTCAATCCTTTCTTAGTGGGCCTGACATAAACATTACCCTTCCCATACCATTGATCTGAATGAAATGGGTAACAGCAAAAAAGACAACATTCTGAAGAAAGAATTCTCTTTTGGGTGTGTTTGTGGGTGTGTGTGTGTGTGTGTGTGTGTGTGTGTGTGTGTGTGTGTGTGTGTGGGGGGGGGGGGGGTAGAGGGTGTTATACGCTAGTGAAATGGATTTGATATCCAATGCAACAAAAATTGGCTGCTCGGTTCGCCAAGTCAAGTCTTCCGGATGTATAAGCTAAGTATTACCAGGCAGGGAATAGTGTTTTTTTCTTTATCCCAAGTAGCTAGCAAATTAGTTTCACAAACGCGGGATTTCCTTGTCTCTATTTTAGGAACAGCATTAGATCTGATTATTTTATTTTTTTTCGTTTTGAGAAAGATAAAAACTAATTCAGTGTATTCAAGTTTTGATGAAAGTTACGTTTTTTCCTTAACTCTTACAACTGGCAGAAGACTAGACTAAAAACAATAGCCTGAGACTTGTCAAAGATACACCGTGCACGTCTATGAAACACACAAATCATTGAAATGTCAAATTTGTGAACTTTAAAATTTTTTTTAAGTGTGATGAGTCGTGAACATTTTCCGACGTAACATTCGTCCCTCGTTGGAAACGACACATAAAACGCTCCACCCCTGCTGCATTTCAAAACTTAATACACATCTGTTTATGGAAATACCTTTCAGCGATATTGTGGAACGTCGGATGCAAAAGAAACGAAAAATCTGATGCGTTGCTAAGTGACAAATATCAGTTTTTACAACCCATTTTAACCAGAAAAATTGGAAACGAAGCTTAGTGGCGCAACGCGAAAGTCAAAATCACAGTCAGATTGTACTGATTTGACACGGCGCACATTCTGTCACGTTCACAACACATCAGTAACGGCTGATAACACACACAATCTCTGTCACGTTCACAACACATCAGTAACGGCTGATAACACACACAATCTCTGTCACGTTCACAACACATCAGTAACGGCTGATAACACACACAATCTCATATTCGTGCGTAGGGGAGTTATAGGCATGTTCGCGTAGCTCGCGGTTGGTTTTGGAAACGAATGTTACGGCGGAAATCGTTAATTTTTGACCGATCAAAATGCACATTTCAAACATTTGGTGGGGCAAACAGCTAAGTGCATACGCAACCCTAGCATAAAACACAACGAAGGTGCAGGGGCGGATCTGGGGGGGGTGCAATGGGTGCAATTGCACCCCCCCCCAGCGGGACAAAAAAAAAAAAAAAAAAGAGTGGCAAAATGTATCACCTGAAAATAGCACTTTACACGCTCAGATTGCACCAGATTGCACAATTTTGCTTCCTTTTTAAAAAAAAATTCCGGGGGGGCATACCCCCGGACCCCCCTAGCATGCTCGGCGCTTCGCGCCGTCGGTTCGGCGCTTCGCTGATAAGATACAAAAAAAACCAAAAAAAAACTTTGCACCCCCCCCTTTCAAAACCCAGATCCGCCCCTGAAGGTGTATGTCTGTGGCTTCATGGTCACATTTCATTGGTAGCCACACGGATAAGATCCGCCCCTGAAGGTGTATGTCTGTGGCTTCATGGTCACATTTCATTGGTAGCCACACGGATAAGATCCGCCCCTGAAGGTGTATGTCTGTGGCTTCATGGTCACATTTCATTGGTAGCCACACGGATAAGACAAAGCAAACACTTCGTAAGTCACAATTCGGCAGCCATGTTTGACGCCATTTTCTGTGTTTTCTTTCATGATAAACACTATCCAACCAGACGATCTCCTTGATTTTATTATCGTTATATATATCTTTGATCAATTTCAGTCAGCTGATGTCCTTATAACAGTTGAGAAGCAAGGGTAACATTCCGCAATCTAACTCTAAAGTCGCGACCCTCTTGTGGTACACAGCTTTGTAGAACGACCCATACACAGAACTTTAGTAAAGTTAAAGGTTTTCAAAATAAATCAGTTATCAAAATTAAAAGCTTACGTGGCATGTTAACAGTACTTGGGAGAATATTGGCACATACACCGTGCGTCTTCCGAGTTCCCCGGTTGCAGTCGGCGTTGGTTCTTGGTCTTATTGTACACGGAGTTGTCTTGGCGGCCGGTCTTTCTGTCTTCGGCATTCGCCTCCTGTGGCATCTGGTTTAAACAAAACTTAATTCCATTATTATCATGACAAAAGCAATACATGTTTTTAGGATAACTAACTCAAGCATATCATGCTTATTTTAAGTAATCCTGGCTTTACATAACAAAGGTTAACATGGCAACTCACTCGGTCCGTCTCGGTCCGTCTCGGTCCGTCTCGGTCCGTCTCACTCCGCCTGCTGAGCCCGGCACCGGAACTGTTCATAAAAACGTTCATTAGAACTCATGTTCATCCATGTCGCTGAAGTAAAGTATCTAACCCCAACCCATCAGTACGTTACAGCCACGTTTAACAAATTCACTATATGTCCGTTACTTTATCTCCACATTACTGACATCAATATACTTGAATATTCTTAAAACCAATGACAAATCATGAGTGGACTGGTCGAGGTAGCCCCAAGGGAAGGCACACTGACACCGGTCCCAAGATCAACCAGGGCGCACACCACCAGACTTCAGGTCCCCCAGTCCCGCACTGACTCCCACAGAACATCGTCCTTTCCGTCTGCGATCCGCCTCTGGAATAACATCCCCCAAGAGGCTGTGAGCGCAGACTCCCCCCAGGCCTTCAGGACCATCGTTGAGGCCTGGCTCCGAGGCGCGAGCCCATAGGCATCCCTTGTCGAAATTCGTTCCCTGTCTACCCCCCCCCCCCCTCCCCTCCCCACTAGATTCGCCCCTCTCCAGCCCCAGCCCCCTCCCTTCCGTAATAGACCCCCCCCCTCTCCATGACCCACCCACCCTCTCTATTCCTCAGCAGTGATATAAGTAGATTCTATCGCTCTTGTTCCATATTGTTCGTCCTGTTGTATTGTTTTCGTCGGGGCCCGGTTGTTGCGCTAGGTAGCACATGGCCAGCCCCTCGGCCCAGGGCCTGAAATTGGGCGCCAGGGCAAATCGCGTAAAGCAAGCTTGCATACCAATCCACCCATGTTTTTATTTCCACAGGCACACTATCCACTTTATTTTTTACTCTAGGGAAATTAGGCGCACCAACCAAATGAGGGTATTTGCCCTGTACTGGGATTTCCTCAAGAATGCCAGACGCTGAACGAAATTCAACACACGACAGTGACAAAACCCTACATCCAAAAATACGTCGCACAACAACCAAACATGTAAATGATCAGAACCATAACGAAGCACGTCACAACCAAACATGTAAATGATCAGAACCATAACGAAGCACGTCACAACCAAACATGTAAATGATCAGAACCATAACGAAGCACGTCACAATCTGGCAAGAAGTAACAGCCTGTTTACACAGGACAAATATACAACATATCCAGTAGGCATAATACGAGCTAGGGCTGTTCCATTATTATTTAGAATCCAGGCTCCTGGCAATATGGCGTTAAATACACAATCATGCCGTCAAACAATAGACTACCGTGAGGCTTGACACACAAAAATGAAGTTCCAGAGTTATGTCGTTTTCATATGGTCGACTCGGGAAGATACTGACCGCACAATGTATGAGTTTGCGACATGAAGCTCAATTTCGCGATTTCGGAGCCATGACTTACAATAACTACAAAATAAGGGTTACAAGAGGCCGATTTGCATGAAAGTGTACCGGCACGGTGGCCTAGTGGTAAGGCGTCCGCCCGGGAGGTCGTGGGTTCGAACCCCGGCCGGGTCATACCTAAGACTTTAAAATTGGCAATCTAGTGGCTGCTCCGCCTGGCGTCTGGCATTATGGGGTTAGTGCTAGGACTGGTTGGTCCGGTGTCGGAATAATGTGACTGGGTGAGACATGAAGCCTGTGCTGCGACTTGTGTCTTGTGTGTGGCGCACGTTATATGTCAAAGCAGCACCGCCCTGATATGGCCCTTCGTGGTCGGCTGGGCGTTAAGCAAACAAACAAACAAAAGCATGAAAGTGTGATGAAATGTTTTAGGATGAACGCTCTTTGTGGTGTGGTGTAAAACTGGAACAGCAATTTCAAACCGGGTAGACGGAACCTCGAACATGATACCCACCCTGGTCTACTCATTTCATCCGTTATCCTCGAAAACACTGGCGCTGTTGAACAGATAATAAGAGAAGATCACTTAATTACAATCAGGGAGATGCAATATGCCCTTGGCATTAAAAGCTCTGCATTTGATAAGATCTTACACAAATATTAATGGCCCCAAAGCGATTTGCCGGTTGGGTACCACATGAACCCAGTGACGGGAAAAAGAGGGGTAGGGCAGAGTGTTGCCTGACAATACTTGTAAAAATCAGCAATGGCTTGTCCAAATCAACATGGAATATCGTCAGTGGTGACAAAACCTGGATTAATTAGTTCCACTCTGAAACCAAACAAGTGTCATGTTCGGGTGTTTAACCAGGTGACTCAACCCCTGCCAAGTTCAAATAACAAGACGCCCTAAAAATTGTTTGCATCTTTCGTCGCTAGATCAAGGCATTTAAACACTGTGACTCTTGAGGGCAGGCATACAGTCACGTCTGACTGCTGTGTCCACCACTAATGGTCGAACATATTCGAGGCTTGGCACAAATACCGTCCAAACACGGGCCCAAACACGGGTATTCGAGGGCTTATGCTGTAGCATGACAACGCACCTGTGTGTACTGCCTTTGCGACAACAGATTTCTTGGCACCAAAGGGAGCACTGTTGCTGGTTGCATCCACCCTATTTTCTTGACATCTCCCCATGCTAGTTCAGCCTGTTCTCGGATTTCAAGAAATAGCCGCGGAAACCCGGTAAGAGACCCCTAAAGACTCTGTCCGAGCCTTCACGAGGGCCATACCAGGTATAGCTGATGTCACGTGGTCCCAGGCCAGAATGAGAACGTTTGAAAGGTTGTCGGCAGTTGGGTGTCGGCTGGGGAAGGATCGGTCTAGAAAATGGCCTGGTTAGATTGTTGGTATGTGTTTCTGTTTCTGAGATTCTAAATAATTATGGAACAGCCTACGTACTTGACCATAGCAGGTCAGGATTAAATCAGTCGCACAGCGAGTAGAGCGACCTGCCTATGGGCAGAATATACCTGCGCATTGTCAGCGGCACAGACGACGCACTGCATACTATTGATGCTGCGATAGGGATTATGACGAGTACTTGGCCTGTTTTCTTTTCATGCAACGTGTATCGGGCTGGGATAATCTGCAGTGCGTCGTCTGTGCCGCTGACTTTGCGCAGGTATAATCTGCCCCAAACTGCTGCAAGTTTGGTGAAATGATAACGCTACGTATAATACGTATAATATGCCCCAAACTGCTGCAAGTTTGGTGAAATGATAACGCTACGTATAATATGCCCCAAACTGCTGCAAGTTTGGTGAAATGATAACGCTACGAGGTGAGCTCCCACAATTGCTGTTTGAAGTAGAAACCGTCTTCTCTAAAACACGAGTTTCTGTACATTCGCGTGCTCACGGGGTCCAGGCCACGGGTACATACCACGAGGCGAAGCTACTGGGAATCGCACTGGGCGTGTGCGTGTTTTGTCTGTTACACGTACATGACCGACGCCGAAGTAAGGGTACCTCCAAAATCGATCTGGCAAAAACGTCAGGTACCAATTACAAAATCTACACCGCAAATTCAGAATAGGCTCAACTTGGCAACTTTCATAATAATTGATTTGGCTTTCTCCTCGTATGTAAACTGTGATGTTATTGTTTACTGTTCATGTTGTTTTATGTGTGTCATTCACTCACGCTCACTGCAGACTCAGGAGAAGTAGTTCAATTTCAACATATTATTGTGGTATCCATCTTGCAGGAAGTACAGCCATAATAGAAAGGGAAGATAATCTCAGTAAGCACAATATATAACAGTATCCGCTAAAGCTCAGAGGTATTGGGTTCCTGGTGTTTCACAAGTACCATGGATATCATAACATAAACGTTGCCAAGTTGCATGACACATAAAACAGAAATCTTTGATCCAAACAATGTGCCAGATAGTCAAGTTGAGGGCCTTTCATTGCGTATAAAGTGTGAATGAAGTTACAAGGGAATGAATGTGTCTATACTCCCGATGCCTCTTTCTTTGGGACACGACTGTGTGCAAATGCTTCGCCAGAATCGAACATGGAAACTAACTATAACAACTATAACAATCCCGTTGTGTCATAGTTTTAGAAGAAATGCTCATATCGCAAATGAAAATGATGAATACAAAATCTGATTCGTATAACTATCCAACTTACACGAGCAGCAGCACGTGTGTCTGAACAAACATCATAAACTTGCATACACTGAAATATCCTAACTGTAGTCAATTCCTTTGTCCTGATTTATTGCAAAATCGAGGAGGGGGGGGAGGGGGAGTGAGTAAGATAAGTGCCAAACACAGCGTATTCCAAAAAACAGTCCGCTCTCTCGATCACTTTAAATCAAACAAGGCCGACAAATCTTCGTCCACTTTTGGCATGGTTATCCAGATACAGCAGTGGCCAAAGTATGAACCCAAAGGTATGGCTGCATTGCAGCATCTTGTCATTATTCACTCGATATCTGTGTATTTTGTGGAGAGGCTTAGAATCAACAAGAAACTATTTTTTGACACCTTTAGAACAAATGTAGGGGTTGAGCAAAACCAAGGTACTACTATTTTAGTAGTGTACTTATGTTCGATTATGCTTTGTGATCGTATGTTTGTGTAATACGAAATGCGATGTGGTGCCAAATGAAAACTGTCCATGTTTATGTAAACTGAAAATGGCCATTAAAGTTTTCTTATCTTATCTTATCTACGCCATTATACATTTTTTGACCCAGAGTAGGGCATGGGCGTTTGCTTAATACTTAGCGCTTAAAAGGTAGTTTACGGTACTTCCCGTGGTTCGCAGTCCTCCCAGACGGGAAGGAAACTGTCCGGCGAGGTGACGTCCAGGCGACCCAGCATGAACGAACGGACGAGTTTTGTTGCCCTCGAGACAGGGCATACGTACGATTCGGTCCCGCTGCTGACGTCACCAGGGCCTTCTTCAGGTGTCACCGGACAGGGAGTACACGCCAGCCCATCGTTCACCCCTCAAGCTTGCGGTAGGTTGGGTGGCATCTATCTTGCTCACAACTCAGCACGGTAGGTTGGGTGGTGTCTATCTTGGTCACAACTCAGCACGGTACGTTGGGTGGTGTCTATCTTGGTCACAACTCAGCACGGTACGTAGGGTGGTGTCTATCTTGGTCACAACTCAGCACGGTACGTTGGGTGGTGTCTATCTTGGTCAAAACTCAGCACGGTAGGTTGGGTGGTGTCTATCTTGGTCACAACTCAGCACGGTACGTAGGGTGGTGTCTATCTTGGTCACAACTCAGCACGGTACGTTGGGTGGTGTCTATCTTGGTCACAACTCAGCACGGTACATTAGGTGGTGTCTATCTTGGTCACAACTCAGCACGGTAGGTTGGGTGGTGTCTATCTTGGTCAAAACTCAGCACGGTAGGTTGGGTGGTGTCTATCTTGGTCACAACTCAGCACGGTAGGTTGGGTGGTGTCTATCTTGGTCAAAACTCAGCACGGTAGGTTGGGTGGTGTCTATCTTGGTCAAAACTCAGCACGGTAGGTTGGGTGGTGTCTATCTTGGTCACAACTCAGCACGGTAGGTTGGGTGGTGTCTATCTTGGTCACAACTCAGCACGGTAGGTTCTGAACCGAGCACAACTTCCCTCACTCACTTTCGAATGTCACGGTAGGTTAAGTGGTCACAGCCAAGCACTGGTTGCCTTCAGCACTTTCCAATGCCAGGCTTTTTGTGGTTATGGTTGTTTGTGTGCGTGTGTGTGTGTGTGTGTGTGTGTGTGTGTGTGTACGTTGTGTTTTAACTCGGAGTCAGTACAGAATGTTGAAGTGGATGCCGTGTGCAGATGAAGGGTCGAGCATTCCCGAAGCAGCCAGAGCCAAACGACGTGTAAGCATGAGAGACCCCCCAGAAAACACTTCTCAGTCCAGAGAGAGCGACACCGCCAAGAGGAGACTGGAACAGGACCGTAGCCATTCATCGACACACGACACAGTCAGGCTTTCTTCGTCTGACGGCCAAGGAGCAGAGAGAGTCCCATCATGTACTAATGGCATTCAGCATTTGATGCAATCACCGAGCACGGTAATGATCGTACAGCGCTTTGACCAGGGTTTAAACCCGGGATACACGCGCTTTATAGATATTATGCATGATTATTAGTTTACATCGTAGTTGTCTTGAAATATGCGAAAACCGTTCATATCAGTGCTAAAATGGCGTTGTCGTCTGCTTTATGTATGTAGGACAGTCAATCGACTTCCAAAATAGCATGGTCCAGCTCGAAACCTGTCAGAAAAAACCCACTTCTGCTTTTAGCCGCGGGAAAGTTTTAGGGTAAAGCATAATTGTTTGGTAATGTGGAGACGATAAGCTACATGCCACTAACACGGAGGATGAGAAGAATCTTCGCAAATCGAAAGAAGAGGCGTAGCCTCACTGAGGGACAGGCGCATGCAATATGTCAGAAAAACACTTCTGTTTTTATTCGCGGAAAATTTGGTGTCAAGCACCATTGGGTAATGTGGAGAAGATAAGCTACATGTCACTAGAATGAAAAGAATCTTCTCAAATCGAAAGAAGAAGCATAGCCTTGCTGTGGAAAAGGGCGTAAGAATACGCTCTCTGGAAAAGTTAGCGCACTCCAAGAGTGCGCTAACAGTTTTAAGAGCATTGCCATTAGCCAATCAACTGGTTCACATCAGTCATGTGACACCAGTACTTACTGACAATTATTATTATTATCATTATTATCATTATATAAGTTAATGAGACATCACAGTTTGCAAAGAGATTTATAAAGCAAATCGAGAAAATGAATTATTGAACGAAGCGCACTGTGATTGTTTCAATAACCGTATCGTTCTGCTGCTGACCCACTCCGCCTTTACATACCTCGCTCGAAACTCGCATCTGCTGGTCAGCGTGCATTCCCCTCCGCGGGCCCCTCCGTCTGGAACTACCTGCCGCTTGAGCTTCGCCAGAGCCCCTCTCTTGACGTGTTCAAGAGTAGGTTGAAGACTCAGTTCTTCCCGAAGCTGGCTGTGACTTTCATGTTCGACGCGATATATGCCCTGAAATATGCTAAACCCGTTCATTTCACTACTGAACTGACGCTGTCGTCTGCTTCATGTACGTAGGACAGGCAATCGAATCGATCGACTTCATAATGCTGCATTGTCTAGCTCGAAATCTGTCCCAAAAACCCAACACGTCTGCTTTTAGCCGGGGAATTTGAGGGTCAAGCATTACGTCACGCTCATAAGAAAAAATACCTATCTCAGTGTTAGGCATTTCTGTAGTGAAACTACAAGGGAAGCTACTGGAAGTGTATCTATCATGTACTAGAACAAACTCTCAGACCAACGGAAACCATTGCCACAGTAACGTAAGCAAAACTGCCGATCTCGTTTCTTGAGTTAGGCACTTTTTCTTTATGATACCGGAAGATTTGTTTTGATAATGTGACGGTATGCAAAAGCTCTTTGTGGGTTGTTATGCAGTTTTGCTGATTGAAAATGTTGCTGTCAGCTCTTTATCTCACGTTCATCCCGTGGTAACAGCTCCAGATAGACAATTTGCAACTTATAACTAAAATGTGACAGGCAGATTGTTCAGAAACCAAAGAAAGTTTTTTTGCGTTATTCTCAAAATATCTACAAATGACACAGGCAATTATCTTATGAGGGTGACGACTTTTTGGTACTGTTGAGACGATAAGTTTCATGTCACAAACACGGAAGATAAGAAGAATTTAAGTCTTCTCTATTCGAAGGAAGGGGCACAGCCTCGCTGTAGCAAATGCGAATGAATACGCTGCCTGGGTTGGTTAGCGCACTCCAAGAGTGCGCTAACAGTTTTGAACGCATTGCCATTACCCAATCAACTGTTTCACATCGTCATGTGACATCAGTACTTACTGACGTACTTTGATTTGCCAGACACAGTTTTATCAAGCAAGAATGACATTTTCTGCAACAGAGCTCAATAGTGACTGTTTATGTGTATGAAGAATTGTTGTTCACTTTGACATCTGTGTCGTAGCCTATGTGGCCACTCCCCGCACCATCTCTTCCCATTCCCCCCTACAGCTGCAATAGGGTGTTGTTGATCAAGCGTTTTGACATCTGTGTCGTAGCCTATGTGGCCACTCCCCGCACCCATCTCTTCCCATTCCCCCCTACAGCTGCAATAGGGTGTTGTTGATCAAGCGTTTTGACATCTGTGTCGTAGCCTATGTGGCCACTCCCCGCACCCATCTCTTCCCATTCCCCCCTACAGCTGCAATAGGGTGTTGTTGATCAAGCGTTTTGACATCTGTGTCGTAGCCTATGTGGCCACTCCCCGCACCCATCTCTTCCCATTCCCCCCTACAGCTGCAATAGGGTGTTGTTGATCAAGCGTTTTGCGCTTGCTTGTGCGTCTTGCAGCTTATTGCAGTGTATGACGAGCAGCCTTCCTATTGCAGTGTATGACGAGCAGCCTTCCTATTGCAGTGTATGACGAGCAGCCTTCCTATTGCAGTGTATGACGAGCAGCCTTCCTATTGCAGTGTATGACGAGCAGCCTTCCTATTGCAGTGTATGACGAGCAGCCTTTCTATTGCAGTGTATGACGAGCAGCCTTCCTATTCAAATCATTTTCAATGTTGCGCAAAGTTTACATTGGTGTACATGGCCTCAACATGATGCTAAAGTGTGTGTGTGTGTGTGTGTGTGTGTGTGTGTGTGTGTGTGTGTGTGTGTGTGTGTATGTGTGTGTGTGTGTGTGTGTGTGTGTGTGTGTGTGCGCGCGCGTGTGTGTGTCCACAGAGCCGTGACCGTGGAAAGTGGGTGCTAGACGTGAGACCGGAGGACGCCATCCCGCTGCCAGGGGAGAACACTCGTAGAAGAGATGCTTTCTCAACAGAAGGCAGCGACGGAAGGAAGAACCAGAACACAAATCGTGAAAATGCTGTGTTGGATGCAGATACACAGTCCGTACCAGTGGACGCTAGACCAACCTCAAATGCCTATGGCACCGATGTTTTCAAGGCCGAGACTAAGAGCGAGCCCAGAAGCACCCAGGAGACGGGTCAGCGTAGCGACGACAAAGGAGAGGAAACGAAGCGTGGCCCTACAGCCGGCAGAGAAGACCGACCTGGAGCAACGAAGCGGAACGATAGGCCGCAAGTGCCACAAGAACGGCGCGGTAAGAAGGTTCAGGTGGAGGACACACCCAGCTCACCGTCACGCCCTAGGCAGCAGGGACAGAGTCGTGACGTGGACCAATCAACATCGCCAGGACACGCGAGCGACAGGGACTCGCCTCGGGCACAGGCAGGCGGCGCGTACAACTCTACACCACCGCAGTCCAGCCCCAGGCAGACGGGAGACAGAGAGGGCAAGGACCACGACAGCCCTACACAACCACGCGCTAAGGACAGCGACTTCCATGGCAGTCAACCAAACGAAGCAGACAAAATCCAGCAGCAAGCTGACCCACTGGTTGAAAGGGGTAGCGACTTCCATGGCAGTCAACAAAACGAAGCAGACAAAAGCCTGCAGCTAGCCGACCAACTGGTTGAAAGGGGAAGCGACTCCCATGGCAGCCAACCAAACGAAGCAGAGAAAAGCCAGCAGCAAGCTGACCCACTGGTTGAAAGGGGAAACGACTCCCATGGCAGTCAACCAACCGAAGGAGACAACAGCCAGCAGCAGCAATCTGACCCCCTGGTTGAAAGGGGAAGCGACTTCCATGGCAGTCAACCAAACGAAGCAGACACAAGCCCGCAGCAGCAAGCAGACCCAATGGTTGAAAGGGGAAGCGACTCCCATGACAGTCAACCAAACGAAGGAGACAAAAGCCAGCACCAGCAAGCTGACCCACTGGTTGAAAGGGGAAGCGACTCCCATGACAGTCAACCAAACGAAGGAGACAAAAGCCAGCACCAGCAACCTGACCCACTGGTTGAAAGGGGAAGCGACTCTCAAGGCAGTCAACCAAACGAAGCAGACAAAAGCCAGCAGCAGCAAGCTGACCCACTGGTTGAAAGGGGAAGCGACTCTCATGGCAGTCAACCAAACGAAGCAGACACAAGCCAGCAGCAGCAAGCTGACCCACTGGTTGAAAGGGGAAGCGACTCCCATGGCAATCAACCAAACGAATCAGACAAAAGCCAGCAGCAGCAAGCTGACCCACTGGTTGAAAGTGGAAGCGACTCTCATGGCAGTCAACCAAACGAAGCAGACAAAAGCCAGCAGCAGCAAGCTGACCCACTGGTTGAAAGGGGAAGCGACTCTCATGGCAGTCAACCAAACGATGCAGACAAAAGCCAGCAGCAGCAAGCTGACCCACTGGTTGAAAGGGGAAGCGACTCTCATGGCAGTCAACCAAACGAAGCAGACACAAGCCAGCAGCAGCAAGCTGACCCACTGGTTGAAAGGGGAAGCGACTCCCATGGCAGTCAACCAAACGAAGCAGACAGAAGCCAGCAGCAGCAAGCTGACCCACTGGTTGAAAGGGGAAGCGACTCCCATGGCAGTCAACTAAACGAAGCAGACAAAAGCCAGCAGAAGCAAGCTGACCCACTGGTTGAAAGGGGAAGCGACGTTGGGGAGCGCAAGGGGGCTGGGGGACGGGTGGTGTTCAGGACCAGAAAGTCCAACAAACCCAAACAAGAAGGGGGCACGCAGACACCGCGGGCGCGGCACAGTGTGTCAAGTACATCCTCAGATTTAGACCACACCTAGGCATCAGCGCAGACTCTCTGAAGGCGCCGGAAGCAAAGGGCTTCCTGAGACAGTGCGCCATCTATTCATTGTGCTAAGTGACGGCAGACTGCCTCTACAGGCGTGCTTAACGTTGGGTAAAAATAAGCACATGTCCTCATGACAAGATTGACGACGCTCACGGTAGCGACGCGAAGGCCAACTATCAGGCATGCGATTTTCATCGTGATATCTTTTTGACTCACCTGAGTCTTAGTATTCATCCGTATCCGTCCGTCCGTCCGTCCGTTGACTAAAAACCTTAACGTTGAGGTGATCTCGGATGTTTTTCAAGCTAAAACTTTTGAAACTTTGCACACTTTTAGGGTTTGATAATCTCCTGACTTGACCCCAGTTTGGTTGACCCTCGTCAATTGTTGGGGTCACAGTGGGGTCGTGTTCAATTCATAAAAACCTTTTTTGGAACAAAAGCCTCCAAACTTCACACAATTGTAGGTGTTGATAATTAGCGGACATTACCAAAACGTAGCTTATTTTTGTAAAATTTA
This sequence comes from Littorina saxatilis, assembly GCF_037325665.1. NCBI lineage: Eukaryota > Metazoa > Mollusca > Gastropoda > Littorinimorpha > Littorinidae > Littorina > Littorina saxatilis. The sequence goes on from NC_090251.1 coordinate 57,707,786, forward strand.
AGAGTCACAGCATGAAAATATTTGCTGGAGACGATTTTCACCCCTGAAAAATCCACTGAGCTGTCAAGAAAATAGGTATTAAATTTATCAAGTTTTGATGTCATTGTTTGATTTGGTCACAGCTTAGTGTCTGGTTTTTTTTTAGTATTGGCTAGATTATTGGTGATGACATCATCAACTGATGTCAGAAATGAGGTCATCCAAGTGTACAACTATTGTGTCTGGGCCTGACAAAACTCAAATTGGTAAATGATTTTGATTCCTGTAAACAAACATGTAAAAATATCTGTTTTTCATAATTTGGTGGATGTTGAGTATTTCAGACTAGTAATATGAAGGTGGGAATTAAAGAGGTTGGGGGCTATGCAAGTTTGTATATTTGTGAAATATTCTTAGGGTTGAATAACTAAATGGATTGATACAGGTCACATCGGGATCAAGTTTGTACATTTGTGAAATATTCTTAGGGTTGAATAACTAAATTAGGATTGATACAGGTCACATCGGGATCAAGTTCGTGTCAATCAGCCGGACGTGAACGTTCTCTTGAACATCGTTGTATACAGCTGGAACCGCATTTCTATTTCTTTTCATGCGGGGGGGGGGGGGGGGGGGGGGGGGGCGGGAGGGTCATATGCAGTGGAAGCCTCCTTTTAAGACCTATAAACCCCTGAGAAAATCAGGTCTTAAAATGGGGTTAACCTTTCAGAGATTATGAAGAGAATATGTGAGAAAACAGGGTCTTGAAAAGGTCGAGGGTGGGGGGTCTCAAAAGAGAGGGAATCTTCAGTGTGGTAGGGTTATTCCGGGTGGTAGGGTTATTCCGGGTGGTAGGGTTATTCCGGGGGGAGGGGGGGACCGGGGGGACGAAGGCCAGTCGTGTAAGCATTTGCTTTTATTTTTTTTATTTTTTTTATTGAAGGTTGTTTCATGCTCTTGACATCATGTTCTTCAAGGGCAAGATTGCACGGAAATTATGATGGCTTTTATTTTGAAAGCTTTGAACTTTTTTCAAGGCCGTCGATTAAAAAAAGGCAAGAGAAAGTGGTGTATTTTTTTCCCTGTAAGGGATATTTGCATGATTTATGGGCTTTCACTTATTGATTTATGTTGACGATTTTCCCTCGACGTTTTTGGGTAAAACACTGTTTGTGGAAACATTCATCTTAAAGAGCAGTAGCGGTAACAGTCTTTCGGATGAGACGAAAAACCGAGGTCCCTTCGTGCACGTTAAAGATCCCACGATTGACAAAAGGGTCTTTCCTGGCAAAATTGTATAGGCATAAATAAAAATGTCCATCAAATACCCGTGGGACTTGGAATAAAGTAAAAAATTCCATCTCACACGGCATTAAGTCTCAGGAAACATGAATACACGCATGCAGGAAAAAAAATATGGGTAGCGCCGTATGTATGGCAGCTCGCTTTCCCCGGGGAGAAAGCAGCCCGAATTTCCATGAGGGTAACCTCACTGGACTGTAAATCTTATCCAATCCAATCCACTCCAATCCAAAGTACGTTTTATTGCAGGCCAAACATAGTCATACTATGCAATGACGGAACTTTTTTTTTTATATTTAGGAACAGATTTTTTCCCTGGGTAGATATAATAGACACACACATATTCTTGACAATTGAAATTTTGTGTACTCTGACAGAATTTTTAAAATTATTCCTCGGTAATTAATAGAAAGTATGTATGTTATTGCATAGAGATATCATTTCTGACGAAAACACTTAAACGAACAAGAAGAAGATGAGTTTCCCCAAAACGGTACTTTTGCTCAAAACGATGATGAGAAAACAACGTTTTCCAAATGATGTCAAATGTTAATAAATCACTTTGAGCTTGATCACTGTATTGCAAGGATGAGGATGACTAGGACACTATAACACCGCACAATGTTTCTATGGTGTTCAAAGTACCTATACATATGCTGAGAACTCAAAACGGTTTTTTGTTTGTTGGTGCTTTTTAGGGGGGAGCGGGGGGGGGCAAAAATTGTGTGCCACCTGTGGCCTTAATTATTAAAAGGTGGTCAATAATTGAGCACCAAGTCGAATTCCGGAAGACATTCTTTTGACGAAAACTTGGTGCTAAAGCTTCGTCCGGCCAGCTTCGCGAAGTATAATTCGCGTCGTTGACTTCGCCCTGTTAAGAACAGGCTTAAAGAAAAGTGATTGGTCTGTGCTTTATCTTTACCGCGTTTCCTTCAGAGCTAGGACGCTAAGCTCAGCAGGTCAACACTCAAAACATAGGTCATTCTGATCTACCTTCAGCGCTAGGACGCTAAGCTCAGCAGGTCAACACTCAAAACATAGGTCATTCTGATCTACCTTCAGCGCTAGGACGCTAAGCTCAGCAGGTCAACACTCAACACATAGGTCATTCTGATCTACCTTCAGCGCTAGGACGCTAAGCTCAGCAGGTCAACACTCAAAACATAGGTCATTCTAATCTACCTTCAGCGCTAGGACGCTAAGCTCAGCAGGTCAACACTCAACACATATGTCATTCTGATCTACCTTCAGCGCTAGGACGCTAAGCTCAGCAGGTCAACACTCAACACATAGGTCATTCTGATCTACCTTCAGCGCTAGGACGCTAAGCTCAGCCGGTCAACACTCAACACATAGGTCATTCTGATCTACCTTCAGCGCTAGGACGCTAAGCTCAGCCGGTCAACACTCAAAACATAGGTCATTCTGATCTACCTTCAGCGCTAGGACGCTAAGCTCAGCAGGTCAACACTCAACACATAGGTCATTCTGATCTACCTTCAGCGCTAGGACGCTAAGCTCAGCAGGTCAACACTCAAAACATAGGTCATTCTGATCTACCTTCAGCGCTAGGACGCTAAGCTCAGCAGGTCAACACTCAACACATAGGTCATTCTGATCTACCTTCAGCGCTAGGACGCTAAGCTCAGCAGGTCAACACTCAAAACATAGGTCATTCTGATCTTCCTTCAGCGCTAGGACGCAAAGCTCAGCCGGTCAACACTCAACATAGGTCATTCTGATCTACCTTCAGCGCTAGGACGCTAAGCTCAGCAGGTCAACACTCAACACATAGGTCATTCTGATCTACCTTCAGCGCTAGGACGCTAAGCTCAGCAGGTCAACACTCAAAACATAGGTCATTCTGATCTTCCTTCAGCGCTAGGACGCAAAGCTCAGCCGGTCAACACTCAACATAGGTCATTCTGATCTACCTTCAGCGCTAGGACGCTAAGCTCAGCAGGTCAACACTCAACACATAGGTCATTCTGATCTACCTTCAGCGCTAGGACGCTAAGCTCAGCCGGTCAACACTCAAAACATAGGTCATTCTGATTTACCTTCAGCGCTAGGACGCTAAGCTCAGCAGGTCAACACTCAAAACATAGTTCATTCTGATTTACCCATTGTTTGGAATTTGGGTCGCTTCCTCCGATTGGAAAGCTAGTAGCAACAAGAGTCGCGCTTCCCATTTGTGTGGATGTTCGGTGTCATCAGTCATCTGTGTGGATGTTAGGTGTAATCAGTCATCTGTGTGGATGTTCGGTGTCATCAGTCATCTGTGTGGATGTTCGGTGTCATCAGTCATCTGTGTGGATGTTCGGTGTCATCAGTCATCTGTGTGGATGTTAGGTGTCATCAGTCATCTGTGTGGATGTTAGGTGTCATCAGTCATCTGTGTGGATGTTCGGTGTCATCAGTCATCTGTGTGGATGTTAGGTGTCATCAGTCATCTGTGTGGATGTTAGGTGTCATCAGTCATCTGTGTGGATGTTAGGTGTCATCAGTCATCTGTGTGGATGTTAGGTGTCATCAGTCATCTGTGTGGATGTAAGGTGTCATCAGTCATCTGTGTGGATGTTCGGTGTCATCAGTCATCTGTGTGGATTTTAGGTGTCATCAGTCATCTGTGTGGATGTTAGGTGTCATCAGTCATCTGTGTGGATGTTAGGTGTCATCAGTCATCTGTGTGGATGTTAGGTGTCATCAGTCATCTGTGTGGATGTTAGGTGTCATCAGTCATCTGTGTGGATGTTAGGTGTCATCAGTCATCTGTGTGGATGTTAGGTGTAATCAGTCATCTGTGTGGATGTTAGGTGTCATCAGTCATCTGTGTGGATGTTAGGTGTCATCAGTCATCTGTGTGGATGTTAGGTGTCATCAGTCATCTGTGTGGATGTTAGGTGTCATCAGTCATCTGTGTGGATGTTAGGTGTCATCAGTCATCTGTGTGGATGTTAGGTGTAATCAGTCATCTGTGTGGATGTTAGGTGTCATCAGTCATCTGTGTGGATGTTAGGTGTCATCAGTCATGTGTGTGGATGTTAGGTGTCATCAGTCATGTGTGTGGATGTTAGGTGTAATCAGTCATCTGTGTGGATGTTAGGTGTAATCAGTCATCTGCAGTTATGGCTGAGTGACCGATGTGCCACTGTGCTGACCGGGATGGGACAGGGATACTGTTTCTGAGTCTGCACATAAAGTTTACCCGTATTCGTTCGTCCCGGACTGGATTCGAACCTGTGACCCTAAGATGACAAGTCCAGAAGATGACAAGTCCAGAAGATGACAAGTCCAGAAGATGACAAGTCCAGAAGATGACAAGTCCAGCGCTCTAACAACTGAGGTACCCAGCCCCTAGATAATGAGAAAGTTCAAGTTCCTTGCCTGCGATGTATCTTTGTGACATTGTTGTGTTTTACTGTACTTTCTGCGGAAATGCTTCAAACCAACTTAGACGTGCACATTGTCCTTGCCTGGGGGGGGGGGGGGGGCATTGTTCAGCGACGCAGCCCAAATATTGTCGACCCCATCAGTAATTAAAGGCCGTCTTTACTTGTGCATGAACTCGAAGTCGCAAAGTCTTTATGTCAAAAAAGCGTGGCTACGGCGAAATACTTCGTCTCCAAATGTACCTCGAAAGGTTTGGCAATCGAAGCTGCGTCTTTGCTGCTCTCTTTGTCATAGGTCATCGATTCAAGTTGGACGAAGAAATTAGTCTCGACACCGAAGAGATGGATCATTCTATTTATTGACTATCTTTGAGCCAAAGTGTGTGTTTCTGCAAGCATTGACTTTCAACAGCATCGACAATCTCTAGTTTTCTCTTCAGAGGAAGAGCCATGCGCGTTGCGCGTTCCGCCGAGAACGCTAACACATAACAGGCACTTGAAGCGAGTGATCCCTTGAGTTCGAGTATTGAAGTCAAGCTGCACAGCCACTCAACGCCCTAGAAAGAAGTCATTCGAACACACCAATATTCGAATCAGTTGCCTGTCTAGCCTTTCAAGTCTGTCTGGATGACATGGGGTGCAAGTATTGCAACAACAGTATCTGACCTGACTCATTCTTCTGGATGACATGGGGTGCAAGTATTGCAACAACAGTATCTGACCTGACTCATTCTTCTGGATGACATGGGGTGCACGTATTGCAACAACAGTATCTGACCTGACTCATTCTTCTGGATGACATGGGGTGCAAGTATTGCAACAACAGTATCTGACCTGACTCATTCTTTCCTTAATCCGAGGACAAGCAAGTCAAGGGAGCAAATATGATATATAACCGATGCTTTCTTTTTACGGAGTATTTCTTATTCGGAGAATTTTAAGACGAAGAAAGACAACTTTTGGCAGGGAAATAAAAAGATCTTTCGTGTTAGCGATGTTTCTTATAAACGAGTTTTTTTTTATAATTGAACTTGTTTTTATATACTGTACGTCAAAAGTAATGACGCATTGAGACGTAAGCAACTAAACAAAACAACATGTTCTGGGTAGATAATTGATTTGACTTTCATCTTGTATGTAAAAGTTGCAACATTTTGCCTATTGTGATTTTTTGTCGTTATTTAATTGGCCCCTTCCGTTTTTTGTTCGGTCGATTTTGAGGGTACCATTATTTGAGCGGCGGTCACGGGATCCATGTAAAATACAACTTTAATCTGATAGGTGATCCAGAAAGTCAAGTGAACGTCCTTAACTGGCATAGAAACATTTTGAATGAAATGACACGGGAATTAATGCTTTCGTTTGGGTGAGACATTTGTTGCAATAATTGTTTGGCCAAGTTTATATAGCGCGACAGACCTTATCTAATATTTGTTTTGTTGAAAGTTTTAATACCTCTCCAAGGATTTTTGCTATAAGCAAGTAAATGTTTGACGTTTTCTGTCGAAAGAAACCGATAAAGGCGTTTCATTAATTAAAAAAACAAAACATTTTCCAGCGATTTTTAAAACAATGCGTATTCCCTACGTGAGGCATAACAGTGATGCGACGCACCAGTAGGGAGATACGATTATATTTAAATAAAATACGATTTCTCTCCTGTTTTAGACATAGCAAATACCAGAATTTAATTTGACACTTCAGGGTATGTCACAAAACACTTCTTACCTCTCATTACCGACACAATGACCCAGATTGTAAAACCATTAACATAAAACCGACTACTCACTGAACGATCACACAAACGTCCCTGAATGAGCAGCGCTTGTGTCGGTTTAAGCAGCGGCGCCGACTGGCACTCTACCAAAAGAAAAGAAATGTATTTCTGTCTTGTAAAAACAAATACATATGCTAATATTCTTTTGTTTGCTGGTTGTTTGTCTGCTGAATCATTCCATGGCAATCATCAGTTCTAACCATTCTCTTTTCCTCGCGGTGTCTTGGTTCATTTAAAATATCCAAACAGTCCAGGGATGCCCCTATAACAAACGAAGCAACGAGAAGTATACCCTGAGAGAAAAAAAAGGCTTAAAACTTACATTTTCTCTCAGGGTATACTTCTCGTTGCTTCGTTTGTTTTAGGGGCATCTGTGCATGATTACATTTGAGCCAATGTTGGTATTGTAAACAAAACCATCGTAAAGTATTATTGTATTGTATTGCATTGTATTGTATAATATGGTATGGTATGGTATGGTATTGTATGGTGTTGTATTGAATAGTATTGTATTGTATTGTAATGTATGTCTGGTATTGTATTGTATTGAATTGTATTGTTTTGTATTGCTTTGCGTTGTTGTGTATTGAAGTGAAACCCATGATCTGCGTCTTTGTCTGTGTAACCTGCCAGGGGCTCGGGAATAACTGAAAATCGACCCTCGGGAAAATGTGCAAACTGCCCAGGACTCAGAGTATGAAACATATATCTGTATTGTACTGTAAGTCACCACACACACAATAACAGTTCCAAAACATTGAATATTATTCTTGTTCAAAAATTAAATAACCGAAGGCAACAGCAATACGTCTGTACCTCACTGCCGAGGACCATTTAATGGTGTTAATGTCTTCTTCAAGTGGCGCGCCAAGTCAGTGTGACGCTGTTCCTGGTTAGGCTCCGCCCCTTTGTGCAGTGTTTTTTTCGGGAGCGCTTTGTGCATTGAATGGTGTGTGCGCGAGACTGGTATCTCGCAGCGGCTGTCCGTAGTTGGGTCTATTTCAATCCATTCAGACGCAAACACTTGTGACGAAACATGGGCTTTCACAGCCGCCATCTATGGTTGAACGATCAGTGTGAAGCGTTGTCCAGTGCAGGACTGACTGAGACACCTGCCAGTTACGTGACAGTCCTGTCCACAGAACGACCTCCAGGTACAAAGCTGTAGCGTCACTGTCACATCATGGTCACTGGGGTGAGTACGGTCAACTGCTTGCCTTTTACAAATAGTGTTCGAAGGAAACTTCGAGACTTTTCCAAACTGTAATACCCTGCTGCCATGTATTATGGTGGCGTTGCAAAAGAATAGAAGTGGTTTGCTGTGCCAGTGTTGTGTACTTGTAGTGAGACAGATGTGTGAGTATCTATTTACTACATCCTGTTTGCTGCGAGCGATACAAAGAATGCTATGAGAGAACGACCGACGCGAGACTGCCCACGTTAGAAATCAGTGTTGACATTGTCAGGTGTAAAACATGCAATTTGTATATTTCTGCAACTTAACCTGAGCTCAGTTTTTCTGGAAAATGTCCTGGCAGCTTTAGATACATCAAATGTGATTACGTCATTGCGGATGCACACTAAAGATAGTTTCACTGTGCATGTTGAAAGGTAAGGGTTAAGCCTTAGAAATGTGCGTGATATCGGGAATTCCCGTTCATTGAGACTGGCTGCGAGCACTGACTGTGAGGAAAAATATTGACATCGAGAGGAATAGCTTCACACTGATCGTTCAACCATAAGCTTGAGCTTGTTGCTGATCCTTAACATGTATCATGTTCAAATACCTATGAATTGTTGAGTAAACATTGTTTAAACCAGAGGAATAGAGAAGACGATAATGTTGTGTTTGCTTTGTGTGTGCTTTTACTTATATATGTTCCTGAGTTCATATTTACTTGTATCACATGTATATTATCTAAGTTAATATCCCTCTGCATTGAATCTGTCGACGCTCTTTTTCAACCACTTGCTTCCCGTTATAAAATGAATTGCCCATAATGTATAGAGCGTCGTCGTCTCGAACTAAATCCTTGAAATATCAACACAAAAATGGCATTCTGGGTAGGGAAATCCTTTCATGCATTTTGGAGCCAGACTACAAAATAATGTTGCACAGATTAGCTCAGTTGGTAAAGCGCCCGATCGCTTTTCGTTACATCGGGTAAGAGCCTCTCATCTCTTTGTTAGGGAAGTCAGTGGCAAACCGCATTTACAAAGATGATGCATGCATAACACAGCAATAAAAATAAAGCGACTGTATGGACCTGCATTATCGTAAAATTAAACAAATTAAAACATTACACAATGCTATACAAAACGTGGTTCACAGACCAGGATTGCATGTTGCCCAGTCAAACGGACAATTACAAGGACCAAACAGATATCAGCATCCTGGTATCTGATTAAGTGCAACAATCCAGTTGAAAGGTAATCTTTTGTTGAACGTATTTTTTATTTACTTACATATCAAAATGTCTTTAGATAGCAAGAAGTCTATTAAAAACTAAATAAATACAGAAAAAAAACATCTGGAGTCAAACCCAGGCAGCAGAGAAATATGCCCAGCATATGACAAACATATGACATGGCATGTGGAAATCATATAGTAAAACCATATGTCAGTCATAGATAAATTGCAAATGGTTTTGGAATGGCTACCATATGGTTTTTAGGTGAAAATGACATGTCAAAAACACTAGTTTGCCACATCACAAGTGACATTGTCATATGGAAACCTCATTTACACCACATTACAAGTGACACTGACATATGAAAATCATTTGTTTGCCATATCACAAATGACATTGGCATATGCAAATTACATGGTTGCCATGCTTGTTCAAAAACTGCTTTCTTACAACGTCACTCCCAGACTCGTCCTTTGGATCACACAGTTTCTAGTGAACAGAACCCAGTCCGTCCGTTTCCATAGCGCACTTTCATCCATAGTTAGTACTTCTACTGGAGCCCCTCAGGGCACAGTATTGTCTCCAGTTCTGTTCACATTATACACTAACGATTGTCAAGGCACTGTTACGACCCCTCTTGTGAAATATTCTGACGATTCTGCCCTTGAAGACCTGTCTGACTCTGATTCTGTTTATTTTTCTGAAGTTCAAAATTTCAGCTCCTGGTGTAAAGATAACTATTTAGCCCTAAATGTGACAAAAACAAAAGAGCTAGTTATTGACTTTCGCAAAAACCCAGCTACAGTTTCAGATTTGTACATAGATGGTGTGAAAGTTGAGCGAGTGACTGAATACAAATATCTCGGTACAGTCATTGACAACAAACTAAATTTCTCTTCAAACACTAAAGCTATCCACAAGAAGTGTCAGTCAAGAATCTACTGCTTACAAAAGCTCAGAAGTCTGAACATCAACAGCCGCATCCTCCAAACATTCTATACTTCATTCATTGAATCCATTCTCACTTTCTCTTTCATCTGCTGGTATGGAGGTCTGTGTGTGAAGAGTAAGAATGTGCTTGGGCGGGTGGTGAACACATGTGGTAAGATTGTGGGGGTGAGACAGGAAGGACTGACTGTGCTGTATGAACGACGTGTGGTGCGAAAGGCCCGCTGCATCATCCAGGATAGTAGTCATGTGCTCGCTCACCACTTTGAGGTCCTGCCCTCAGGACGTCGCCTCCGCACTCCCAGATTCCGCACGCTCAGAACTAAGAACAGTTTTATTCCAAAGTCAATTGGCTTTTTAAATACCTAAGTTAATTAAAACTAGTATGTGTGCCGGTGAACATATGCACTGATTTCTGTGATGAATATTTTTTATATTCTTTGATGTGCACCCTTATGCTGAGTGTGATAACCCTCGAATGACTAGTCCTGTGATAAATATTGTTCAATGACATATCTAGTCCTGTGATAATGATAGTTTTTAGCGGTAAACTTTTAGCTAAAGCTGACGGCAATTTACCTATTTGGAATCATGTTACTATTCCTGTTAGTGTACATATGCGTGCGCGAGTGTAGTATGCTTCGTATGGTATTTTTATCTGTTGTCTTATTATTTGTTTTGTCTTTTAATGTGCACCACACTGAAATTTCTCTGTATGAGATAATAAAGTATTCGTATTCGTATTCGTAAACAAATGATATTGTTTGCTATATGTCATATGTTTACTGTATGAATGACATGTCTTCGTCATATGTTTGACCGATACTTCGAACCTCACAGACACACACTCAATCACACATTTTCACAACAAAAGACAAAACAACAGTCTGAAGATCATACTTTCTATTCAATATCATAATAATAAGCCAACTTGTATCTTTTCTCCATAAGGAATCAATGAAACAAAGTCACAGCAGGAATAATACTCCCAAGTCAGCCAAACACACACACATAAAGGGAAAAAAAGGCTTTAAAGTATAGTTTAAAAAACTAAAACAAAAAAAAGTACCCGCAACTCTCCTCCAAAAAGGCTCTGTAGTGAACCCATGACTATCGCATCACTTCAGGGTTGAACCTTGAGTGTGTGTGGTAAATAACCATCGCAGCACTGGGAATGTAATCTCTGCAGTATGATTTAAAGACAAGTTCTGGATTGAGAAGAATTAATCGGCTTTAAAATTTGGTTTCAGGATCATATGTTATCTTAAAGATAATCAGTCCTACACTCTGAATGTGGGTCAAGGTTTGTCACTCTTCAGCTTTCTGGGTGATGCACAGGGGTGGTGTCTTGGACAGAACTTCTCCCCCATCGCCAGAGTTTAGCACCACCGACTGTGCCGAAACAGATATCCCTGATCACGAAGATGTGTGAGCTTGATCGGCTGACATCTTGCAAGACTTTGTTACATGAGGCATGGTACCTGGAAAAGAAAGAGAAAAAATAGAACCTGATAGAATGAAGTGTAGCCAGAGGAAAATGTTTACCATTTGACAGTGTAAAATTGTATGACTGGAGGACACTACATTCTTTAACAGAGATTTTTCGCAGACTTTTTTTTTATCGGCGCTTACTGATTGATTAGCAATAGCCAAACTAACGCCAAACTGCTCTTATTGCATTAGGAGGTAAGTGATATATGAATGGTTACTTACCTCGACTCAAAAAGCAAGGTCTTGTTTGTAGTTCAGAGTATGTTTGACCTGACCGAAGCTGTTCATTACTGCCACCCTGAAAAGATATCACAGAAATAATTAATGCTTGTTGAAGACATATGCAATTGCCAAAAACTCTTACCAAAAAAAACCATTCAGGTTACAGAACTAAAAATAAATCCTCTGAATAATAAAACTGGGAAAATTGAGCCTATTACTATGAGTATGGCTGGGGGACAATACATTCTTTTACATATGATGAATATTTTTTTTTAAATGAATAAAATCGTTGAGAGAATTTGACAGTTAAGGTTCATAGAGACTGGTCTATTATGTTTTCTCAAATTACTGAGCATAACTCTCACACACACACAAAGAAAAAAAAGGTGAAAAGGGTAGGAGCGAGCTGACAGTCACTCAAAAACTGCACTGCAAGGAGGTGAAATAAATTGATGAATAATCACACCGACACAAAACTATATCCCTGCCTAGCGGCAAAAAGTCAGCCATGTGAACGGCTCCAGCCATTTAGAAACAAATTAAGGTAAGACTTAGCAGACATTTCCAAAAACTGCTGGACTTGGCCGTGGAATAACAATTATTCCGCAGACTTTTCTTATCGCCGCTTACTGATTGGTTAGCTATAGCAAAACTATAGCCAAACTGCTCTTACTGAATTAGGAGGTAGCTCCGATAGCTGCACTGGTATTCAAAGTCGGACAAGAATGGTCGCTTAAAACAAGTTTGAGCGTTTTTGCTGTTCACAACCTGACTCACCAAAGAAAAAAAAAATTCAGGTTGGGAGAGAGAGAAATCTTGAAGTTGAACAGTTATTGATTTATAAGGCTACAGGGGCGGACGAGGGGGGGGGTTTCTGGGGTTTCCGGAAACCCCCCCCCCCCAGCCAAAAAATAAAAATATTTTTGTGTGTTTTTTTGGGTTGAGTTTCAATTTTGTGGGTATTAATCAGTGACAAAATCTGCTGCCTGGAACTGGTAATGATCATCCTCAGAATGCACCAGCTTGCACCATTTTGCATCCTTTTTTTCAAAATTTTCCGGGGGGGCATGCCCCCGGACCCCCCTAGCAAGCTAGGCGCTTCGCGCCGTCGGCTCGGCGCTTCGCGCCTTCACACCCATATCTTCACAATATACTTTTGGAAACCCCCCCCATAAAATGAACTGATCCGCCCCTGAGGCTAGGTGAACTATGAATGGTTACTTACCTCAACTCAAAAAGCAAGGTCTTGTTTGTAGTTCAGAGTATGTTTGACCTGACCAAAGCTGTTCATTACTGCCACCCTGAAAAGATATCACAGAAATAATTAATGCTTGATGAAGACATATGCAATTGCAAAAAACTCTTACCAAAAAAACCCATTCAGGTTACAGAACTAAAAATAAATCCTCTGAATAATAAAACTGAGAAAATTGAGCCTATTACTATGAGTATGGCTGGGGGACACTACATTCTTTTACATATGATGAATTTTTTTTTTAAATGAATAAAATCTTTGAGAGAATTTGACAGTGAAGGTTCATGGAGACTGGTCTATTATGTTTTCTCAAATTACTGAGCTTCACTCTCACACACACACAAAGAAAACAAGTCGCGTAAGGCGAAATTACTACATTCAGTCAAGCTGTGGAACTCACAGAATGAAACTGAACGTAGTCCGCCGCCAGTGCAAAAGGCAGTGAAAGTGACGAGCCTGTTTGGCGCGGTAGCGGTAATTGCGCTGTACTGCACCTCTCTTCGTTTTAACTTTCTGAGCGTGTTTTTAATTCAAACATATCATATCTATATGTTTTTGGAATCAGGAACCGACAAGGAATAAGATGAAAGTGTTTTTAAATTTAATTTTGATCATAATTGTTATATTTTTAATTTTCAGAGCTTGTTTTTAATCCAAATATAACATATTTATATGTTTGTGGAATCAGGAAATGATGAAGAATAAGATGAACGTAAATTTGGATCGTTTTATAAAATAATTATTTTTTTACAATTTTCAGATATTTAATGACCAAAGTCATTAATGAATTTTTAAGCCACCAAGCTGAAATGCAATACCGAAGTCTGGCCTTCGTCGAAGATTGCTTGGCCAAAATTTCAATCAATTTGATTGAAAAATGAGGGTGTGACAGAGCCGCCTCAACTTTTACAAAAAGCCGGATATGACGTCATCAAAGAGATTTATCGAAAAAATGAAAAAAAACATCCGGGGATATCATTCCCAGGAACTCTCATGTCAAATTTCATAAAGATCGGTCCAGTAGTTTACTCTGAATTGCTCTACACACGCACACACACACACACATACACCACGACCCTCTATGTTAAAACATTTAGTCATAACTTGACTAAATGTAACAAGTCGCGTAAGGCGAAATTACAACATTTAGTCAAGCTGTCGAACTAACAGAATGAAACTGAACTCACTGCATTTTTACAGCAAGAGCGTATACTCGTAGCATCGTCAGTCCACCGCTCGATGCACAGGCAGTGAAATTGACAAGAAGAGCGGGGTAGTAGTTGCGCTGAGAAGGATAGCACGCTTTTCTTTATCTCTATTCTTTTTAACTTTCTGAGCGTGTTTTTAATCCAAACATATCACATCTATATGTTTTTTGAATCAGGAACCCATAAGGAATAAGATGAAATTGTTTTTAAATCGATTTCGGAAATTTTATTTTAATAATAATGTTTATATATTTTTAATTTTCAGAGCTTGTTTATAATCCGAATATAACATATTTATATGTTTTTGGAATCAAAACATGATGAAGAAGAAGATAAACGTAAATTTGGATCGTTTTAAAAACGTTTTTTTTTCTTTTACAATTTTCAAATTTTTAATGACCAAAGTCATTAATGAATTTTTAATCCACCAAGCTGAAATGCAATACCGAAGTCCGGCCTTCGTCGAAGATTGCTGGGCCAAAATTTCAATCAATTTGATTGAAAAATGAGGGTGTGACAGTGCCGCCTCAAGTTTTACAAAAAGCCGGATATGACGTCATCAAAGGTATTTATCGAAAAAAAGAAAACAAATGTCCGGGGATATCATTCCCAGGAACTCTCATGTCAAATTTCATAAAGATCGGTCCAGTAGTTTGGTCTGAATCGCTCTACACACACACACAGACAGACAGACAGACACACACACACACACACACACACACACACACACACACACACACACACACACACACACACACACACACCACAACCCTCGTCTTGATTCCCCCCTCTACGTTGACTAAATGTAAAAAGGTGAAAAGGGTAGGAGGGAGCTGACAGTCACTCAAAAACTGCACTGAAAGGAGTTGAAATAAATTGATGAATAATCACACCGACACAAAACTATATCCCTGCCTAGATTTTCAGATCTGAAAACATTTAAGTGCTGTTCACATGACAGACGAGCAAACAACTTTCCCCCGATCAGAGACTTGATGCGAGTTTCCCAGGACCATCATGGTGCGATCAAGTCAGGCATTTTGACATTACGGAGATTTAAGAAACGAAACGTTGGGACGTTTCGTTTTGAAGTTGTGGTAAACGTCATTATTTCGGGGGTCTCTCGCTGGAAAGGTGAAGGTCAACTGAAACGGAACGTGGAACGTCAAAACGCAGTCACGTTTTCCACCCCCAAAAAACGAACAATATTTCGTCAACTTTTGTGAGTATTTTTGCACACTAACAGTTTTATTTGTTGGCCATTTTATGCATTGCTAGATTCATCAACCCTTTCACAGTCTTTCAGCGCTGAGAATGTGTTCATTGGAGGTAGACAACTGTTGTGAACTGAAATATTTTGAAGGGTGCTGATCCTGGTACATTTATCCAACTTCATGGTGAGAAAGCAAATGGCGAAGCAGAAGTAGGTCATCGCATCGAATTTTTATTCTGGCTTCGTATGTGATCAGGTGCATGAATTGAAAAATGTGAAGCTCTTGTGCGTGCAATGCGAGTATGTCAATCCTTTATTGACTCGTGGAGTTGAAATTATGCCATGCCCAGTCAGCGGATCATATCCTGCCATGCCCGGCCTTTCATTCCGAAACGAAACGTGAATACATCTAAATCTTGTCTGCGGCCTATGCCGTCTCGTTACACGTTCCGTTTCGCGGGGTGACTCATTCACCAAACGAAACGAGCTGCAAAACGAAACGTGCTGTTTCTTAAATCTCGCTATTGTTTCCCAATTATGCTGCCCTTTTTATATTTAGTCAAGTTTTGACTAAATATTTTAACATCGAGGGGGAATCGAAACGAGGGTCGTGGTGTATGTGTGTCTGTCTGTCTGTCTGTGTGTGTGTGTGTAGAGCGATTCAGACTAAACTACTGGACCGATCTTTATGAAATTTGACATGAGAGTTCCTGGGTATGAAATCCCCGAACGTTTATTTTTTTATTTTTTTGATAAATGTCTTTGATGACGTCATATCCGGCTTTTCGTGAAAGTTGAAGCGGCACTGTCACGCCCTCATTTTTCCAACCAAATTGGTTGAAATTTTGGTCAAGTAATGTTCGATGAAGCCCGGACTTCGGTATTGCATTTCAGCTTGGTGGCTTAAAAATTAATTAATGACTTTGGTCATTAAAAATCTGAAAATTGTAAAAAAAAAATAAAAATTTATAAAACGATCCAAATTTACGTTCATCTTATTCTCCATCATTTTCTGATTCCAAAAACATATAAATATGTTATATTTGGATTAAAAACAAGCTCTGAAAATTAAATATATAAAAATTATTATCAAAATTAAATTGTCCAAATCAATTTAAAAACACTTTCATCTTATTCCTTGTCGGTTCCTGATTCCAAAAACATATAGATATGATATGTTTGGATTAAAAACACGCTCAGAAAGTTAAAACAAAGAGAGGTACAGAAAAGCGTGCTATCCTTCTTAGCGCAACTACTACCCCGCTCTTCTTGTCAATTTCACTGCCTTTGCCATGAGCGGTGGACTGACGATGCTACGAGTATACGGTCTTGCTGAAAAATGGCATTGCGTTCAGTTTCATTCTGTGAGTTCGACAGCTACTTGACTAAATATTGTATTTTCGCCTTACGCGACTTGTTACATTTAGTCAAGTTATGACTAAATGTTTTAACATCGAGGGGGGAATCGAGACGAGGGTCGTGGTGTATGTGCGTGTGTCTGTGTGTGTGTGTGTGTGAGTAGAGCGATTCAGACTAAACTACTGGACCGATCTTTATGAAACATTGACATGAGAGTTCCTGGGTATGAAATCCTCGAACTTTTTTTTCATTTTTTTTGAGTCACTTGAGAAAAAGTGACTCTATGTAATCGGTCAGTGTTAGTCTGTCCGGCCGGCCGGCCGGCCGTCCGGCCGGCCGTCCGTAGACACCACCTTAACGTTGGACTTTTCTCGGAAACTATCAAAGCGATCGGGCTCATATTTTGTTTAGTCGTGACCTCCAATGACCTCTACACTTTAACGATGGTTTCGTTGACCTTTGACCTTTTTCAAGGTCACAGGTCAGCGTCAAAGGAAAAATTAGACATTTTATATCTTTGACAAAGTTCAACGGATGTGATTGAAACTTTGTAGGATTATTCTTTACATCAAAGTATTTACATCTGTAGCCTTTTACGAACGTTATCAGAAAAACAAGGGAGATAACTAGCCTTTTCTGTTCGGCAACACACAACTTAACGTTGGGCTTTTCTCGGAAACTATAAAAGTGACCGGGCTCAAATTTTATGTGAACGTGACTCATTGTGTTGTGAATAGCAATTTCTTCCTGTCCATCTGATGCCTCATATAATATTCAGAACTGCGAAAGTGACTCGATCGAGCGTTTGCTCTTCTTGTTTATAAATGTCTTTGATGACGTCATATCCGGCTTTTCGTGAAAGTTGAGGCGGCACTGTCACGCCCTCATTTTTCAACCAAAGTGGTTGAAATGTTGGTCAAGTAATCTTCGACGAAGCCCGGACTTCGGTATTGCATTTCAGCTTTGTGGCTTAAAAATTAATTAATGACTTTGGTCATTAAAAATCTGAAAATTGTAAAAAATAATAAAAATTTATAAAACGATCCCAATTTACGTTCATCTTATTCTCCATCATTTTCTGATTCCAAAAACATATAAATATGTTATATTTGGATTAAAAACAAGCTCTGAAAATTAAATATATAAAAATTATTATCAAAATTAAATTGTCGAAATCAATTTAAAAACACTTTCATCTTATTCCTTGTCGGTTCCTGATTCCAAAAACATATAGATATGATATGTTTGGATTAAAAACACGCTCAGAAATTTAAAACAAAGAGAGGTACAGAAACGCGTGCTATCCTTCTTAGCGCAACTACTACCCTGCTCTTCTTGTCAATTTCACTGCCTTTGCCATGAGCGGTGGACTGACGATGCTACGAGTATACGGTCTTGCTGAAAAATGGCATTGCGTTCAGTTTCATTCTGTGAGTTCGACAGCTACTTGACTAAATGTGGTATTTTCGCCTTACGCGACTTGTTGAATATTTGAATGCATTGTTTTCTGATGTTTCTTTTCAATTTGATGAGTTACAGAGCCCCCTGGTGACCTAGTGGTGAGGATGACACCACATCAGTCGGATGAGTTACAGAGCCTCCTGGTGACCTAGTGGTGAGGATGACACCACATCAGTCGGATGAGTGCAGGGATAGAGGACCTAGCGATGAGGTGCACAGTAAAGGTTCAAGACCCCATCGTCTTCTTTCTGTGGGTCAAGGTCAGCAGACTCAACGGCCGTGACTGATAAACCAGGGCTCTGTTCTGTCCAGGGAATCCAGAGACCGTTGTTCGTGTTACATCAAGGCATGTCGTAATACAAAGCGTAATATTTAGATGTTTGTTTCTGTGAGCGTATATTTATTAAACAAAAAAGGCAGCGACAATCCACAGATCTGGCCCTGTTTTGATAGAGCTGTTATGTTCACATTTCTGTGGACAACACTGAATACTGTTTGCCAGAGGCGACCGCAGCTTGATGTCTTGTTGTTGTTGATGTTTCTTTGCATTACGGAGATAGCGCACATAATGGCACACTCGGGGAAGTTACATTTTGTGACATGAATAGTTCCGACGCAAGCAATGTGCAAAACGAAGACGTTTGAACTTCTATTAAGCGAACCTTTCAGCAACAGCTTTGAATAATTCTAAGATACTACCTTTAATCACAAAATCTTTACCAAAAAAAATAACAGTAAGGCAAAGCACAAAATAATCTTTAGATCGTGCACAAATGGCTTCGCCAAACAAAAGACCTCGGTATGACATCAGTGACATCATTCAGAAGGAGCAGTGGTCGGAGCTCTCAACACTTCTCCAAGATGGCGGCCTTTCTGACGCCGAACAGTGTGGTGCAGTGGAGGCAGCCAGCAAGCACTGTGCAGAATCCATCTTCCTGTCTCTCATCAGTCCTCACTGCACCAGCAGTCAGCTGCACTCTGCATTGCCACACCTTGCTTCCAGGGGACTGTGGCAAGCTGTGGGGCACGTCTTACAGCGTGGTGTAAGCACCGCTCTCCTCACTTGGTCCGTCCACCAAGCAGCAAGGCAGAGCTCTGAACAGGAACTGCTGTCTTTTATATTACCGCACTGTGCCGAGGACCAGCTGGGCTCTGTGCTAGCGGTCCTTGTGAAGCGAGGTCTGTGGCGAGCGGTTGGTGTGGTGATTCAACAAGTTCAAGGAACCACGCGTAGCTGGGCGATTGAAAAAGCTTGTCAAGAAGCCGGGGAAGATGAGTTGGTTGTCTTTATCCTCCCTGCCTGCAGTGCTGTGGTTGCTCACTGGCACAGGTTGTGGCTCGGGGGCTTTGGCGTGCTGTTGGTGAAATGTTACAGCGAGATGTCAGTGACACACTCTGTATCTGGACGCTGCAAGAAGCTTTGACACAAGCTGAGTGTGAACTGATAAGAAAACACATACTGCCTCATTGCACACGTCATTACCTAGATCGTTTCATGTCGAACCTGATCTCAAAAAGTCGATGGAACGACGTTGACAAACTGCTGCAGTGTGTGGAAGAAAAGATGTCGACATGGTCAGTTGACGGGCAGCATGTGGACAGTAAGCTTCTCTCTCTCATCGTCGACAGGAACTGGAGTGACATCACTGCGTTGCTACACAAAGCTATCAAGGACAGCTATAGCCACGCGGAAACATTTATCACAGGTGAATATGAAGAACAGACATTTGCGTATCAGATATTCTCTCGCACGGAAGACGGGGTGTGGGAACCAGTGACGATGGACAACCCGTCCTGTGTGTGGGGGCCTGGAGGCGAGGGGTTCCCTTCGTGCTGGTCACACTTACACTCCGTACTGGTGGTTATATGGTTTGAACTTGACACAAGTTTACACCTCTGTGTGCATTTCCACTGCGCTGGTCATCAACTACACTCTGTGTTCACAGACTGTGTGAGGAAGTTTTCGTCAAAATCATTTAACATTGATTTTGACACATTGTGGGTTGACAACATTGCAGTGAATCTCATCAGAGGGATTAACTACGAAAGGAGAACATTGATTGTGGTTTTAATGAGACACCTGTTCACAAAAACCATTATGTGGGCTCTGGGCGAAGTGTTAAAGCAAGGTCCCCATCAGACGACAGTGCCAGAGATCACAACGAGAACAGCCAGAGTCGACACAAATCAAAGTTTGAGCGGGGAACAAGTACAGCCGGTCGGGGAAACTAAATCACAGAGCAGATTGTCACAGCTTGTGACTAAAGGAAGATGGCGGGATGTTGGTGCCATGTTAACAAAGGGTGTTGGTGACTCACAACACGAGTGGTTGTTCCTCACAGCATGTCTACGTGCAAGAGAAAAAGACTTTGTGCAGCACGTGCTCCCTCACTGCAGTGACCGGCTACTGGACTCTGTGCTGACAGTGCTGATAGGACGAGGGGCGTGGTTGGCTGTAGTGAATGTGTTAAGGCGTGGTGTCAGTGACTCCAAGAAACAATGGGCACTGCTTGAAGCCTGTCTACACTGCGAGGACAAATATTTTATTGCAGACATACTCCCTCACTGTGCTGACGACATGCTAGACTCGGTGGTGACAATACTCGGGGAACGTCATTTGTGGCTGTATGCAGTTAGCGTGTTGGAGAGAGGTGTCAGCGACTGTAAGAAACGGTGGGTGGTGCAGAAAGCACTGGAAGAGTTTAAAAAAGGTTTCTTTCATGATGGTTTCATCAAATGGTCTGGTTCTTTGCTCAACATTGTAGCTCACTGTGCTGACGACCAGATGGACGATGTGCTGGAGGTTTTGGTGAAGGGACGGCAGTGGCGTTACGTTGGAGAGGCTCTGAAGCGAAACG
The DNA here is from genome assembly GCF_037325665.1 of Littorina saxatilis. Classification (NCBI taxonomy): domain Eukaryota; kingdom Metazoa; phylum Mollusca; class Gastropoda; order Littorinimorpha; family Littorinidae; genus Littorina; species Littorina saxatilis. Next base: position 57,728,662 of record NC_090251.1, read on the forward strand.
TCAGTGACTCTGTGAAACGATGGGCTGTGCACGAGGCCTGCGCACATGACACAAATAAAGATACATACCTAATAAATGAGATACTCCCTCACTGTGTTGACGACATGCTAGACTCTGTGGTGACAATACTCGCAAAACGTCATCTGTGGGGGTCTGCAGTTGTCGTGTTGGAGAAAGGTGTCAGCGACTGTAAGAAACGGTGGGTGGTGCAGAAAGCGTGTGAAGATGTTGAAAATGGTCTCTTTGAGGAAATTTTCAACAAATATCAGCATTCTTTCGTCAACATTGTAGCTCACTGTGCTGACGACATGCTGGACTCTGTGGTGACAATACTCGCGGAACGTCATCAGTGGCGGTCTGCAGTTAGCGTGTTGGAGAGAGGTGTCAGCGACTGTAAGAAACGGTGGGTGGTGCAGAAAGCACTGGAAGATGTTGAAAATGGTTTCTTTGATGAAGTGTTCCGTTACAGGGATGGTTCTTTCGTCACCATTGTAGATGACCGTGCTGTCGACCAGTTGGATGATGTGCTGGAGGCTCTGGCGAAAGGACAACTGTGGCGTAATGTTGGAGACGCTCTCAAGCGAAACGTCAGTGATTCTGTGAAACTATGGGCGGTGCAAGAGGCCTGTCCACATTATGAACATCTTGATTATCATAATTCGCCTCATTATTATCAGAATTCGCCTCATTATTTGAAAGATGATGATTATGATTATGAGAATGATGACATACTCATAAATTACATCCTCCCTCGGTGTGATGCTGCCCACTTGCAGTCTGTCTTACCAACTCTAGCAGAAAAAAATCACTTCAAACCTGTGAGATACGTGCTGGAAAGAAAAGTCAGTGACGTAGAACACCAACATTGTGTGCAGATCGTCTTTATGCACGCAAGAGAAAGTCTGATAAATAAGGTCTTGCCATGTTGCGTTTATGGCGATATTCGTTTCCAACTAGGAGCACTGGCCTCGCGAAAATTGTGGAGGATGTTTCTTATGTTGCTGCATCGTTTTATGATCGACACGTTTCACTCGTGGGCCATTGCGGAAGACTGCTCAGGGCCAAAGGAGGGAGTTTTCTGGGACATGGTCAGCAACCCTTGTGACGGAGTTAAAGAGCTTTCACCTGCCCAGTGGAGATCGGTCACGTGGTCAGATTTACGGTACTCTCTGAAAGACTCCCTTCACTGGGACACACTGCTGTGTGAATTACTGTGTACAGCTCTGCTAGGCACTGTCAGAGAGATATGGCTGAGTGGACGAGAGAAGGAAGTCGAAAGTCGGTCACATACAGCTGTAGAGGAAGCCAGATCAGTAACAGAGGATATTCACCAACAACTGATTAAAGCATTGATAGATTGCAAGTCAAGCAACGTTTCAACCTTAATGCCATGCATGAATTGGATGTGTCCAAAATACACTGGCAAGACACAGAGCACGGCCACACGAGCACCTCCTGCAGGGGAAGCTGACCCTGCTGAAAACAGTAGCAGAAAGAGAAGAAGCAATCCAAATGGAGCGATAGAGGAGAAAGCCCGATATGGTGAAAATGGCTCTCGCAGTTGTTCTCTGTTTCAGTTTCACTTTCTCAAGTACCTCACACGCGAATACAACAGACGCAAGGCATGGACACAACTGACTGACGCTGTCCTGGTGGTTCTGACCACAACCCCTGTCGTTCCCGGCGTGCAAAGCGCAGCGCTCAGAATCATGGTGCGTGAGAAAAGATGGGACGTTATCCGCCACGCGTGTCTGTCCTGTGTGTGTGAGCAAGATCGGCGGCAGGTGTTCCAGGCGGCTGTCAAACAGAGACAGTGGGGCGCTGTGAAGCGGTGGGCAGACTACTCACTGTACGACGATCAGCGGCTCTGGGCACTTGGAGAGGCCAAGGGAGAGAAGAGGTGGGACGTCTACTTGCAGCTGGCTGACCAAGGACTCAATGAAGGTGAGCGGATGGGAGTCCTCTACCGTGTGGCCATGCACGCAGACTGGAAGCTTGTTCGTCACATGCTGAACACAGTAGCTGATGTATCACACATGAAAGACCTTCTCACCAACGCAAGACCTACAAGACTGTCACGTACTAAGCCAGCGATGTGTCAACAGCGAATTGAACAATTAGCTGAATTTGAGGAAGCTCTGAAGAAGGAAGCAAACACGCTGAAGACACTGAAGACCGCAGCAAAGCAAGGAAAGTGGCAAGTTGTTCTCTACAACATCCGTCACAAACCAGACCTGCAACACGCGCGTCGTGCACTGAAAGCCGCTGTGTCCAGTGAAGCGTGGCAGACAGTGATCCAGCTGGTGAGACTGGAGACTGACGTCACACGGCGAGACTCGCTGTTCCGTGACATGGTCAGACAGCAGCAGTGGGCTGTGTGTAGAGAGCTGCTGGAGCAAAGCGTCAGTGATGAGCAGTGTCTGGAGGCTCTGAACGACTTGATGGAACACCGACAGTGGACACTCGTTGCCATGGTGATAAAATGCGCTATATCTGAGAAAAGAAGGACAGAGATGATGTATCGAGCACTGATGATGAGAGAAGGCAGCGTGGTGTGGCAATGTATCAACAGTCTGCAACGTCCTCTTCCCAGCGAACAAAGGGAGAATATATTCCAGCTTGCGTTCAAACGTGAGGTGTGGCAGGCAGTAAAACCGCTGGTAGAGAAAAAAGACGAGACTGGAATCAGACATCGTGACACCGCTCTGCTGGAAGCCATTGAGCAGCACCAGTGGGATGTGGTGGATCACTGCCAACGTCACCACGCTGACATCAACATGAAGGACAAACACGGCCACACACCGATACACAGAGCAGCCAGGAAAAAGGACTGGGAGGCAGTGAAGGAGCTGACAATGAGAGATGGTGATCCCAACCTGTTGGACAGCGAGGGCCACTCTGTGCTGCACATGACGATTGAAGCTAGACAATGGGACCTTGTGAAGCTGTTGATTCAGTTCCACGGTGACATTCATCTTCCTACACGACACCATCTGAAAAACACAGGACTAAACATGCTGATTGACGCACGTCAGATAGATGTTATCGGCTCCACGTTCATGTGGTGTGCTGACCAGTGGAAGGGTGCGAATAACAAACGGGAGACAACTCTCCACGCCGCGTGTTTATCTGGCTGGCCCGACATCCTGCACGACCTGATCGCCAGGAGAGTCGACCCCTTGGCTGTGACGTCCAAAGGGCTTTCAGCCTTGTGTTACGCCGTGCTGTGCAGAGACTGTCCACACAAGATGGTGGCGGAGTGCATCAAGCTTGGCTTTAGCGTTCACCAGCCACACATCACTCGTGTTATAGAGAAATATTGGAGTCAATCAGATTTTTCGCAGACAGAAAACCGTGAGATGTTGACCTGCCCCTTGGTGCTGGCCGTGATACGAGGCCTGCCTGTCGTGACACAGATGCTGTATGAATCAGGAGCGTGTTCCTACAGACAGCTGTTCCTGCTGACCGCACACCTAGACACACTCACACTCAGTTGTTCATCGACGGAAGGATCACTTGGAAGTAAAATCAGCTGGCTGTGGAGTCATGTTTATGAAAATGACGATGATGACTGTGTATCTGACACGGTTCTGAAAAAGAAGTCAGTAGACTATCTGCAGCAGATGAGCAGCACGCCCCGCAGCCTGGTGTCCACGTGTCGCCTGGTGATCTCACGCTGCCTCACACTCAGCAAGACACGTCACAGAGACATCGCACAGCTCCCCCTGTCGCCCATGTTGAAGAACTATTTGATGTTTACTGATCTCACGGAGACAGACTTCGTGGGTCATCAAGAGTGAACACAGACTGTCTTCTGTGTGTGGGTCATCAAGAGTAAACACAGACTGTCTTCTGTGTGTGGGTCATCAAGAGTGAACACAGACTGTCTTCTGTGTGTGGGTCATCAAGAGTGAACACAGACTGTCTTCTGTGTGTGGGTCATCAAGAGTGAACACAGACTGTCTTCTGTCAGTGGGTCATCACATTGAACACAGACTGTCTTCTGTCTGTGGGTCATCAAGAGTGAACACAGACTGTCTTCTGTGTGTGGGTCATCAAGAGTGAACACAGACTGTCTTCTGTGTGTGGGTCATCAAGAGTGAACACAGACTGTCTTCTGTGTGTGGGTCATCAAGAGTGAACACAGACTGTCTTCTGTGTGTGGGTCATCAAGAGTGAACACAGACTGTCTTCTGTGTGTGGGTCATCAAGAGTGAACACAGACTGTCTTCTGTCTGTGGGTCATCAAGAGTGAACACAGACTGTCTTCTGTGTGTGGGTCATCAAAAGTGAACACAGACTGTATTCTGTGTGTGGGTCATCAAGAGTGAACACAGGCTGTCTTCTGTGTGTGGGTCATCAAGAGTGAACACAGACTGTCTTCTGTGTGTGGGTCATCAAGAGTGAACACAGACTGTCTTCTGTGTGTGGGTCATCAAGAGTGAACATAGACTGTCTTCTGTGTGTGGGTCATCAAGAGTGAACACAGACTGTCTTCTGTCTGTGGGTCATCACTGTACAATAGACGTTGGTACGAAATGCTACCTGTATGATTCACTACTGATTAAATAAAAAGCTGTACAATATTCGTTGGTACGAAATGCTACCTGTATGATTCACTACTGATTAAATAAAAAGCTGTACAATATTCGTTGGTACGACATGCTACCTGTATGTTCCACTGTTGATTAGATAAGAAGCTGTACAATATTCGTTGGTACGAAATGCTACCTGTATGTTCCACTGTTAATTAGATAAGAAGCTGTACAATATTCGTTGGTACGACATGCTACCTGTATGTTCCACTGTTGATTAGATAAGAAGCTGTACAATATTCGTTGGTACGAAATGCTACCTGTATGTTCCACTGATGATTAGATAAGAAGCTGTACAATAGACGTTGGTACGAAATGCTACCTGTATGTTCCACTGATGATTAGATAAGAAGCTGTACAATAGACGTTGGTACGAAATGCTACCTGTATGTTTCTCTGTTAATTAGATAAGAAGCTGTACAATATTCGTTGGTGCGAAATGCTACCTGTATGTTCCACTGATGATTAGATAAGAACCTGTACAATATTCGTTGGTACGAAATGCTACCTGTATGTTCCACTGTTTATAGAAAAGAACCTGTACATTATTCGTTGGTACGAAATGCTACCTGTATGTTCCACTGTTGATTAGATAAGAAGCTGTATAATATTTGTAAATACGAAATGCTACCTGTATGTTTCACTGATGATTAGATTAGAAGCTGTACAATATTCGTTGGTACGAAATGCTACCTGTGTGTTTGACTGCTGATTAGATAAGAAGCTGTATAATATTTGTAAATACGAAATGCTACCTGTATGTTTCACTGATGATTAGATTAGATGCTGTGCCATCTGCATTGGTACGAAATGCTTCCTGTATGTTTCAATGCTGATTAGATAAGAAGCTGTACAATATTCGTTGGTACGAAATGCTACCTGTATGTTTCACTGTTAATTAGATAAGAAGCTGTACAATAGACGTTGATACGAAATGCTACCTGTATGTTTCACTGATGATTAGATAAGAAGCTGTACAATAGACGTTGGTACGAAATGCTACCTGTATGTTTCACTGTTAATTAGATAAGAAGCTGTACAATAGACGGTGATACGAAATGCTACCTGTATGTTTCACTGTTGATTAGATAAGAAGCTGTACAATATTCGTTGGTACGAAATGCTACCTGTATGTTTCACTGATGATTAGATAAGAAGCTGTACAATAGACGTTGGTACGAAATGCTACCTGTATGTTTCACTGATGATTAGATAAGAAGCTGTACAATAGACGTTGGTTCGAAATGCTACCTGTATGTTTCACTGTTAATTAGATAAGAAGCTGTACAATAGACGTTCATACGAAATGCTACCTGTATGTTTCACTGATGATTAGATAAGAAGCTGTACAATAGACGTTGGTACGAAATGCTACCTGTATGTTTCACTGTTAATTAGATAAGAAGCTGTACAATAGACGGTGATACGAAATGCAACCTGTATGTTTCACTGTTGATTAGATAAGAAGCTGTACAATATTCGTTGGTACGAAATGCTACCTGTATGTTTCACTGATGATTAGATAAGAAGCTGTACAATATTCGTTGGTACGAAATGCTACCTGTATGTTTCACTGATGATTAGATAAGAAGCTGTACAATAGACGTTGGTACGAAATGCTACCTGTATGTTTCACTGATGATTAGATAAGAAGCTGTATAATATTCGTTGGTACGAAATGCTACCTCTATGTTTCACTGATGATTAGATAAGAAGCTGTATAATATTCGTTGGTACGAAATGCTACCTGTATGTTTCACTGATGATTAGATTAGATGCTGTACCATCTGCCTTGGTACGAAATGCTACCTGTATGTTTCACTGATGATTAGATAAGAAGCTGTATAATATTCGTTGGTACGAAATGCTACCTGTATGTTTCACTGTTGATTAGATAAGAAGCTGTACAATATTCGTTGGTACGAAATGCTACCTGTATGTTTCACTGTTGATTAGATAAGAAGCTGTACAATATTCGTTGGTACGAAATGCTACCTGTATGTTTCACTGATGATTAGATAAGAAGCTGTACAATATTCGTTGGTACGAAATGCTACCTGTATGTTTCACTGTTGATTAGATAAGAAGCTGTACAATATTCGTTGGTACGAAATGCTACCTGTATGTTTCACTGATGATTAGATAAGAAGCTGTACAATATTCGTTGGTACGAAATGCTACCTGTATGTTTCACTGATGATTAGATAAGAAGCTGTACAATAGACGTTGGTACGAAATGCTACCTGTATGTTTCACTGATGATTAGATTAGAAGCTGTACAATATTCGTTGGTACGAAATGCTACCTGTATGTTTGACTGCTGATTAGATAAGAAGCTGTATAATATTTGTAAATACGAAATGCTACCTGTATGTTTCACTGATGATTAGATTAGATGCTGTGCCATCTGCATTGGTACGAAATGCTTCCTGTATGTTTCAATGCTGATTAGATAAGAAGCTGTACAATATTCGTTGGTACGAAATGCTACCTGTATGTTTCACTGTTAATTAGATAAGAAGCTGTACAATAGACGTTGATACGAAATGCTACCTGTATGTTTCACTGATGATTAGATAAGAAGCTGTACAATAGACGTTGGTACGAAATGCTACCTGTATGTTTCACTGTTAATTAGATAAGAAGCTGTACAATAGACGTTCATACGAAATGCTACCTGTATGTTTCACTGATGATTAGATAAGAAGCTGTACAATAGACGTTGGTACGAAATGCTACCTGTATGTTTCACTGTTAATTAGATAAGAAGCTGTACAATGGACGGTGATACGAAATGCAACCTGTATGTTTCACTGTTGATTAGATAAGAAGCTGTACAATATTCGTTTGTACGAAATGCTACCTGTATGTTTCACTGATGATTAGATAAGAAGCTGTACAATATTCGTTGGTACGAAATGCTACCTGTATGTTTCACTGATGATTAGATAAGAAGCTGTACAATAGACGTTGGTACGAAATGCTACCTGTATGTTTCACTGATGATTAGATAAGAAGCTGTATAATATTCGTTGGTACGAAATGCTACCTGTATGTTTCACTGATGATTAGATAAGAAGCTGTATAATATTCGTTGGTACGAAATGCTACCTGTATGTTTCACTGATGATTAGATTAGATGCTGTACCATCTGCCTTGGTACGAAATGCTACCTGTATGTTTCACTGATGATTAGATAAGAAGCTGTATAATATTCGTTGGTACGAAATGCTACCTGTATGTTTCACTGTTGATTAGATAAGAAGCTGTACAATATTCGTTGGTACGAAATGCTACCTGTATGTTTCACTGTTGATTAGATAAGAAGCTGTACAATATTCGTTGGTACGAAATGCTACCTGTATGTTTCACTGATGATTAGATAAGAAGTTGTACAATATTCGTTGGTACGAAATGCTACCTGTATGTTTCACTGATGATTAGATAAGAAGCTGTACAATAGACGTTGGTACGAAATGCTACCTGTATGTTTCACTGATGATTAGATAAGAAGCTGTACAATAGACGTTGGTACGAAATGCTACCTGTATGTTTCACTGTTAATTAGATAAGAAGCTGTGTAATATTTGTAAATACGAAATGCTACCTGTATGTTTGACTGCACAACACCCAATGTTTCAGTGATGAGCGCCTGATTGTACGTGTATGGAATGTTGATGTGGAATTTGTTTCACATTTTATTCTTACCGTATTTCTTAACAGGTTACTATAGCTGTTATTTTCGGGAAAAACGTTCCACGCATGCTGCAGAATGCTGCAACATGTTGCTTTGCAAAATAGTAAATTGTGTGTTTTACCGAACTATTTTTACATGAATATGAACAAATACCATGATTGTCGTAGCGTAGATCATATGTTATATAATGAATTAAACTTTAAATACTGTATAACATGACCACAATTACTGATAAGTTGTTCAATCTGCTTTGCTGCAAGTACTGCACCTAAAACTCGTAGTCACAGCTACCTGGGAGCGAAGGATATGTGAAATCGCTTATTGCTCGAGTGCATGATGTCTGTGTTGAAATAATATGATATCCTAGAATGACATCACTCATACACTTACACGCTGTTCGGACTTGGACTGATTGTAAAGGGCAGAAGAAGCAAGATGGAGTCTGAAGTTCTTTTGTAAATATGTTCGACTGTGCTTTTCATGTTCATATGTGTACGTGTGTAACTGTAACATACAGGAGAGACGCTATGTTTGGTTGAGATGGTCGCAGAAGCACCAAATCATTTCGGAATTTTTCTTAACGTCTCGCTTCGTTTTCGACGAGAGAAACATATAACAAATCGCATGTTTGGGTTTACCTTGACTCATTTTATTTATCTGTAATCTCAGAATTACTGTGTGAAAATATTCTTCTTCTTCTTCGGCGTTCCAGGATTTTTGGCCTCAGGTCAGACTTCAAGTTTTGTAGCTTGAATGATATCTGTTCTTTCTCGTTTGTAATGTAAACTGAGCAAAAAAATCTTTGCACCTCTTTTTCGTACCCCAACTAAAACATTCATTCCCGTGTCATGTTATTCAAACTTTATGTGCCATTAAAGGCCTTTCACTTGGCTACTTGGCTATCTGGCCCACTTTTCGGATCACAGATTTCTGTTGTAGGTATCACGTGACCGCCGCCGAAGTGAGGGTGCCCCCAAAATTGACCTGACAATAACGTCAGGTACCAATTAAAAAATCGACAACAATTCAAAATAGGCTTAACTTGGCAACGTTTACAAACAAGCAGAAAGCCAAATGATGTATCTATCCAGAACAGGTAGTTTTGTTTTGCTGTCAGTTCTATTGATGCACGTGTTGAGCGCTTGAGCAGATGAAAACTAGAGGTTTTTGCGTCTGTTTTGATGGGTCCCATGACAAAAAGCACTATATTTCAGCAATGCCATAATGGATTGATTTGAAACTTTCAGGATCTTTAAGTCTACATACGAGACGTACGTCTGGTAACATTTCGCATCGTTACAGATATTTGTTGAGATGATAATTAAGCAATCTTCCTGAAAACGTTTTAAAACGTGTCATAAGTTGAAAGGTTTACATCCCAAAAAATCACGACTTTGCATGCGTACAGACAAATAAATGTTACAAATACTGCCAAACTTTCATATAAATACAATCACTCGTTTACGTTTCCTAGTCCTGTAAACACGATCAAATATTTTTGGAGGAATATAGTGCGACAGCCATGTCCAGTCATCCGTGACCGCAGCATGTTTTGAGAAATGGTGAGAAAAGTGGCTGCAGAATAATTTGTCTTATCCATTAACAGTTTTCTTTAAAAGTTTGCAGAGCAATAAAGAGGGAGAGAGATAGAGAGCAGGTATATATATTATCTAGGTCAGTTTTGGCAGTTGATCAACTTAAGATGCACACTCTATAATCGGGTTTACAAACTATCCCTCTACCTCGGCACACACCAACAAAGAGAAAGACCTTGGCTGCTTGCTGGGTTAGGTTAAGGAATGTTGAATGATACTGTAATGTCGTGTCACCATACGGTTGTAATTCATTTAGTTAATAAAGTACTAATGTGTCCATAGGTTGTTGCCCTTATACGTTCTACTAAAACTGTGCTAAATCCTGAACAAACGTGTTTAGATATATGGAAGAAAGTGTTTCAGTTTGTGTTGCTCAATTTAATCGACAATAAAGTGTTTGTTATTTGACAGATTTTACTTGGTGTGTGTGTACATGTGTGTGTGTGTGTGTGTGTGTGTGTGTGTGTGTGTGTGTGTGTGCGTATGCTTGTGTGTATGTGTGTGTGTGTGTGTGTGTGTGTGTGTGTGTGTGTGTGTGTGTTTGTGTGTATTTAAAGTCGAACACAGACTCCGGGACACAAAGCCTTGTTATAGTAGAAAGCCACAGAGCTAAATTTAGTGATCCAGCGACATCGGATATATTTCACAATTAAAAAAACATAAGCTACATAATTATGTCGTGCCCGCAGACCAGTGTTGGCCTTTAATGCATCGCAGAGAGCATGGCAAGGACAGGCCGAGATAGAAAGCGTTTTATGTCAAGTAAGGGAGGCAACAAGTACAAGATGTCACTGTCAAGCAAACCATGGATTGCGACCCTTGTATGAGTCACGCTGGGTAGTGGGATATTTTTGTAGTTAACCCGGCTTCTCTCGTCAGCCGGAATAGCTCAGTTGGGAGAGCGTTAGACTGAAGATCTAAAGGTCCCTGGTTCGATCCCGGGTTCCGGCACGGAACACTACCGGCGGTTGACACATTTTTTGTCTTCACCACAGTCTTTGACACACATTTATCAAACAATACAAACAGGGATTTTAAATGTTTATTAACAAATTTTGACTGAATGTTTTCAGATACACTAGGAATGGAGACGATGGTGGTGGTGTCTGTGTATATGTTATTGTGTCGCTGAGTGTGTAGGGAGATTCTGAAGGGAAAACACATACTGAGCCGATCTTCATGAAACTGTATTGCAAGTTCATGCAAATGACATCCCCGGACAGTTTTCATCATTTCTTCCGATTCATTTCTTTGATGACGAAACAAGTGCAATCCGTGGCGGTCTTTGGGTTTGTGTGTTGTGTTTGTGTGTTGTGTTTGTGTGTTGTGTTTGTGTGTTGTGTTTGTGTGTTGTGTTGTGTTTGTGTGTTGTGTTTGTGTGTCGTTTGTGTGTTGTGTTTGTGTGTTGTGTTTGTGTGTTGTGTTTGTGTGTCGTTTGTGTGTTGTGTTTGTGTGTCGTTTGTGTGTTGTGTTTGTGTGTCGTTTGTGTGTTGTGTTTGTGTGTCGTTTGTGTGTTGTTTGTGTGTCGTTTGTGTGTTGTTTGTGTGTTGTTTGCGTTTTGTTTGTGTGTTTTTGTGTGTTGTTTTCGTGTTGTTTGTGTGTTGTCTGTGTGTTGTCTGTGTAGTCTGTAGTGTCTGTGTGTTGTCTTTGTGTTGTATGTGTAGTTTGTGTGTTGTCTGTGTAGTCTGAATTGTCTGTGTGTTGTCTGTGTAGTCTGTGTGTTGTCTGTGTAGTCTGAATTGTCTGTGTGTTGTCTGTGTGTTGTCTGTGTGTTGTCTGTGTGTTGTCTGTGTTGTCTGTGTGTTGTCTGTGTTGTCTGTGTGTTGTCTGTGTGTTGTCTGTGTTGTCTGTGTGTTGTCTGTGTGTTGTCTGTGTTGTCTGTGTTGTCTGTGTGTTGTCTGTGTGTTGTCTGTGTGTTGTCTGTGTGTTGTTTGTGTGTTGTCTGTGTGTTGTCTGTGTTGTCTGAATTGTCTGTGTGGTGTATGTGTGTTGTCTGTGTGTTGTATGTGTAGTTTGTGTGTTGTCTGTGTGTTGTCTGTGTTGTCTGTGTTTTGTCTGTGTGTTGTATGTGTAGTCTGTATTGTCTGTGTGTTTTATGTGTGTTGTCTGTGTTGTCTGTGTGTTGTCTGTGTGTTGTCTTTGTGTTGTCTGTGTGTTGTCTGTGTGTTGTCTGTGTGTTGTCTGTGTGTTGTCTGTGTGTTGTCTGTGTTGTCTGTGTGTTGTTTGTGATGTCTGTGTGTTGTCTGTGTGTTGTCTGTGTGTTGTTTGTGTTGTCTGTGTGTTGTCTGTGTGTTGTTTGTGATGTCTGTGTGTTGTCTGTGTGTTGTCTGTGTGTTGTTTGTGTGTTGTCTGTGTGTTGTCTGTGTGTTGTCTGTGTTGTGTGTGTTGTCTGTGTGTTGTTTGTGATGTCTGTGTGTTGTCTGTGTGTTGTTTGTGATGTCTGTGTGTAGTCTGTGTGATGTATGTGTGTTGTCTGTGTTTTGTCTGTGTGTTGTTTGTGTTGTCTGTGTTGTCTGTGTGTTGTTTGTGTTGTCTGTGTGTTGTCTGTGTTGTCTGTGTGTTGTGTGTGTAGTCTGTGTGTTGTATGTGTTGTCTGTGTGATGTTTGTGTGTTGTCTGTGTTGTCTGTGTTTCCTCTTCCTGGTTTCTGCTGATTTTAACAAAATCGGTCACGTCAGTGTGACCAGCTTGCAAACACATGCAACGACCGCCTCATAAACTTAAAACCATCGGCTCCACAAAAGAACTGTTTCAACGGAAATAAACTCAGCGCCACATTTGCCTCCGTCGATTTAATGCATATTGCGGCATCTGAACCCCACACGAGCGTCCCCTGGAAGAGCGGAATGTCCAATGTTAAGCCACACTATTCACCCCGCCAAGCAAGAGACTCGTCCTCACCTCATAACGCCACAGGGAGGAGTGAGGTAACCCACTGTGGGGTAGAGACACCGAGTTGTAAAGATAGCCTGCCAGGCTAACCGAGCCAACGCATTTTGCTGCCCAAAGGATTTCCATTAAATGTTGAAGTTGGGCCGTTGAGAACTCACATCGCAGGTAGCTAAGTTACCACTGACTTTAAAGCGGAAGCGTAATGACAAAACAAATTAATTAACTTTGGAAAGAAACAGGGCACACAATACCGCTCCGATTCATGTTTCACAACCGTGGAAACTGTCCCCTGGTCTGAGCTGCTTGTGTGGTGGAAACTGTCCCCTGGTCTGCATGTGTCGTGGAAACTGTCCCCTGGTCTGGCTTGTGTGGTGGAAACTGTCCCCTGGTCTGCTTGTGTGGTGGAAACTGTCCCTGGTCTGCTTGTGTCGTGGAAACTGTCCCTGGTCTGCTTGTGTCGTGGAAACTGTCCCCTGGTCTGCTTGTGTCGTGGAAACTGTCCCTGGTCTGCTTGTGTGGTGGAAACTGTCCCCTGGTCTGCTTGTGTCGTGGAAACTGTACCCTGGTCTGCTTGTGTCGTGGAAACTGTCCCCTGGTCTGCTTGTGTGGTGGAAACTGTCCCCTGGTCTGGCTTGTGTGGTGGAAACTGTCCCCTGGTCTGCTTGTGTCGTGGAAACTGTACCCTGGTCTGCTTGTGTCGTGGAAACTGTCCCCTGGTCTGCTTGTGTCGTGGAAACTGACCCCTGGTCTGCTTGTGTCGTGGAAACTGTACCCTGGTCTGCTTGTGTCGTGGAAACTGTAACCTGGTCTGCTTGTGTCGTGGAAACTGTACCCTGGTCTGCTTGTGTCGTGGAAACTGTAACCTGGTCTGCTTGTGTCGTGGAAACTGTCCCCTGGTCTGCATGTGTGGTGGAAACTGTCCCCTGGTCTGCTTGTGTCGTGGAAACTGTCCCCTGGTCTGCTTGTGTCGTGGAAACTGTCCCTGGTCTGCTTGTGTCGTGGAAACTGTCCCTGGTCTGCTTGTGTGCAGATCTCCCAACAGAATGAAAGACGGATGGAACCTGCGTTATGTGCCCTTTTTCTTTCGGAAGTCAATTGATTAGTTGTATCGGCCTTTCAGCTTTGATGTCAATACCGTGGTAAAGCTATGTGAGTTCTCACGGATGTCGGACCCTCCCCCCGTGAAAAAACACCTGTTGTACCTGTGTCAGCCACCTGTTGCAAAGCAGGGCTGTAAAATAAATTAAAATCAGTTCTCCAAACGGTGCGTCCCTCCGACCTGTCCGCACTGGAAGCCGAAAAAAAGTACGTGGAACTCACGAATGGGATCCTGCGTTATTATCATGCCGTTTTCAGAAGAAGAAAAAAAAAACTGTGGTCGCTAGTTTCAGAACGTGCTAGCAAAACATGACCTTGTAGTTACAGTGACAGTCAGTGAGTGACTCGATGTTTTCCCCACTGTCAGTGTCAAACTACTCGATGTTTTCCCCACTGTCAGTGTCAAACTACTCGATGTTTTCCCCACTGTCAGTGTCAAACTACTCGATGTTTTCCCCACTGTCAGTGTCAAACTACTCGATGTTTTCCCCACTGTCAGTGTCAAACTACTCGATGTTTTCCCCACTGTCAGTGTCAAACTACTCGATGTTTTCCCCACTGTCAGTGTCAAACTACTCGATGTTTTCCCCACTGTCAGTGTCAAACTACTCGATGTTTTCCCCACTGTCAGTGTCAAACTACTCGATGTTTTCCCCACTGTCAGTGTCAAACTACTCGATGTTTTCCCCACTGTCAGTGTCAAACTACTCGATGTTTTCCCCACTGTCAGTGTCAAACTACTCGATGTTTTCCCCACTGTCAGTGTCAAACTACTCGATGTTTTCCCCACTGTCAGTGTCAAACTACTCGATGTTTTCCCCACTGTCAGTGTCAAACTACTCGATGTTTTCCCCACTGTCAGTGTCAA
>NC_090251.1:57745905-57753405 GCF_037325665.1 Littorina saxatilis
GCACAGGTGACATGTGACTCATTCCGTGGTGGAGGATCACAAATGAGAAAAACAACTATGGGCTACCCGAGAAGAAAGGTATATACCCTTTAAAAGTAACGCACTTTCGGTGCTACCCTTCGGCGCCGTGATAATTAGGTCTAGGCTGGAGCGTAACGGGTACGATGTTAACCTCATTCCTAACGGGTCAACGCTCTCCCCGCGGTCCCGGTGTCACGATTTCATCTTTCGCCTGTGTACATATTTCCCCCTCGACATATACTCAAGACTGAAATGTTGTTTCCTGGTAAAATTAAGAAGTGACATTATTTATGGACGAAAAGCATGTCAGTTTCTTGCATGTGAAGAAAATTGGTGGTAAAATTTAATACATTTCACCCCCAAAATCGAATTCTTCGAAAACGTGTACTGAGTGGTTACGTGCCTTGAGTAAGAAGGAAAACATTTTAGGATGAATCAAATTTCAAAGTTAAATAAAACAAATTGGTTGCACAAATTTGGCCCCATGAATGTAAGGTACACAAGGTCGCTCATCAGTACTATCGAAGGGTGTTTTTTTGTTCAGTTTAGTTAGAGTTTATACTAGATCAACGAGGCCGAGAAGCGAAATATCAACACGGCGAAATATGAAAACGTCACACCGGTCCAGTTGTGGGCGAGAATGGCGCGGGCTGAACAGTGGCGAGCACCAGACAATTAGTGTTATTCAATGTCTGCACGAGACGTTTAATGTTATTTAATGTCAGCCCAGTCTGTCAAAAGCCGTACTATGCAAGGGTGGCTCTGAATGTGGGACTCGTAGAGCATTGAGTTATATAAAGTACCTTACATCACACAGCTGACTGCAGACAGCGAGGCTAAGAAAATGCGGTTGGCAAGGTTTGTTTGCTCGTTCGTGTGTTTGTGTTTATGTTGTGGTGGTTTTGTTTATTGTACAGCATTTGTTTTTACACTATTATTGGCACTGTGTTATGGTTCTGTCCGGGGCAACAACAAAAAACTCGATAATAACAAATAAAAAAACAGTAAAAAAGTAAAAATATACATCCAGTCATGGCCAATGTCCGAATCCTCTGTCCGGTGAAATAAAGTTAAGCCGAGGCGATTTGTTTGTTTTGATTTGACTCTAAGTGTTTATAGACGCAGCTTTGTGACGGCGCGGAGTAAATGTAGTATATATGTTGGCCGCATTCAATATTAATGCGGGCTCGATACTCTTATAGTGCACGCGTACTAGTTTTAATACTGATAGATTTCCATAAAAATACACCTTTCCCCATCCCCTCCCAACTGGCACCATCACCACCACCACACGCATTCAGCCGTCGAATTTTATGCAGAAAAAAACCTTATGCAAGGACCCCCCCCCCCCTCCCCCACTACAATCCCCCGACAAGCAACCAACTAGGGGAGATGGGCGTACAGCGAGACCATGTTTCCTTTCTTCCAAAGTCAGGTGTTAAACTTCCACGACGATTTAGATGCAACATGAGTATCTTCTTCTTCTTCTTCTTCGTTCATGGGCTTAGACTCCCACGTACACTCGTGTTTTTGCACGAGAGGAATTTTACGTGTATGACCGTTTTTACCCCGCCATTTAGGCAGCCATACGCCGCTTTCGGAGGAAGCATGCTGGATATTTTCGTGTTTCTATAACCCACCGAACTCTGACATGGATTACAGGATCTTTTCCGTGCGCACTTGGTCTTGTGCTTGCGTGTACACACGAAGGGGGTTAAGGCGCCACTAGCAGGTCTGCACATAAGTTGACCTGGGAGATCGGAAACATCTCCACACTTAACCCACCAGGCGGCCGCGGCCGGGATTCAAACCCTCGACCTTCCGATTAAGAGGCCGACGTCTTACCACCCTGCCACAGCGCCCGTCCAACATGAGTATGAGCCATCACTTATAACTTCTTTTTTGATCGGCATTACCAAGCCATGTCCATAACCATTCTAACAAGGGAAAAAGTAGTGCTTTAAAAAACAAACATTTTAGTCGATTAAAATACAATTTCTAAAACTGTATACCGTGACAGTAAAGTATTCCTATGTTGAGAGACCCAGGCATAGACGTTCGTAGCACACAACTATACAGTGTTTCAGCATGAACAAACCTTCAGGGCAAATATTTACCCCACCCATATTGTTAAAACACAAACAAACTTCAAACCTTTCTTGTTTTTCTATTCAGAATTTTGGAACGTTGGCAGTCTCTTTGCTTTTGGATTCACAAACAAACTTCTTGTTACAAATGAATGAATAAAAAGCTGACATAGTTTGACGAAGCTATCACGCTGTGCAGTCTGGACGCGACAGGCGCGGACATCACGCACTGTAGGTGCTATAGAATGCTGGATCATTGCGGCGATTTAGAAACATGTATTTATAGATGTATTTAGAGATGTATTTATAAAATATTAGAATGTGCCAGGAAGGTCACTCCCATCACGTACCAGGTTTGATCGGCATTACCAAGCCATGTCCAAAAACATTCCAACAAGGGAAATAACAACTGGGGCCAACATGAAGGCCATGCGTCCAAACAGGGGAACAACCAGGTATCTTCACGACTCTCAACTTCACAACGACCGGTGCGGCAACACTGACAAACAGAGGAATAACCAGGTATCTACACGACTCTCAACTTTACAACGACCGGTAAGGCAACACTGACAAACAGAGGAACAACCAGGTATCTACACGACTCTCAACTTTACAACGACCGGTAAGGCAACACTGACAAACAGAGGAACAACCAGGTATCTACACGACTCTCAACTTTACAACGACCGGTGAGGCAACACTGACAAACAGAGGAATAACCAGGTATATCTACACGACTCTCAACTTTACAACGACCGGTGCGGCAACACTGACAAACAGAGGAACAACCAGGTATCTACACGACTCTCAACTTTACAACGACCGGTGAGGCAACACGGATAGAGAGAGTGTGAACCGCTGGCAAACTGCTTGCTTGGAAGAAAAATTGTATCCACAGACAAAGCAGAAAAAAGGAGATATCTCAGATAACTCGACGTTATCAAACGAAAGGTACTAACACTTTTGTGTGTATTGCCATCCCATTTCCCGCGTTGAAATCAGTACGAAAACAAAACAAAAATGTGTCTTTTTATCAGATGAGCTGAACGAGGGGGTGGCACAATATAGGGCTGAACGAGGGGGTGGCACAATATAGGGCTGAACGAGGGGTGGCACAATATAGGGCTGAACGAGGGGGTGGCACAATATAGGGCTGAACGAGGGGGTGGCACAATATAGGTACAGTGGCATCCAATATAGAGCCGCCTGCCCTACATGTTTACTCAACACCATTATTCGCCGATGTGATTGTAGTCAAGTAATTGAGGCAGTCGAGACCTACGGCGTACAACAACATCCCCCCCCCCCCCCCCCTCCATGATCCCTTTCACGTCGCTCACCTTGGGTGTGTTCACAACATTTACACCACCAACTGTTGTAGTCCTCCTCTCAACCCCCCCCCCCCCCCCCATCACCCTCCCAATGTTCAAAAAAATAGGTTACCTCCTCTCGGTCGTGCTGAAAACAGCAGTGTCACAGGTCCACCCCACTACCTACCCCCCCCCCTACCCCCCACCCCCTCTACACCCTCCTCCCTCCATCCCTGAGTCGCCGTCAGTTATGAGAGGGGAGAGTACCCGTGTTGTGTCCTCGGAAACGCCCCCCACTACCCAGTGGACCGTGACAGAGGTTTACGTCTCGCTGTGTTTGACAGCTTTCAACAGACCGTCAGTCCGACACGAGTCCGAAGTGTGGGTCAAGGTGCGACATAGGGGCGAGTTCAACCAGGTGATTCCGCTTGCTGCTGGACTTTTCGCACAGAAAAACACCAAAAAGAGTTGACACTTTCGCTGAGGAAAAAAACAACACAGGTGTCAAAATGTGGACAGCGGCTGTGTTCGTTGGGGGCGTTTTCTTCGCCTTGGGTGAGTTTGACTTTTGCTTTGCAAGTAGATTTGTTGGAGATTGAAAACAAATAATTGTGCAACGCTCGGCCACTGTTGTGCTACAATTGTCAAAAACGTCGTAAAATAAAAAATCTAAAAAATTCTGTTCTCAATACAAGGACAGCACATGCAATACTACATTAAATGTTCGCTATGAAAGCCTCTTTAGGACGAACACACACAATACTACATTAAATGTTCGCTATGAAAGCCTCTTTAGGACGAACACACACAATACTACATTAAATGTTCGCTATGAAAGCCTCTTTAGGACGAACACACACAATACTACATTAAATGTTCGCTATGAAAGCCTCTTTAGGACGAACACACACAATACTACATTAAATGTTCGCTATGAAAGCCTCTTTAGGACGAACACACACAATACTACATTAAATGTTCGCTATGAAAGCCTCTTTAGGACGAACACACACAATACTACATTAAATGTTCGCTATGAAAGCCTCTTTAGGACGAACACACACAATACTACATTAAATGTTCGCTATGAAAGCCTCTTTAGGACGAACACACACAATACTACATTAAACGTTCGCTATGAAAGCCTCTTTAGGACGAACACACACAATACTACATTAAATGTTCGCTATGAAAGCCTCTTTAGGACGAACACACACAAAGGGAAACAAGCTAAAGCGTCTTTGTTATTTTAAGAAAAAAACATTCTTTACAGTTACCAGTAGAAAACTATCTGCTCGCTTTGGTTGGCGTGATTTATTGCTGCTTGTTGTTAAGGCGACATCCTTCCCGTGATGCAATGCGACAAGTCACCATCGTTCCACTTTGACTCCTACCAACAACTAACATTGAGAGCAGATGGGACATTTATTGGATAAAGTAATTCCTTACCAGACACTGGTGGTTTTTGTAAAATCAATTCATAAAAGCTCACTCTCCAATAGTATGTTGAGTTTTGGTATGTGACCAAGTACAGCGGTGTTCTCATCCATGTTAATTCTTGGCCAGCTCTGAGGTGACGAGCAGAACACTGTTCACGGAAAGTCCTCTGCCTTGAAATAATGATTGGGGATGTTTTCTTTGGTCCGTATAGTGTGCGTAAATAATTGCTGTTTTTGGTGTGTGTTTTGTTGTTGTTGTTGCTGTTGTTGTTGTGTTGTTGTTGTTGTTGTTGTTGTTGTTGTTGTTGTTGTTGTGTGTGTGTGTGTGTTGGGGGGGCGTGTATGAGAGAGAGAGAGAGAGAGAGAGAGAGAGAGAGAGAGAGAGAGAGAGAGAGAGAGAGAGAGAGAGAGAGAGAGAGAGAGAGAGAGAGAGAGAGAGAGAGAGAGAGAGAGAGAGGTGCGAATAATAGCGACGTTGTATCTGCCTTGAAATAATGGTGCCTTTCTACTTCGCATTTTTCCCGTTTCCGCTTGCCTTTTTATTGTTCTCGGTGATTATTCTCATCTTGTGGCGACTTGGCGTGTGTCTTCATGGTGCCCGTAAAGAGCGTCTTCTCTCTTCAAAAAGCCGCCTTCTTTTCCCGACACTGGTCGCTGTTTTTAAGGAAGCAATCTGAAGCCTATTCTGTGGCTTTTGTTCCAAGCAGAAAAATACAGTAATGTGTGAAACAAGTAACCCCATTTATTCATTCTCCACTTCTTTCGACAGGCTTAATCTTGTGCTGAGAAAAAAGCCCTCAGATCGCTTTCAAAGTTATACCATGAGATTCTGCGTTACGAACAATGCTACCGCGCAGGAGGACTGCCTTCACTTTGCAACATTAAGTGTTTAAAAAGCTTAATGGGAAATAATTGAGCAAAAAAGATGTCTTTATCCCCCCCCCCCCCCCCCAAGAGCTATACTGTTCATGTTAGGGGTTGTAATCATGTCACCACACACCAATTTGTGTGCGTTGTTCAATAAAAACAGAAATGAACTTCGCTTCACTTTTTACAAACTGACAACTTACCCTAACAATACCATAATGGTGACTATCCCGCAGGGTCCTTTGTTCGCTCACCGCTTGTACGACACTTAATTAAAAGTTCCATAACCCTACACTGACAGTCCCAGTCCGTCTCGTGTGAACAAGCCGACTTGCCAGCACAGATCTTGCCGTGCTTTAATCCGTGAGAGATAACACCACCCTTCATTCGGATACATACGAGGTATGCTCATCAAACTGATCAAACGGCTTTTCGAATGTGTAAGGTAACTGATCATAAAAAATAATTTATCCTACATACGTGAGAGAGACACCCGTGAGATAATAATCGTTCAAATCACACGTGTGTATATCATGTAAATGAGGTCATGTCAAGCAACCTGTTTTTCCACTGCTTATGATGCCAAAGTCACCGAGACAAACGTCATTATAGAAACAAAAATTGCGCTCGCTAATTACCCTCGATGAATCTTTAGAACTAACACGTCACGCCACACTTTCAGAGTGACGTTTCTTTGCTTTGACGTAATAGATTGCACGAGGCTTTAGAAGAGATCGAGGTTCCAAAACAAGCGTCTTCAATTTAGCTGCCTCGTCTGCAAGACATTTTCAGTAAAATACACGTAAGTACAGTATGTAGGATAAACAGAATGCTACATGGCTTGCTGTGTCGTACCAGATTTACACTCGTTGCTTTTTCAAATAGTGAACAGCTCGCTTTTGCTCGCAGTTCAATATTTAAAAAAAAAACCTCGTGTAAATCTGGTACGACACAGCAAGCCATGTAGTATTCTCTATATATGATATGAAAAGCCAAACCTTTCACTGGTATCCCTTTTTAAGAGGTGACGTCATTAGACTTTTACGTCATGAATGACAGGGTTTCAGAATGCGATACTTTTGGGGTGTGCTTGAAAATGGTTTCTTTCAAAAAGAACTCTGAAGAATTCTACGTCTCTGCAGCGTTGTAACTGGGTGGAGATACAATGGAAAATGCAGGACGTGTACGGGAACGTGTACGGGTAACGTCATCAAATCTAGTTTTTACGTCACGCATTTGCCAAGATCTGCAGTCTTGGTGGTAGCAAAACAACGTATGCATTTGGAACATTGGAGAAAAAAGTGAGTCACAGGTGACGCAATATCTACACGTACACGTACAGGTCTTTGCTACACGTTCGACCATCTAGAACACTGTAATCTGACGATAGGAACGGGGACTCAAAACTTGAGAAAAGGGGAACAACTCTGACAAGCCAAACGACTTTTGAAGTGCGCTTTCAACGAACATGACGTAGCTGCAGGGTGGAACTTCTGAAAAAGACACCAGTATCCGTTGAGCAACCGTTTCATCAGAACATTCCTTCTCTGCACAGAATGAGACAGTCTGATTACTGTTGGAAGCTGTGCGAGACGAAGGACGGCCTGACCCCAATACAAGCTGTGCCAGACGAAGGATGGCCTGACCCCAATACAAGCTGTGCGAGACGAAGGATGGCCTGACCCCAATACAAGCTGTGCGAGACGAAGGATGGCCTGACCCCAATACAAGCTGTGCGAGACGAAGGATGGCCTGACCCCAATACAAGCTGTGCGA
>NC_090251.1:57760905-57761979 GCF_037325665.1 Littorina saxatilis
TTTCAGATTTTTAATGACCAAAGTCATTAATTAATTTTTAAGCCACCAAGCTGAAATGCAATACCGAAATCCGGCCTTTGTCGAAGATTGCTTGGCCAAAATTTCAATCAATTTGATTGAAAAATGAGGGTGTGACAGTGCCGCCTCAACTTTTACAAAAATCCGGATATGACGTCATCAAAGGTATTTATAAAAAAAAAGAAAAAAACGTTCGGGGATATCATTCCCAGGAACTTTCATGTAAAATTTCATAAAGATCGGTTCAGTAGTTTGGTTTGAATCGCTCTACACGCACGCACACACACACGCACGCACGCACACACTCACACACACACATACACCACGACCCTCGTTTCGATTCCCCCTCTATGTTAAAACATTTAGTCAAAACTTGACTAAATGTAAAAACAAGTCCGAAAACTCATACATTACTTGCTAATCCAAGCGGAACCATTGTTTGCTGTTGCTATTCAGTCGATCGAAACAAAGACATCATAGAATATGGATCGATCGTAACGAAGACCTAAACTGTCCCTGTGTCTTAATTCAACAAAAAAACAACCAGCGTGCTTCAACGAACTTTTTCAGTCCAGACAAATGCTTAAAATATGAAAGGAAGAATCACCCAGAACATATTCTTTTCTACTAGCTATAACACAGCGAATAAGTAAAAAACTTAAAGAATTTTGAGTCGATCGTAACTTTATGTCGATCGTAACGCTCATCAAACAGAAGACATGAAACGAAAACTTACCTTCCCTGCGAAAGTCGGCCATCCGTGTAGCAAAATGGAGTCCAACTGCGTGCGTGTAACGTTTTTGCTATTTATAACAGCAGCCCCGATACTTCCGCGGTCATTTAAAATAAGTTATTGAATATTGAGCGATCGTAACAAAAAGACATGAAAATTGCATTCAACCTAAAAACTTCTCAAAACTACTCAAAATACTTTTATTTTAAATCAATTGTTTGCAAATCAAATAAAACTTTTTATTTACTGCTGCTTACAACTTTCGGTTGCGATAATGACGTTCGTAGATTCGAAAATCGAGGGACGTATCGTGAGTTCGCTGG
>NC_090251.1:57764679-57772179 GCF_037325665.1 Littorina saxatilis
ACGATTCTATTGTGGATATGTAAAGAAATCAACAATCAAAATGATAACACGTTTCACTCTTTTCTTTCTTATGTCCTTCATTCCTTTATATCCTGGGCAGAGTTGGACATTTTGGGTGACATCTTTTCTTCAAAGCCACTCTGGCTTTCAAAGTAACCTATTCCGGCCTCAAAGCGCCCCCTCTTCCCAGAATGCAACCAGGCTGTTGGTGTGGGTATGTGTCCAAGTGGAGGGATGCTCCATCCCCTGTAAGAGTCTGGCCAGACGGGAGTAAGCTCCATTCCCTGTAAGAGTCTGGCCAGACGGGAGAGAAATTCAAGTTTTACGCCCTTACGGCAAAGCCATTAGGGGCACGTTCCCGGATTTGTCCCCGACTTAAGATGAGATACACAAGTTTATGCGTGTTTAGGGGGTATCAGCCATCTGCACTTATGGCAGAATGACCGAGGTCTTTTACGTGCCACTGTGGCACGGACACGGTGGTGGGACATGGATATCGTCTCTGGGTCTGCACATAAAGTTGACCCGTGTCCGTCCCGGCCCGGATTCGAACCCGCGACCCTGGGATCACAAGTTGAGTGCTCTACCCCCTGAGCTACCCGGCCCCCTGGCAAACGGAGTCAACGTTGTCAAAGGAAGAGCTAAAAGTACGCCTACAGTACCATGACAACGGTGTAGACTTCTTTAAACTGTTTGATTGTTGGCCTTTTAGTCAGCCATGCGTCGCAGTATATTTTTCACGGTCGGATGGGCAAGCTTTTAGTTAGAGACACATGTCCTTCACGGCGACTGGGCTTGTTAGGAGGGCCAGATAAAATCACACGGGGTTGAAAGGTGGTGGCAATGGTGCGGGGTTGTGGCTGGTACAGACAGGCAAACTTGCTGTTGACATAAGTAAGCGAAACTGGTCCTTTGGTGTGTGTGTGTGGGGGGTGGGGACGGGGGGTGTGTATTTGTTTCTATAATTGTGTGTGTGAGTGCGTGTGCGTGCGTGCGTATGTGTGTATGTGTGTGTGTTCCCCATTCTTCTGGCCAAATAACTTATAGGGTGAGGTGACACCGTCAGTGATGACACGGAGGGTATACTGTCAGCCTGTGTTATTACCTCAGTGTGCGCACTTCAGGGAGCTCGTTATTCGATCTAGGATACCTTCCTTATTGTTGCTGTTGGTGGTAGCGGTGGTGGTTTGTGTAATTGTGTAATTGCGACAATGACATGTTTTCTTACCCCAGTGGATACACGGCCTGCCCCGGTCTGAAGAAAGGATTTTATATGAAAACCATTCCATATAAAGACCATTCCATATAAAGACCATTCCATATAAAGACCATTCCATATAAAGACCATTCCATATAAAGACCATTCCATATAAAGACCATTCCATATAAAGACCATTCCATATAAAGACCATTCCTTCACAGAGACACTTCAATTTCCACTCTCATTTTGCAGCTGGTGATCAAGTGGTCTTATGCATCACATGCATCACGTGCATCACTAGATTATATACTTACTCTCATGACACTCATATGTATTATATGTCTTTCGTACTTGTATTCTTCTTCTCAGCTCAGAATAGCTTTGTATGAGTGATAACATGTGAATTATTGTTAACTAAATATCTCCTTAACTAGCAATACTTTTACCACGTACAACTCTACTCTCGCCTCCAAGTGTATGTGGGAGTCGCAGCCCTGTAACGCAGAAGAGGAAGAAGTTTGCCTTACTGTTTCGAAAGGGGAGCAACTCTTTCAGGGGCAATGAAACCCCGACAGAGTTATTTCCAGAATTCGTCTATTAGTCAAACACTTTTTTCGTTAATACATTTGACATTTCTGTTGACAGCCATATCGCGGGCAGAGGGGCAGTACATCCATTTCAACTTGACGGACGGCGACTGCAGCGAGAACTCCACGGTGGCGTCACAATGCAGCTCTGCTTACCAGAACGCGATCGGTCTCGCCAGTACCTTTGACTACTACACCATAGAGCTGGATTGCATGTGAGTGGTTTGGGATGGGAGTTGGTGCATGGTGGTGATTGTTCAACTACTACACCATAGAGCTGGATTGCATGTGAGTGGTTTGGGATGGGAGTTGGTGCATGGTGGTGGTTTGTGGTGGTGATACGTAGTTCAAATTCTACTTACACCTTATAGCTAGATTTGGGGTGAGATTTTGTTGGTGGTGGCGGGTTTTGGTAGTGGTAATTGTAGAGGGGGCATGGTAGCCCAGTTGGCAGAGCTCTGGTCGTATGATCTTCAGCACAGGTGGTAGAGCTCTGGTCGTATGATCTTCAGCACAGGTGGTAGAGCTCTGGTCGTATGATCTTCAGCACAGGTGGTAGAGCTCTGGTCGTATGATCTTCAGCACAGTTGGTAGAGCTCTGGTCGTATGATCTTCAGCACAGGTGGTAGAGCTCTGGTCGTATGATCTTCAGCACAGGTGGTAGAGCTCTGGTCGTATGATCTTCAGCACAGTTGGTAGAGCTCTCGTCGTATGATCTTCAGGACAGTTGGTAGAGCTCTGGTCGTATGATCTTCAGGACAGGTGGTAGAGCTCTGGTCGTATGATCTTCAGGACAGTTGGTAGAGCTCTGGTCGTATGATCTTCAGCACAGTTGGTAGAGCTCTGGTCGTATGATCTTCAGCACAGTTGGTAGAGCTCTGGTCGTATGATCTTCAGCACAGGTGGTAGAGCTCTGGTCGTATGATCTTCAGGACATGACGTGCACGGGTCAACTTTATGTGCAGAGACATCTTGCTGTCTACAAGACAATCCATGGTCTGCCGCCGTTTTTGTTTTTGTATTATGTTGTGTTATTGTTGTTGGTGTTGTTGTTTTTGTTGTTGTCGTCGCTGTCGGCAGTGCCGTTGTCGTTGTTGTTTTTGATGTTAACGCTTTGACACAATCACCATACAAAGGCTGCTTTCGCGAACATTTGTTTTAATATTTGATCATATGGTGCGCAATTTAATGGCTAAGCATAGACGGCTGTTTATGATATATTAAACATATACAGATTTTGTTGAAACTGTATTATCTTCAATTGTAGTTATTTATCTCTGTTGGTGTTGAGGGTCAGTCAGTTCAATAAGACCTGTTGACATCTGTATGCTGTGCCCAAGGACGTGGTAAGAAGAATGTGTGTTTTTCTTCTCAAAATGGTGACCTTGATGACGTCATTGTGTCCTCAGCCTGATGACGGAGACGATCGCGTGCATAGAGACGGCGCTGTGTCACTGTGACTTCAGTAGCGACCACCCCCAGCTAGAGGCCGGCTACCGGACCGCCATGATTCTCTACCACTACTTCAACAACCTAACACAGTGCAGCAACGAGACGTGTAAGTAGGGCTGGTCTGTTCCTTATTGCTGGACTTGCCATTCACAGCACTTTTGTTCCATTCACAGCACTTTTGTTCCATTCACAGCACTTTTGTTCCATTCACAGCACTTTTGTTCCATTCACAGCACTATTGTTCCATTCACAGCACTTTTGTTCCATTCACAGCACTTTTGTTCCATTCACAGCACTTTTGTTCCATTCACAGCACTATTGTTCCATTCACAGCACTTTTGTTCCATTCACAGCACTATTGTTCCATTCACAGCACTATTGTTCCATTCACAGCACTATTGTTCCATTCACAGCACTATTGTTCCATTCACAGCACTTTTGTTCCATTCACAGCACTTTTGTTCCATTCACAGCACTATTGTTCCATTCACAGCACTTTTGTTCCATTCACAGCACTTTTGTTCCATTCACAGCACTATTGTTCCATTCACAGCACTTTTGTTCCATTCACATCACTATTGTTCCATTCACAGCACTATTGTTCCATTCACAGCACTTTTGTTCCATTCACAGCACTTTTGTTCCATTCACAGCACTTTTGTTCCATTCACAGCACTATTGTTCCATTCACAGCACTATTGTTCCATTCACAGCACTTTTGTTCCATTCACAGCACTTTTGTTCCATTCACAGCACTTTTGTTCCATTCACAGCACTATTGTTCCATTCACAGCACTATTGTTCCATTCACAACACTATTGTTCCATTCACAGCACTATTGTTCCATTCACAGCACTTTTGTTCCATTCACAGCACTATTGTTCCATTCACAGCACTATTGTTCCATTCACAGCACTATTGTTCCATTCACAGCACTATTGTTCCATTCACAGCACTATTGTTCCATTCACAGCACTTTTGTTCCATTCACAGCACTTTTGTTCCATTCACAGCACTTTTGTTCCATTCACAGCACTTTTGTTCCATTTTTGGAGACTTTCAAACAAATAATGCTTACAAAAACACACACCTACACGCATAAATAAGTAACACAATATAACTCTGCTACTATTGCTGTTTTGGTTTAAACAAGTTTATTTTACTATTACCGCATACATGAAATAAGGAACATGGAGCACAACAAGCTAGGCTTATAAGCGTACTCTTAAAAGCAAATGAAATTTGGCGGACGATTTTAATATAACAAATTTGAAATAATGTCAAAATAATAATGGTAAATTATGGTAGACAAACATGTAACAATAAAAGGAAAAAAACAAAGGAAACAAAAACCCAATGCTAAACTAACAACAGTACTCACACGCGCTCGCACACTCACTCGCACACACACGCATACAATGACTTCCACATGGTTGAAAATAGAATACTACCAGAACAAGGAAATGTAAACAGTACTGCACATGGTCGTTTCGAACATGGATGAGATAAATGCATTCATTATTCAAAACGTTTGCTTAATAAGATAAACCTGAATAACTGGTCAAATATCAATGCATTTTCGCTGTCTGACTTGTCTCTATTGCCATACAGAAAATCATCAGCGGTTAGCAAATCATAGTTGGGCAGTGTTGACAAGGTGACTTCACGTATTTGAAGAGATAAGGGGCAATGAAAAATATAGTGCTCCGCATTTTCAACACGATAACCACAAGTGCATGACGGGTCGGGAATTAAATGTCTGTCAAATAGATCACTATTTAGATTGCTGATCCTCAATCTCAGTCTGCAATGGATAATTTCTGATTTTCGATCAGATGTGTATCTATACGAGGGAACAACAGAATCATCAGAACTAATACGTTTTTTAAATAACCCAATAGAATCAAGTTGTTTTACAGTATCTGGAAGCTCATTCCACAGGGAAGTCGAAGACAGAAAAAATGACTTTTTATACAATTCAGTTCGAGAGAGGGGAGTCTGTCTGTCAAGTGGTCTTCGTCTATGGTAAGGGTTCACAGAAGCAACGAGAGGAGGCAGACGTTCTAGTAAGTATGGTGGCACGCGTGCATTAACTAATTTGAAATACAAAATCAATTTGTGTCTTTTTCGCCTCTCCTTCAGTGTTGTAAATCCTGATTCATCGTACAATTTTTGGTGACTCGTGCCACGAACTGCACCTATAATGGTTCTTATGGCATCAAGATGCAAGTTTTCTAATAAAGTAGCTAATCTGTCAGAACAGTTATCCCAAATGACGTCAGAAAAATCAAAATGGGGAATAATAAAAGATTTATACATAAGTTCAAGTGCCTTTCGGCTAAGGCGATACTTATAGGACCGAAAACATGAGAGAAGAACACGTACTTTAGATATAATTGACTGAACATGTGATTCCCATTTGCAGTCGCTCTGAATCAGTACACCAAGATGTTTGTGAACGTGGTTTTCTCTCAGAATTGTTCCATCAAATACAAGAGGAAGGGTTTCAGGCATTCTATTTCCAGAAAAGGTCATCAAATCTGTTTTTAAATTATTGAAATTAACTTTCCATTTTTCCGCCCAGTGTGCAATTTTGGCTAAGTCTGCATTTAAGATCTGTGTCCGCGTGTTTGCATCATTTAGAGATAAATACAAACTGGTATCATCAGCAAAAAGTTTAATGACAGATTCGATATTAATGACAATATCGTTAATGTACACAAGGAACAACAAGGGCCCCAGAACAGAACCTTGGGGAACACCTGAACAAACACGTCCGTATGTCGATTTCCTGCCTTGGATAACAACGGCTTGTAACCTGCCTGTCAAATAATCTTCAAACCATTTTAATAAAACACCTCTTATGCCTATAGCATATAATTTATGCAACAGACCCTTGTGCCACACTCTATCGAAGGCTTTTGATATATCACAGAAAACAGCCTGAGTCGTCAACTGCTTATCTAAGGATTGACAAAAATCGTCATACATACTCAACAACTGGAAACTAGTTGAATCACCAGGAATAAACCCTGACTGAGAAACCGTTAATAAATCATTCTCTGTGAGATATCGAAAAACATGGGCTTGAACACATTTTTCCAATACTTTTCCAATGCAACTGAGTAATGAAATCGGACGATAGTTACTGCAGTGTTCTTTTTCACCTTTCTTATAAATGGGATTCACATGAGCTACTTTCCAAATTTTCGGAAACTTTCCCTCAGCCAACGATCTCTGGAAAAGGGTTACAAGCGGATTTGAAATAATACAAGCAGCAAGTTTAAGAAGTTTATTGTGAACCAAATCAGGACCTACTGCTTTCCTAACATCGAGGTTGTTTAGAACAGCGTACACCATTTCGGTAGTTATCACGAGAGGACTAATGGAAATGGGCTCTTCTTCAACTGGTGGAACGTCATCATCATGACCTTGTATATGCGACTGTCGTAGAAATGCTTCATTAAAAACCTCGGCTTTGTCCTCTGCAGAGTAATACACAATTCCATTGCTTTCAATGGGCGGAATCTCATTTGTACTCATTCCTTTCTTTTTCAAAAAAGAGTTGACTACCTTCCACCAGTCTTTATTGTCAAAATTATGAGGTGACAATATTCTATTTTCTAGTTCCCTAATGTGCTCTTCTTTCCTTTTTCTTATAACATCAGTCAAATTATTTCTCAACCGTCGGAAAAGAGACCAGCACCATACAGTATCCAGACGTTTGGCTAATGCGTGAATATATTGCTTTTTCCTAATCAACTTTTTGATTTCCTCGGTGATCCATACAGCATCGTGTCCGTTCATTGTCACTACTACCTTTACAGGCATACATTCTTTAGCTATCATCATTAACTTATCGGAAAACATTTCAGCGGCGTCATCAATGGATTCTAAATCGACTATATTATTCCAATCTACACTTTCCATATCTTGCAACAACTTGTCAACATCGATTTTGGAATAATTATATAGTGTTCGTTTGAATGAACCACCCGACGGTAAGTCATAATTCAAATATACAAAAGGACACGAGTGGTCACTGCATACAGGTGGTAGAACACCAACTCTTTTTACCAAGTTAGGACACGGAGTTAATACCAGATCGATTATAGTTGACGAGGTATCGGTTATTCGAGTGGGTTCTGATATCAACTGAGATAAACTGTTTGTGTTCATTAATTCCCGCAGATGAAACGGGGGGTTAACAGTACAATCAGCGTTGAGATCACCAAAGATAATAAACTTATGTGGGGTATT
>NC_090251.1:57774679-57802179 GCF_037325665.1 Littorina saxatilis
GGTGCGCTTGTGTGTGTGTGTGTGAGCGTGTGTGTGTGTGGGGGTGTAGAGCGATTCAGATATAACTACCAGACAATGAAACTTGACATGAAAGGTCCTGAGTATGATATCCCCAGGTTTGTTTTAAACGTCTTTGATGACGTCATGTTTTGCTTTTTGTGAAAGTTGAGGCCGCACTGTCACACCCTCATGTTTCGATTAAATTGATTGAAAGTTTGGTAAAGCAGTCTTCGATGAAGCCCGCACTATGGGATTGAATTATTAGCTCGCAAGCTCGGAAGCTCAAAAATCAGTTCATTAGTTTGCTTATTAAAGTTGTCATTAAAAGCGAATGTTCACTTACAGATTAAAACATTATTGCATTATATTCCTAACCTTATTCTGAATTCAAAACTACATAGATATGTTATGTGTCACGTTTCAATAGATCACAAAAGGTGATTATGAACGGTTAGTTACTGCTAACTAACTAACCACACCACGATCCACTCTCGCAGTCATACAAATAGATAGAATCAACAAAAGTATAAGTTTCAGACGCCTGTTTATATACTATCTCGCCACCTCCCTCGAGACTTCACTCCAAAAGATGTTTTACGTTCAAAACGTAAAAATAGGTCACTGACAAAAATGCCAGTTAAAGTTTAGAAAATGATAATAACACGCTGATCTCGTGTAAAGACAGGAAAGATAGCTGTTCTGCCAAAGCGCTGGTTAAATGCAGTTGTCACAACCCACGTCGTCACCACTCAAATATAATCACAAATAGTAAAAGATGACTTGGTGGTAAAAGGGCGCCATGGCACGGTACACTTAGCTTTTAGTTACGGAGTGGGCGACCCGTAAATAGTCCTTCCCCACTACTGCTTCGTTGATTGGATTGCCGACTGGCGTGGAACGAAGCAGGGAATCGTGGGGAAATCAGGCGCCTCACTCAGCTGCTGAAGACAACGGGTGGTCGTGTAGGTGACGCCACTGCCTGCCGGAAGACCCCTGCAGACGATGACGGCCTAACCGGTTATCCCAGCAGCAGCAACAGCACACAGCAACATCAGGTTACAGCATACAGCTCCGAAGATAAGTCGGTGGATATAAGTACTGCTGAATCCCGCGAAGATAAGTCGATGAGTAGGAAAAAGGCTGCAACAAAAAGCATCGGTGCACTAAACATGCCACGCAATCACCCTCCACCTTCAAACATGTCACCTTTACATATTTCATCGAGCACGTGGCCTGCACACACAAACTTTTAAAACAACAAATCACCTATTTCCCTTCCTTCTCTCCATATCTGCAAAAAACATATACAGATTAATATTTTAGCGTCACAAAGAGCAAATTATGCGCTAACCTGGAAAGAACAACAGAGAGTATTTCATTCCACAAACATAGACTCGTCAACACCGTTAAATAACGATTTATTACCTCAACAGCCTAATGTAAGTAGCTCTCCTCTAAGCGAATCCGCTTCCTTTGTATGGCTTTCGTCCGTCGACGAATTTCCTGCCACACTCCTCTTGTGCTGAATTTACTTCATGCGTGGGAATTTTTCCCCCGCTCAGCCAAGAAACAACCTGACAACCTCGTCGTCAGCAACATGTAAACAGCGAAAAGTGGTCCCTTCTTGACGCTCCTAACAGCCCTACTGTACAAGCAGAACGGCACGTTGACATAAAATAATACATCACCCCGCGTTGAAAACCATCAAGCTGTTAGGAAGAAGAAACAACGACCTTTCTCTCTTGCTGCTATGTTTCAAGTGTGTCGTTTCAAGTCTCCCTCAAACACCTTGAAAACATCACGTGACTCCACGTGTCACGCATCCAGTTCAGTCCCAGTCGATTTTGCCCAGACAGCAAAAATCATCCACGTGGAACCCCTCGCAAAACGAAATCCCCGTGCTCAGCTATGCTCGGTCAGCTAAACAGCCCGTCGCCCCCAAAAGCACAGGCGCTTTTCATCACAATTTAAGAAAGGCACCCCACAAAGTGTTCCTTTCTCAATCCATGTCACTAAACCGTGACATTATGTTTACTTTAAAAACGCGCTCAGTATTAAATAGGTTGAGTATAATGTTCGCATGCTTCGCGGAGACGAGCGTGACCCGTCTCGGTCTTTTTTTTTCTGAATGTTGTCTCGCCGACGACTGTTTGTTGTTGTTGATCTTTTAGTTTGATGCCTACAGAGTGACTAAATGTTCTTATATCGCTTCACGCGACTTGTTTTTTTTTATTTACTTATTTATGTATGTGTTTGTGCGGGGGTATTTTTAACACACACACACACACACACACACACTCACACATGAATGTCACAATATATCAACTCTGACTGTATCATTGTTCACAGTGTACAACAGAACAGCAGGAGACCTCTCACTGAGCCTCGCAGTGTCCCAAAGTAAGTCTCTTATTTTGCTATCATGAAAAATTCACATTTGTGGGAAGGGAAATAACCACTGTCTTATAGCCCTTTGATTTGCAGCACGATAATTGCCTCCCCTGGATACCATTTTCTCAAATGTTGTCTAGTTGTTATGCAATCATTGTACCTTGCATATGTAATATATATATATATATATATATATATTTTTTTTTACAACATTTTTTTCCGCACGGTCAAGAGGTATTTCGTCATAGGACTCTAAGAATGAAGTGACACTCTACAGATAGCTTGCCTCGTTGGTTACAGATGTGACACTCTACAGATAGCTTGCCTCGTTGGTTACAGATGTGACACTCTACAGATAGCTTGCCTCGTTGGTTACAGATGTGACATTCTACAGATAGCTTGCCTCGTTGGTCACATATGTGACACTCTACAGATAGCTTGCCTCGTTGGTTACAGATGTGACACTCTACAGATAGCTAGCCTCGTTGGTCACATATGTGACACTCTACAGATAGCTTGCCTCGTTGGTTACAGAAGTGACACTCTACAGATAGCTTGCCTCGTTGGTTACAGATGTGACACTCTACAGATAGCTTGCCTCGTTGGTTACAGATGTGACACTCTACAGATAGCTTGCCTCGTTGGTTACAGAAGTGACACTCTACAGATAGCTTGCCTCGTTGGTTACAGATGTGACACTCTACAGATAGCTTGCCTCGTTGGTTACAGATGTGACACTCTACAGATAGCTTGCCTCGTTGGTTACAGATGTGACACTCTACAGATAGCTTGCCTCGTTGGTTACAGATGTGACACTCTACAGATAGCTTGCCTCGTTGGTTACAGAAGTGACACCCTACAGATAGCTTGCCTCGTTGGTTACAGATGTGACACTTTACAGATAGCTTGCCTCGTTGGCTACAGATGTGACACTCTACAGATAGCTTGCCTCGTTGGTTACAGATGTGACACTCTACAGATAGCTTGCCTCGTTGGTTACAGATGTCACACTCTACAGATAGCTTGCCTCGTTGGTTACAGATGTCACACTCCACAGATAGCTTGCCTCGTTGGTTACAGATGTGACACTCTACAGATAGCTTGCCTCGTTGGTTACAGATGTGACACTCTACAGATAGCTTGCCTCGTTGATTACAGATGTGACACTCTACAGATAGCTTGCCTCGTTGGTTACAGATGTGACACTCTACAGATAGCTTGCCTCGTTGATTACAGATGTGACACTCTACAGATAGCTTGCCTCGTTGGTTCATAACTCATAACTCATAACTCATAACATTTTATTGATCCAACAAAGGAAATTAATTTAGTCATCAGCACATATAGGTCATTAATTAATAACTATAAAAGAATAAAAGAAGAAAATTCATAAAACCCATGATATAAAAATACCCTTTTTTCTTGCACACCTGACACACCGACACACCAATACACATGCATACATGCCTACATACATACCTACATACATACCTACATACATACCTACATACATACATACATACATACATACATACATACATTCCATGTTAAAGTGTAGTTAAGAACATCACAGTAATTATATCATTGTTTGGATTAACAGATAAGTTTTTATGTAAATGATGATAACAACAATCCATAATTAACGCTATTGCACTACCAAGGAAGAGACCAACCAAACACATAAAAACCAATAACAGTAATCATCATCAGTTATCACAGGTATCACAGTAGATTAGCCATCAGGTAGTTAGACTCAATTGGGCAAAATATAGTGTCAACACCATCACAACAAAGCTAGAGCTCATTTTCACAGCACTAGTTATGATCAAAGGTCAAACAGTCATCAAATCATATTAAATCTATCACTAAGAGGTACATTTAAAAGGCATCACTGATAGTCTGTGGCCAGGACGATGGCTCGGTTGCTGTTAAAATATCTCACAGCTGCAGGAAGAAAAGAACGCCGAAAACGCTCCGTTCGACACCTAGGCATGAGAAACCGAGCGTTCCGTGTGATGCGGAGATCCATCAGTGCGTCGTGGAGGGGATGCCCTGGGTCGAACAGAATAGCTCTGGACTTACTGGCAAGCCTTCTTTCGACAAGGACTTCAAGGGTGTCAAGGCTCTGGCCTACAGTAGAACTTGCTTTCTTTATCAGCCTGTTCAGCCTGCCAGTGTCCCTTGCAGTGGCATTCCCTCCCCAACACACTGATGCGAACACCATCACACTGCACACCATACTCTGATAAAACATGTACAGCATCTTGTTACACACATGGAATGGTTACAGATGCTTTCCTCACCGTCTGTTCACTTGTAAACAGACACAATGTGAGAAATAACTTTTTCTTCGGGACCGTGATAACAAATACAGATGGTATATGATTATTCCCATGTGATGGGACTGGAGATTTTGGTTCGAACGGGTGAAACATCTTCTTTTGCTTGGTGCACCATTTTTGTCTACACGCGTTTGTATTTGAAGATTCCTGCGCAGGTAAACATAAAACGTGAAGTGAATTTTGCGCACGCACGTATTGATTACGCGCGGGTTTATACTTACAAAACGCATGCTCACTAAGACTAGTTACAGCATGGTTTTCCCAAACCATACATCATCGTTTACCTCATATGGACATGAAACATGACACGTTTGACCATATAGGGAACATAGTCTACAGCCAAAAGGTGTTCAACACGATCTTATACCACTGCCACAAGCACATTCTGCCTGTTGAGTGGACTGAGAGCTGTCTTCTGCCTGTTGAGTGGACTAAGAGCTGTCTTCTGCCTGTTGAGTGGACTGAGAGCTGTCTTCTGCCTGGACACATAACTACACTCAACAGCCGGGCTGCTCTCTGTACATAGAAGGTCGGAGTTTGGTGTCAGCTGAATTCACTTCGCACATTGAGATACGCGTCATTTACAAAATGCGGTAGACGATGTTCTGAAAATAACTTTGTCAGGTGTGTTTAAATTGCGGGACGCTAACTTTGACTCTCAAACATTTTCATCTGAATTTTGTTTGCTTGATTGTATTGTAACTGTTATCAATGACGTCATTCCCTGTGACGTCAGTTGGGGCGGTGCAGGAGGTGGAGGCGCTGTGTGCCGGGGTGCAGGAGTGCTACGTGCAGTATGACCGCGGCCTGGAGAGGGCGCTCTACAGAAAGAACTGGCCAGAGTTCTGCCAGTAAGTCTGTCCTTTCTTCTCAAGGCACCCTGTGTTGTGTTGAGTTGTGTTGTGTTGTGTTGTGTTGTGTTGTGTTGTGTTGTGTTGTGTTGTGTTGTGTTGTGTTGTGTTGTAGCCACAGTTCTGCCAATAAGTATGTCCTTTCTTCTCAAGGCACCCTGTGTTGCGTTGCGTTGCGTGTGTTGTAGCCACAGTTCTGCCAGTAGGTCTGTCCATTCTTTTCGAGGCACCCTGTGTTGTGTTGTGTCATATTGTATTGCATTATATTGTTATGTGCTTTGTTTCATCGCATTGAAACAAAAAGAGAAGGAAACAGAGGAATTGCAGAACCTGGATCCTCTCCCAGTAAACTGAACAAGCGCGAATCTCGTTGCTCCGAGCTCTGGGAGAAAGCGACCCTAAGTTGCCAGCAATAGCACCATCACATATGAAAGGCTCACTGCTTCTCGTCCAAACAGTTCGGCTCTTTATCCAGGCTTTTACGTGGCATCAGACCATCCTTCCACTTGGTCACATAGGCCTACACCACCCTAGCTTGTTAGAGAGAGAGAGAGAGAGAGAGAGAGAGAGAGAGAGAGAGAGAGAGAGAGAGAGAGAGAGAGAGAGAGAGAGGGAGGGAGGGAGGGAGGGAGAGAGGGAGAGAGGGAGAGAGAGAGAGAGAGAGAGGGAGGGAGAGAGAGAGAGAGAGAGAGAGAGGGAGGGAGGGAGGGAGTGTCAGTATGGTATAAGGGAAATAACCAATGTCTTGCTAATGGGATTGCTTCCCTTGCTCTCTCTCTCTGTCATGGCCGCTTGCTAATAAACCCATACCATCGAACACGTGCGTTGTGAGTTCGATATGGTGTCAGAAGTGGGGTACTAACGGCAAGCAGGACTGACCAACCAAAGAAAATGGCAAGGTATGACCCCCCTCAGAGATTTTCCTATCGGGCTAAAGACTGGGAGGGGTGGATTGAAGAATATTCAAGATTCAGAAGAGCAACTAAACTTCACAAAGAAGATGGCGATGTGCAGAGAGATTCTCTTCTTTACTCCATGGGAACGCAACAAGCTGTTCAGATACTGAAAACATTCAAGTGGGAGGAAGAAGAAGAAGACACTGATTTTGACTTGCTAGTGAAAAAGTTCTCAGAATATTTCCTGCCAAAACGCAACTTGATTCACGATCGTAGCCTGTTTAACAGCCGAGTTCAGAATAGTGGTGAGACAGTGGAGGAATTTGTGAGGGCCTTGCAGTCACTCGTGGTCCACTGCCACTATGCAGACACAGAAGATCAAGTCAGGGATCGCCTGGTGATAGGGTTAAGAGACCAGAGACTGAAGGAAAAACTGCAGCTGCAGAATGATCTAACCCTAGAGAGAGCCATCACTATGGCACGACAGCAAGAACAGCTGAAAGAACAAATGAAAGAACAGTCACAGAAACTAGAGAAACTAGACATAGATGGAGCTAGTCATTATAGGCGAGATCAGAGCGCAGTTGCTTCTCGTGGGAGAGCGCGTGGTCGTGGAGGTCACAGGCCAAAGAGACATGACAGCCCATCAGTTGTTCGAAATAAAGACAGCTGTACCAAGTGCGGGTTCGAACACCAAGACAAAAAGTGTCCGGCAGTAGGTCAGCGTTGTAGATGTTGTTCAGGCAGAAATCACTTTGCTCGAGTCTGTAAAAAACGAGCTGCGAAAGTGGACTTAGTCAGTGATTCTGATGATGAGTACTGGCTTGACGCAGCTACAGTAGATGTCAAAGAACAACGTGAAGCATGGACAGTAAACCTAGACTTCTACGGGAAGAAAGTCAACTTTAAAGTCGATACCGGCGCCGATGTGACTGTCCTCAGAGAGTGTGACTACAAAGAATTTGTGAATCCACCTAACTGCCTGAGATCACCTGGAGGAAGAGTCGACACAGTTGGTGAATTCATCGCTGAGACAACAAGAAAGAAAGTCACGTACCGCTTCAGAGTAGTGGTTGTACCGAATACTGCAGGTACAAATCTGCTTGGCAGAGCAGTAAGTGAGAAGATGGGACTCGTAAAGAGACTAGAGGACATTGACTCGAGGGTCTTCGGATCCACAGGACTTTTGAAGACTCAGCCGGTAAAGCTGATTTTGAAGGAGGGTTCAAAGCCATACAGTGTGTCAACAGCGCGTCGAGTACCTTTCCCTATCCAGAAACAAGTCAAGGAGCAGCTTGACAAGATGGAGAGGGATGGGGTCATCAAGAAGGTGACGGAAGCGACCGACTACTGTGCGCCGATCGTCCCAGTCCGGAAGAAAGGAGGCAAAATAAGAATATGTGTGGACTACAAGAAACTAAACAAAAACATCAAGCGGCCACATCTTATGCTGCCAAATCTGGAGGATATTGCGCCACAACTGAAGAACTCCAAAGTGTTCACCACTTTAGATGTTTCAAGTGGATTCTGGCAGGTGCCGCTTGACAAAGACAGTGCTCACCTCACGACATTCATCACCAGCTTCGGTCGGTACTGTTTTCTCCGGTTACCTATGGGCATCAACGTTGGACCAGAGGAGTTCCAGCGCAAGATGTCGGAGACGATGAATGGACTCAGAGGGTGTGAGGTCATCATGGACGACATTCTCATTCACGGGGAAACACAAAAAGAGCACGACGAGAGACTGTCGCAGGCGCTGAAGCGAATCGAGGCGTCAGGCTTGAAGCTGAATCGTGACAAGTGTCACTTCAGTAAGTCAGAGGTAGCGTTCTTTGGACACAGAATCAGCAGTGACGGCATACGACCCGACCCAGGAAAAGTGGACGCTATAACAAAGTTAGAGCCACCAAAGAACGTGACTGAACTGAAACGCGTAATTGGCATGATCAACTACCTTGGTCGATTCACCAAAGACCTGTCGACGACAATGAAGCCGATGACAGACCTACTTCGGAAGGACGTTCAGTGGAGATGGGACAGCGCACAGAGGGAAGCCTTCGAGAAGGTGAAGCTGATCATCGTTAATCTACCCTCGCTCCTGTTCTACAGTGTGGATCGAAAGACTGTTGTAAGTGCTGACGCAAGCAGTTTTGGCCTCGGTGCTGTGCTCTTACAGCAAAATGACAGCGGTGACCTTGAGCCAATTGCATTTGCGTCCAGAACAATGACCCCAGCAGAACAGCGCTACAGTCAAATTGAGAAGGAATGCTTGGCGAGCGTTTGGGCGTGTGAGAAGTTCTACAAATATCTTGTAGGTCTGGAGTCATTTCAACTTTTGACTGATCATAAACCTCTCGTACCGCTCATGTCTACCAAAGATTTGGACCAAGCACCACCAAGATGTCTGCGCCTACTCCTGAGAATGGCACGATTTAACGCAGAGGTCTGGCATGTTCCAGGTAAGCAGCTAGTCATTGCTGACTGTCTCAGCCGCAGTCCTCTGGCCTACACAGAGAGTGATGTCGACCGGGCAGACGACGTGGACGACTACATTGACTTTGTTCAGTCGTCATGGCGAATAAGAGACCACAGACTTCAGTCACTCAAAGCCGCAACTGAAGCAGACGATGATCTCCAAGCAGTGATCAAGTACTGTCATGAGGGATGGCCAAATCAGATTCCCTCATCACTCAAACCATACCACAAGGTGAAAGATGACCTATCAGTTGTGAACGGTCTTGTCGTATTCAGAGACAGAGTAGTGATCCCTGTCAGTCAACGACAAGAAGTGAAAAACAAACTTCATGAGAGTCATCAGGGTATAGAAAAATGCCTGGAGTTTGCCAAACTAACAGTATTTTGGCCAGGCCTAAGAGCTGAACTGACGCAATTAGTGGAAAACTGCTCCACTTGTCGTGAGAATCGACCAGCACAGCGACACGAGCCACTGCGTCCGACAGAGCTACCATCACGACCCTGGTCACAGATTGGTGCAGATTTTGCATCATTCAGAAACAAAGACTATTTGGTTGTTACAGACTATTATTCACGCTGGATCGAGATCAAACAAGTGACCTCTCTGTCAAGCTCAGCAGTGATCCCACGTTTCAAGCAGATATTTTCCACCCACGGCATACCAGACATACTTGTGAGTGACAATGGTAGCCCCTTTTCCTCAAGAGACTTTGCTGTATTCGCCAGAGAATACGGCTTCGATCACCATACATCAAGTCCCCATTTCCCCCAAGCTAATGGCCAGGCAGAGTCAGGCGTGAAAACTGCGAAGAAGATTCTCGCCCAGACAGAGCCGGATGTAGCTTTGATGATGTACAGATCTACACCACACTCAGCAACAGGACTCAGTCCATCCGTCATGTTGATTGGACGCCAGCTGAAGACGAAGGTTCCAGTCCTGCCCAGCCGACTGCAGCCAGTACAACACAACGACAAAGACATTCGTCTGGCTGATAGTCACACCAAGCAGGACTACAAAAAGTACTACGATGAACGGCACGGTGTACGTCCCCTTCCCCCGCTCCAGCCTAACGACACAGTACTCATGAAGACAGACAACGAGAAAGGCAAATGGAAAGACTTTGGCCAAGTTCTGTCTCCAGCCGATGCCAGCGGAAGGTCCTACTTCATCCAGTCTCCCCGTGGTGTCCTCAGACGCAACAGGAAGAATATGCAGAAAGTGCCTCAGACTATATATACCATTCCCCCAGACCCCGAGACAGACCTGCCAGAAGAGACTGAGACCCAAGAACAGGAGACTCTCACAGGAACTGAAAACCCTACCCCCCAACCCCCAGTGCAGAACGTTTCGCGCTATGGTCGCATCTTAAAGCAGCCAGCAAGATACATTGAAGAACACTGAACATAATTGTTAAATTTCTGATCTTCTAGGCAGTGAAGAACAGTCATGTGCTATTTACAGCAGCGT
Source organism: Littorina saxatilis (assembly GCF_037325665.1). NCBI lineage: Eukaryota > Metazoa > Mollusca > Gastropoda > Littorinimorpha > Littorinidae > Littorina > Littorina saxatilis. Next base: position 57,785,103 of record NC_090251.1, read on the forward strand.
TCTGGTTGATTTTAGTTTGGTTGAGAGAAACTTTTGACTCAAAAACATTATAGTTCAGTTTTTGGAATTTTAAATTTCAATGTCATGTGCCTATGTTCGGTTGAAACCAAATATGACTCTAAACACAGGATAGTATTCCTAGGTTTACAATGTTTCTTTTTAGTTCTTCATTCGAAAGCAAACTGAGAATAATGTGAAGAATAGTTTACGTAATACGTAAGATTTTATTATTCCATTGTTTTAGTAGTGAGTGAAAGTGTTCTAGAAAACCTTTCTAAGTTGCTTATGATTTTCATAAAGCAGTATACTCTCTTAAATGGATTTTTCTCATAGAATTTTCGACTTGAGGTAGACGTTGTCTGTGTAAACGCAAGGAGAAACTCTGTAGTTTATTCCTTTTGAAAATGAGAAGCAATTAATGTTTTGTTTGGTTATTAGAATTGTTTTAATGTTTCAGAAATTTTCATTTCTCAGAAAAAAGGGGGAGATGTCAGTATGGTATAAGGGAAATAACCAATGTCTTGCTAATGGGATTGCTTCCCTTGCTCTCTCTCTCTGTCATGGCCGCTTGCTAATAAACCCATACCATCGAACACGTGCGTTGTGAGTTCGATAGGGAGGGAGGGAGGGAGAGAGGGAGAGAGGGAGAGAGGGAGAGAGAGAGAGAGGGTGGGAAAGTTTGGAGGAAGAGAGGGAGAGAGGGAGAGAGAGAGAGAGAGAGAGAGAGAGAGAGAGAGAGAGAGAGAGAGAGAGAGAGAGAGAGAGAGAGAGAGAGACTCCATAAGCAGTACATGCGAGGCAACGTCTTTGCTGTGTTTGGGGGAAAGAACGTTGCGCGCAGGGTGATGTCATAATATCTCGCCTTTCAGTATGACGTTATTTGCGTGTTCCAAACGACCTAGTGAGTCAATACAGGCTTCATTAAGCATATTTTCCGTTCAAAGATGTTCTTCTTTTTAAGCATATAAAAGTGTATATAGTGGGAATCAGCACGTGATAAGGAACTGAGGATTGATATGTGTTAGTGTTTTTAACTCACAATAAAGAATTAAAGTCGCTATTGAACGGTTTTCTTTATTTTAAGCCCATTTTTCAATCCAACAGATAAGCTATGTATTTTCGTACACAGGAGGCAATACAGGTTACAATAATGTCACCTTTGTGATTGTGTGACAGGGGAGGCTACCGCTCCTTTCACAGCAGACTCTGCATCCGAGTTGTTGGCCTTTAAGTCAACACCGGTGGATTGTGGAATTCTGTTTGTGATGGGGTCTGGTGGTTTCCGATTGTCTGTATGTTCATGAAAACCTTCGGGTTTGCATAACAGTTTTTATAGGGCTAAGAAATCGGCCCTAACATTTTCAATCCTGTTTGATTGCACTTCGCCTCCCGAGGTGATGTAACCGAGTGCCGTAACACTACGATCACCTCGGGAGGCGAAGTGCTATTTGGCAAGCCCAGACAAAATGTTTATAGAGTACTCAGACACATGCGTGACCTCATTTCTGACACTATGACATCATAACATGATGTGACTCTGAAACTTGATGAAAACAAGCCAGATTTTTGTCATATCTGCTGAATATCAACACCTACAATTGTGTGAAATATGGAGGCTTTTGATCCCAAAATAATTTAGAAAATATCAACGTAAATTGTTTACGAACATGACCCCGCTGTGACGGAAGTAAATCAAACTAGGGTCATGTTAGAAGATTATCAAACTCTTGAAGTGTTCAAAGTTTTAAAGCTCTAACTTCCAAAATGCCTGCAATAACGTAATTGTGACCCTCCACCACGAAATGAGTCGCATGTCACCTTTGCATGATTTTCATATTTTACATTTTCTTAACGTTTTTTTTATGCTTTATCCAGTGGTGAAAACCGTTTTAGAAAAGAGCGAAAACTGTTTGAGTTATAAGCCTGTGACTAAGGTGACCCTCACACTGTTACCAGACACTCCCCGAACTTATATTAAAGGCATATGTACTCGATGACTATACACGCTAATTGCTTTACCAACAGCTGGAGACATGCTAAATTAAGTTCCCTGCAAAATATTGTGGTCTAGGACCCCTTCAATGTTGAGATATGTTAATTTTCATTTTGATCTGGATCGTCCTATTTATAGATTTGCCAACAGAGGTAGCGTTGACGCAAGGGAAATAACTCCGCGTCTTTGTTTACATCCAAAGTTTTTGAGACTCTAAAACAAGCTGTAATGCATGTATATGGTCCGCGCATGGCGACATATCGTCATTACATGGTCTTATGGTGCGTTTGACATCGATTATGGGCAAACTACACTTTGTAAACACGGGAGCGCGTACATATGCCTTTAAGCCTAGCGCAGAACCGCGCGAGGTGACATGCGACTCATTTCGTGGTGGAGGGTCATATAATAAGTTATTATGAATCGAACCCCAAAACTTAGGTCAAGTCGGGATATTTTCAAACCCTAGAAGTGTGCAAGGCTACAAAGCTCTAGCTTCACAAGAAAAGCAAATGCTTACACTTGACTCGCCTTCGTTACCCCCGCCACCTTACCCCATAGAAGACTCCCCATAGAAGACTTCAAAAACATCCGAGATAACCTTAACGTAAAGTTTTTATGAGATGAACTTGACCTCTGTCCTCAACATTTGACGAGGGTCAACCAAACTGGGGTCACTTCGTGAGATCATCAAACCCTATAGTGTGCACAGTTTTTAGAGATCTAGCTTAAAAAAAACATTCGAGATAACCTCAACGTTACGTTTTTTTGTCCAAGGTCGGCCGTCCGTACAGACGGAGACATATGAATCCTAATACTCACCAATTACTCAGGTGAGAGAAAAGCTACAATTGACTTTCAGCTCCTCATGGCGGGGCTGAGTCAGCCGGTGGTTGGGGTGGAGGGTTGGGCTGGACTGAGTAAGTCAATGGATTGGTTGGATCTAAAGGCTGGGCTGAGTTAGAGTAAGTCAATGGATTGGTTGGATCTAAAGGCTGGACGTGAGTCAATGGATTGGTTGGATCTAAAGGCTGGACTGAGTAAGTCAATGGATTGGTTGGATCTAAAGGCTGGGCTGAGTAAGTCAATGGATTGGTTGGATCTAAAGGCTCGGCTGAGTAAGTCAATGGATGGATTGGATCTAAAGGCTGGGCTGAGTAAGTCAATGGGTTGGTTGGATCTAAAGGCTGGGCTGAGTAAGTCGGGGGTTGGGGCGGAGCGTTGGGCTGGACTGAGTAAGCCAATGGATTGGTTGGATCTAAAGGCTGGGCTGAGTAAGTCAATGGATTGGTTGGATCTAAAGGCTGGGCTGAGTAAGCCGGTGGTTGGGTTGGAGCGTTGGGCACGGGCGGCTGAGAGTAGTCTGCATTGATCACTACCGGTGGACGGTCAGCTTCAGTTTCAGGCAAGGGCGCCGAGTTGATGACGATGCTTGCCGCGATGACGAGAATGGCCCCTACGATCATCAGGTAGAAGGACCAGCTGTAGTAAACCTCTAGGTCACGGTATATTTGTTTACCATCTTTATGTTTTGGTAACCAGTCATCGGTATTCACCCGAAACGCAATGACGGCCGCAACGCCATTGAGTCCTGAAAATAGGAATGTCGTATTAAATTGTTTTGACAACAAGAGCGACAACATCAGGTGTCGCTGGCCGCAGTATTATTCCATTGGGTCTGAGCTTACACGCTCGTAGGGGTAGGATGTTATACTCTTTGACGCTGAAGGTACAGAAACCCTTCTGGGGTCCAGCTTTATTCCTGTGTGAGTAGCGGACCACCTACATGCAACGCAGTAACCAGACGGTTATTTGGGGTCCAGCTTTATTCCTGTGTGAGTAGCGGACCACCTACATGCAACGCAGTAACCAGACGGTTATTTGGGGTCCAGCTTTATTCCTGTGTGAGTAGCAGACCACCTACAGGCAACGCAGTAACCAGACGGTTATTTGGGGTCCAGCTTTATTCCTGTGTGAGTAGCGGACCACCTACAGGCAACGCAGTAACCAGACGGTTATTTGGGGTCCAGCTTTATTCCTGTGTTAGTAGCGGACCACCTACAGGCAACGCAGTAACCAGACGGTTATTTGGGGTCCAGCTTTATTCCTGTGTTAGTAGCGGACCACCTACAGGCAACGCAGTAACCAGACGGTTATTTGGGGTCCAGCTTTATTCCTGTGTTAGTAGCGGACCACCTACAGGCAACGCAGTAACCAGACGGTTATTTGGGGTCCAGATTTATTCCTGTGTTAGTAGCGGACCACCTACAGGCAACGCAGTAACCAGACGGTTATTTGGGGTCCAGCTTTATTCCTGTGTTAGTAGCAGACCACCTACAGGCAACGCAGTAACCAGACGGTTATTTGGGGTCCAGCTTTATTCCTGTGTTAGTAGCAGACCACCTACAGGCAACGCAGTAACCAGACGGTTATTTGGGGTCCAGCTTTATTCCTGTGCATGTTAGTAGCGGACCACCTACAGGCAACGCAGTAACCAGACGGTTATTTGGGGTCCAGCTTTATTCCTGTGTTAGTAGCGGACCACCTACAGGCAACGCAGTAACCAGACGGTTATTTGGGGTCCAGCTTTATTCCTGTGTGAGTAGCGGACCACCTACAGGCAACGCAGTAACCAGACGGTTATTTGGGGTCCAGCTTTATTCCTGTGTTAGTAGCGGACCACCTACATGCAACGCAGTAACCAGACGGTTATTTGGGGTCCAGCTTTATTCCTGTGTGAGTAGCGGACCACCTACATGCAACGCAGTAACCAGACGGCAATCACAACCAGCAACTCGGCCTAACCAGCAAGGTGATACATTGATAATCAACATCAGACAGTCAGTACGTAATGTAAAACTACATTTGAGGTAAACTGAGTCACACAAATTAATTCTTCAGATCTTTGACTGTGCCGTTTTCAAGCGAGCTGAGTGCACCAATGCATTCTGAGAAGGTGGGAGTAGCCTTGCCGTTTAGTGCCCTATAGGTAACAGCGCGACTACATGTAATGATGAGATCAAGAAAACGTTCAAAACACACATTTGAACCGGGAAACCGACCAGTCGACTAATGCTCGATCGAGAACCAGGACACGACGTGGAAGGTATGTTTGCAGTTCAAGTATTAGTTTTCACGCTTGTACTTCGTTTGCCTCGTTGGCAGGGTGGTAGTACGTTTGCCTTCACAGCCGGCGGTCTCGAGTTCGTGCCCCGTAGCTGAATAGCAAGACTTTAAAATAAAAATAAAAATCAACTTTGTTCTTCTTTTCTGAACTCTATATTCCTGTATGTTCTGAACTCTATATTCCTGTATGTTCTGAACTCTATATTCCTGTATGTTCTGAACTCTATATTCCTGTATGTTCTGAACTCTATATTCCTGTATGTTCTGAACTCTATATTCCTGTATGTTCTGAACTCTATATTCCTGTATGTTCTGAACTCTATATTCCTGTATGTTCTGAACTCTATATTCCTGTATGTTCGGAACTCTATATTCCTGTATGTTCTGAACTCTATATTCCTGTATGTTCTGAACTCTATATTCCTGTATGTTCTGAACTCTATATCCTGTATTGTACTTCTTTTTATATTTAGTCAAGTTTTGACTAAATATTTTAACATCGAGGGGGAATCGAAACGAGGGTCGTGGTGTATGTGCGTGTGTGCGTGCGTGTGTGCGTGTGTGTGTGTGTGTGTGTGTGTGTAGAGCGATTCAGACTAAACTACTGGACCGATCTTTATGAAATTTGACATGAGAGTTCCTGGGTATGAAATCCCCGAACGTTGTTTTCATTTTTTTGATAAATGTCTTTGATGACGTCATATCCGGCTTTTCGTGAAAGTTGAGGCGGCACTGTCACGCCCTCATTTTTCAACCAAATTGGTTGAAATTTTGGTCAAGTAATCTTCGACGAAGCCCGGACTTCGGTATTGCATTTCAGCTTGGTGGCTTAAAAATTAATGAATGACTTTGGTCATTAAAAATCTGAAAATTGTAAAAAAAAATAAAAATTTATAAAACGATCCAAATTTACGTTTATCTTATTCTCCATCATTTGCTGATTCCATAAACATATAAATATGTTATATTCGGATTAAAAACAAGCTCTGAAAATTAAATATATAAAAATTATTATCAAATTTTTTTTTTCGAAATCAATTTAAAAACACTTTCATCTTATTCCGTGTCGGTTCCTGATTCCAAAAATATATAGATATGATATGTTTGGATTAAAAACACGCTCAGAAAGTTAAAACGAAGAGAGGTACAGAAAAGCGTGCTATCCTTCTCAGCGCAACGAATACCCCGCTCTTCTTGTCAATTCCACGGGCACTGCCTTTGCCACGGGCGGTGGAGTGACGATGCTACGAGTATACGGTCTTGCTGCGTTGCGTTGCGTTCAGTTTCATTCTGTGAGTTCGACAGCTACTTGACTAAATATTGTATTTTCGCCTTACGCGACTTGTTGATTTATCCCAAAGGTTTTGAGTCGTGTATTGAAAATCGCATATAGTGCGTATTCTATTTTTAGTACGGAATATCCCCAAGAAAAGGTCAAACGGCATATGTATCACCGCGTGTGGACTGATAGCAATGGTAGTAGAGTACTTGTAGTATGATAGACGTCCAATACAGTGTATGAGCAAAAAGGCATTCTGTGCGTAGTCGCACATAGTGTGAATTTGACGAAATAGTGTACTTTCCTTCCGCTTTGACCGTTTTATTTTAGTTGAAATTATTATCCCGCATACTGCTACACTTGCTGAACATACTCAATCTACTGGCAAACGACTCGATGTCCTGGAGTATTCAGGGTGCAGCACACAGTAAAGTCTCCCGTGGTAATTATTTGACGAACATCTCGATCGTCCGGCTCTTGTTTTGAATCATGCGCGCGTGTTTTTACAAAATCGGCCCAAAAAGGATGATTCCCTATCGAAACAGATGTAATTGCAACCTTTTGTTTTATAACTACTCCATTTAAAGTTGTTAAAAATCACAAGTTGCGTCAACAAAGCGTTAGTTTGCAACCAAGGGCAATAAGTGTCGTCTGGTAGAGACTAAGGAAGGTAGTCACAAATCGAATGTGGTTTTCAGATAGAGCACTTGACACCATTTACAGTGATATGTAATATATATAATGAGACCAGTTTATAGTATGAGCATATACAACTTGTTTGACTTCGTAATCAGAGTCAAAATTCTCAATAATGTATGGACTTCTTCTTCTTCTTCTTCTTCGTTCATGAGCTTAGACTCCCACGTTCACTCATGTTTTTAGCACGAGTGGATTTGTACGTATATGACCATTTTTACCCCGCCATTCAGGCAGCATACGCCAATTTCGGGGGAGGCATGCTGGGTATTTTCGTGTTTCTATAATCCACCGAACTCTGACATGGATTACAGGATCTTTTCCGTGCGTACTTGGTCTTGTGCTTGCGTGTACACACGAAGGGGGCTAAGACACTAGCAGGTCTGTACATAAGTTGACCTGGGAGATCGTACAAATCTCCACTCTTAACCCACCAGGCGGCCGCGACCGGAATTCGAACTCACGACCTCCCGATTAGGAGGCCGACGTCTTACCACCACGCCACTGCGCCCGTTTATGGACAAAGTGTTTTGTTGTTGAAAATAAGAAGTGTTATTCCTGAGAATAATTCATCTTGTATTTCAACAAGATAAACAAATGCTTACACACGACATGCCTTCGTTACCCCCGCCCCTCCCTGAAGCACCTTACCCCATGGAAGACTCCCTCCCTTGTAAGACCCCCCACCCCCGACAAGAAATTTTCAAGACCCTGTTTTCGAAGATATTTTGTTGATAACCTCCGTAAGTTTACCCCCATTTTAAAACCTGATTTTCTCAGGGTTTTGTAGGTCTTAAAATGAGGATTCCACTTCCTATGACTACTCCGACCCCCCACCCCCCCCCCCCCCCCTCAAGAAAGCTGTTCCAGCTTTATAAAATAATGTTCCAGATAACTCATTATGTAATAACCTGTATCAATCCAAGTGGATATTTCGGGGGTGAAACTCATCTGCAGCAAACATTGTCATGCTGTGACTCTGAAAGGTGATGAAAACAAGTCAAATGTTGGTCTTGTCTGCTGATTATCAACACCAATAATTGTGTGAAATTTGGAGGCTTTTGCTCCCAAAATAAGTAAGAAAATATCAACGTTAAGTATTTACGAACATAACCCCGCGGTGACCGAAAAATGTGACGGGAGTAAACCAAACTAGGGTCATGTTGGCAGATTATCAAACCCTTTAAGTGTGGAAAGTTTCAAAGCTCTAGCTTCAAAACGCATGAAATAACGTCAGTGTTATGTTATTATGAATAGAATATGACCCCCTGTGACCCCAAAACTTGACGAGGGTCAATCAAACTTAGGTCAGGTCGTGAGAGTATCAAACCCTAGAAGTGTGCAAGGTTTCAAAGCTCTAGCTTTAAAAACATCCGAGATAACCTCAACGTAAAGTTTGTTATGAAACGAACATGAACCCGCTGCGACTCGAAAATTGAGGGTCAACCAAACTGGGGTCACTTTGTTGGATTATTCAACCCTAACAGAGTGCAACATTTCAGAGGTCTAGCTTGAAAAACATTCGAGATAACCTCAACGTTAAGTTTTTTTTTCCACGGACGGACGGACGGTCGACCGGACACACAGAAATAAATCCTAATACTCACCAATTACTCATGTGAGTCAAAAATGTATTTTGTTTTTGTTAATTTCGTGGTTTTGTTAGAACGATAAACAAAAAGGGTCTGGGCAATAACACTAAGTGGGTCACCTAGAATCAATCCTGATTGGTCATATGTGGTACAACCAGCTGGTACAACTCTCTTTCATATCTTACCAGTTAGTATGTGGTACAACCAGCTGGTACAACTCTCTTTCATATCTTACCAGTTAGTATGTGGTACAACCAGCTGGTACAACTCTCTTTCATATCTTACCAGTTAGTATGTGGTACAACCAGCTGGTACAACTCTCTTTCATATCTTACCAGTTAGTATGTGGTACAACCAGCTGGTACAACTCTCTTTCATATCTTACCAGTTAGTATGTGCACATTAGAGAACATCCGCAGTTGGCTTTGCCTTGGCAGTGTCTTGCAGTTGGCCCAGATGAATCCGACCAGAGCACCGAGGTTGGGCAATAGACTTGTGACCGCATAGTATCGCGGGTTCCTTAGATCACTCCTATCTGAAAACGTAAGCCGTCATAGGGTGGTCCGTGTGCTGAACTCTTTTCGTGTTTCAAGCTTCAATGTCGCGTTCTATGCTTTTAGACTATAGTCAGTATATTTAGCGAGTTACAATTGCATTGGTGTATAATAATGAGGCAGCTGGGAGGACGACTCCGTGTGTTGGTGTGTTTTGGGGGAGGCGTTTGTGTTTGCATGTTTGGTTGTGTGTATGTCTCAAAGGCTTTTCAAGCTGATAAAAACCACCAAAGCGTCTCTCTCAATCGTTTTCTGAAAATGAGAGAGAGAGAGAGAGAGAGAGAGAGAGAGAGAGAGAGAGAGAGAGAGAGAGAGAGAGAGAGAAAGAGAGAGAGAGAGAGAGAGAGAGAGAGAGAGAGAGTTGTGGTAGTAGTACTCACCATCAATATAAGTATCCAAGTGGCAGCCATTAAGCTTACCACTCTCGGCAAGGTCCTGAAAACCAGGGCTGGAAGATAAATCGACCTTCATGACAGCACAGTACTCCCAAAGTCCAATATTCACAGTTAAAATTTCATTGGACGGAGCTTTAATGGTGCCTACAGCCCAGTACCTGGTTGAAAAAGCCGTAAGATGAACTATGGTTGCCGCGAACGTGATACCTAGGCCGACATGGTATTGTGCGCCACGAGCCAAGAAATCCTTCGCCTTCCCCATCTACCTGTTGAAAATGGGTCACTTCATTCTGTGGCACCGTATATCAAAATCAAGTCGGGGCTAGCTTCGTCAGTGTCTCTGATTATAATGATCAAGTTCAACAGCCTTAAAACCGCAGCGTTTACACGCACACCATAATCACAAAATTGTGTAGCAAGCGTGATTGATTCTGTGGCACTGTAAATCTAGATCTAGCTGGGGCTAGCTTCGTCCGTGTCTCTGATAATAATGGCCAAGACCAAGAGACTTATACTGCAGCGTTTACACGCACACCACAATAGCTGTTTACACAAGAAGATTAAGTAGCAAGCGTGCTTGATTGTGTTGCATCTTTATCTCGATCTAGTTGGGGCTAGCTTCGTTCGTGCGACTGATAATCTAGGTGAAGATCAAGACAAGAGTCTTCAAATGTTGCGATTACACTTGCACACCCTTGTAGATCTAGCTGCTGTGCAACAAGCTTGCGCGTCTCTTCAACTGAAGAATGATCACCTGCGGTTCTCGTCTGTTGGATTAAGGCCGTTAGTGCGTGTGCGATTCACGACCAGTGTACACGCCAAACGGTGTACCACTGCTTCGTAAGTCAACGCACAGGAAGCTGCTTCTCCCCAAGCAAATAGAATATGTACAAATTACGTCATCGTGGTGAGTTGAATCAGAGGTACGTCACCTGGTCTCGGTCAACTCTTTTGCCGCCCACCAAAGAAACTACAATGGGAAGAAGGATAACTTCCTCATTGGGCATGCTTAGAAATGAGAATGGCTAAATACGAGTTATTCCCCTTTGCTGCATGCTGATCAGGCTGTCTCCTGCTTTGTTATGACTAGTACAGTCGATCTTTCTCATGTTGTGACTTGCTTTATTTTCACATTTTCGGTATTTAAAACAGCAAACACACACACACACACACACACACACACACACACACATACACTGAAGAAGTTTCCATTCTGATTCGGTTATTTTATTTGGTGCTATATGTTTGCTTCACATTGTTTCTTCTTTTACATTGCTTGAGGTATCCCAATTCGCTAAACACATCCATAATGCATGCATGGCTCATTCGAAAGAGGGCAACTGAACAACTGATGCCCAATAGCAATAAATACTGAACAACTGAACAATAAATAGCAATAAATGATGACAGCGCCAAGTTTTTAAGTACAAAGTGAAATCCTGTGACTGGACAAAGGCACAATTACAAAATACAAATAAAAAAATCGAGGCTCATTTTAAATTAAGTTCTCAGCTCATGGGGAAGCATAAGGTGACCCTAGAAACCGAAATTAGGAGACCTCCCGCCCCCAGGGCAGACTACACAAAAAAAAGGGGGGGGGGCTAATTTGTGAAAAAGTATAAAAGGAATCGAAAACTGTATACATGTATTTAGTTAATACCCCAAAAATTGTATAGTATACACAATGTCAGACCCTAAAGAAAGTTTGTTAGTCATTGCTTAGGCAAAACAAAGCAAAATAGCCTGTTTACGGTATCCCGACCAACCCTATTTTTCTAGACCAACCCTAGACTTTTTTTTGTGGGCATTTGGAGAAAAAGAAAAAGAAAAAAAAATCAATTTTGTTCCTGTTTTTTTGCAAAATAATTTAAAAAGATGGTTATAAAAAAAAATTAAGAAAAGCCGATTTACCGACCCTCTTTTTGTGTGCCTATGTTACTGTAAACAGACTAAAAGGTACATCAGAAACAACACACCAGGGAGGGTCCAAAATTTTATCAAAATATAGATGGTAGGGAATTCAAAATAAAAAAGACAATAGACAAAACATGTACTTCGGCTCATAGAGCCTTCTTTAATTTTTGACTCATTAAGTCCATGCTCCGAGAGTCCTTTTTTTAATTTTGAATTGCCTACCATCAATTTTTTTTTATACAATTTTGGACCCTCTTTGTACGGAGAGAGTTGGCAATTGTTAATCACATTCTCTCATCTCATTGACTCTCCTTCAGCTCCTTGGTAACATGCGTTCCCGTCTCTGCCAGGATTGGACACAGCAGCAGATAACCGGTAAATATGTAACAGGCATAAATGGCAAAATAGCTCGCCTCGCCTGATAATATATGAGACAACTGTTCTACTACAAAGTCTTTCTTGGGAGGCTTGGCTAATTTACTCGCTCGTTTTACACGGGGTTCCATCGTTTTCTTTTCTAATCGGAAAACCTTGCTCCTCAGTTTGTTGACCTTCTGCCGAAGTTCCGCTTCACGAGGGGATGGGGAGGATGACGACTTTGATGCTTTACATCCTATGTCCTCCAGGATCGCCTGAATGTCATCTAAAAAAGAAAACACACATAAAATAACATAACCATAACAAGTTACAACCTGGAAGAAATTAAAACATGTGTAATTAAATCACAAAATGAAAATAAACAATAGCGTAGGAAGGCAGGCCAGAAATGAAGTGTGTTAGCAACTATGGATACGATGTGGAACAATGATGGAATTGACCTTGTTTGGTACTGAATGGGTGAGGCCATTAGAACTGTACCCACGGAATACGCCCTATATAAGCTTCATATTGATTGATTGATTGATTGATTGATTAGGACAACAGTACCAGGTAAACTCCTCACACACCATGCCTCTTTCTTTCTTTCTTTATTTGGTGTTTAACGTCGTTTTCAACCACGAAGCTTATATCGCTACGGGGAAAGGGGGGGGGGGGAGATGGGAATAGAGCCACTTAATTGTTTCTTGTTACACCATGCCTCTAACAGGATATGTTTCCCATCTTTACGTGTTGGAACTACAGGTACAATTTCATCCATCCATGCATCCGCCCTATACAGCTTCTTCTTCTTCTTCTGCGCTCGTGGGCTGAAACTCCCACGTGCACTCATTTTTTTTGCACAAGTGGAATTTTACGTGTATGATCGTATTTAGGCAGCCATACGCCGCTTTCGGAGGAAGCGTGCGGGGTATTTTTGTGTTTCTAAAACCCACCGAACTCTGACATGGATTACAGGATCTTTTTCGTGCGTACTTGGTCTTGTGCTTGCGTGTACACATGAAGGGGGATAAGTCACTAGCAGGTCTGCACATAAGTTGACCTGGGAGATCGGAAACATCTCCACACTTAACCCACCAGGCGGCCGCGACCGGGATTCGAACCCTCGACCTTCCGAGTTAATAGACCGACGTCTTACCACCCCGCCCGTCACCCTATACAGCAATTATCAACTATGTAATGGATGGGTTTAAACATTTTTTGATGTCAGGGTGTTCTTCATGGTTAAAAATCTCTTACCTGGTTGAACAATTTGTGCATCAGGCGACAGGTCGGTGCTGGCTTCATTTGTAGCTACCCTTTGCGATGGTGGCTTCCTCCCACTAGCAACCTGCAAATGCACAGCTCTTTAACTGACAAACTCACAACCAACACCCAGTCACAATGAAACAATTCTCCCAATTTCATGGCATTGGTCTTAGGCCACACAAAAAAGTGTATGTTTCTCGTAAGGCAAAACAAAAAATAATCTGTTTACAGTATCCGGATCGACCCTATTTTTTTCCCACCGGCCCTAGACTTTTTTGGGGCATTAAAAAATGAAATTAAAATATTCAGATGGCTAAAATACAAAAATAAAAAGCCGACCTACCGACGCTATTTTTGGGGGGCCTATGTTACCTTAAACAGACTTTTTTTGTGGCCTAACATGACTAAAGGTGGAGATTTTTTTTCTAAACTTTTTTTTTTAAACCATCTTTTTAACTTATTTTGTTGAAAAGCAGGAAAACAATTGATTTTCGAATACCCCTTTTATTTTTGAAAATGCAAAATAAAAGTCTAGGGTCGTCAGGAAAACATAGGTAGGGTCAGGTGACCAGAAACATACAACTTTTTTGTTGTTGACGCCGACCCTATACTTTTTTTGCCATTTGGGGCTGTTTTTTGGCAAAATAAGTTCATCATATCATCATAATCAAGACGTCGATCCAAAATAAGTAACTTTTTTTTGTTGGCCTTATCATTTTTTTGCGCTAAATGCAAACAGGCATTATTTGATGGGAACAATGCTGTTTTTTTTCAATTCTTACATCAGCCTCAAACTTGTCATTACTCAGCCTGCATTTAATAGTGTGCTTCATTGGTTTGCAAAAACCTAAAACCAATAAATAAATAACCTTCGGTGGTGGATTGGGCACTGCAAACAATGTCGGGACAGCATTCCACACAAGTGATCCTCTCTGCAGGATTGTTTTACTGGTTGGCCTCAAAGTGATCAGTACAAAGCTTGAGACCTTGAACATCAGCTGGCTGCAGCTTTTCAAAGTCCTCTCGCCTTGTGAATTGCATCCATATTCTGCACCTAGTTTGACAATAAAAACAACAATGTTATTGTTAAACTAAGCAAAAAGGAAAGACAAAAAAAGCTAAATCAGATCTTCAGTCTAAATCTAACGCTCTGCCTGAACGCAAAACGGATGAGTGATGTACCTTTGTACTGTAGTTTTCCCGTAAGCAAGGTTTGATAAAGGTTTCGGCAAATATGCCCACGGGTAGTTTGTCATCAAGTGTAAACTGTTGTTTTGTACTGACTACTGACTCACACTCACAGTCGTAAGTACAGTGTACACATGCACACACAGGTACACACGCAGACACACGCGTACATAGTACAGCTAGTACAGAAATCTCAGGATGAACCGATCCATGCTATGTTTGTAATATTTCATTTGCATATTAGTTCTATAAATACTGTAGTATCATGATTCATAGCAGACAAAAATGCTCAGAGACAGTTGGCTTATCTGAGTGAGTTGACTCGAGCCATTGCATTCTCATTCTGAAGAAGGTAAACCTGATGAAATAATCACTGCACAACCCACCTTTTTTCTTCTTTAGGGAACTTGTGGAAAGTTTTCCCGAAGCAGCTCTGTTTGTAACGGGCGTTCTTGCAACAAAAAGCCGAGCACAATTTACCACCACCTCGCACGCGATCGGTACCTACGCGATCCGCCATTTTGTTTTCGCCGTCAGCATGTAACTAGGGACGATAACCCACAAACACTTTTTCGCATTTTCTTCGCAAGTTCCACGTCTTCCTTATGTACAGTGTTTGCGCCCACTTAGGAATTGGTCTTGGTTGCACCAGATGCTGGATACATTCAGTACAACTTTACAAAAGTAACGGTCAACGGGGGGAGGGGGAGGGAGGGAGGGAGGTGAGATGGTTGGGTGGTGGGGGTGGTGGTGCTTGGGGTTATGACGAAAAAAAGAACAGAGCTGGAGTAGCATTTTTTTCCGAAACCAAAAAACAAAAACGCTGAAGCGTGATTACCCAAGCGAATGCACGCTAAAATACGCCCGGGTTTTTTCGCCTTCCGAACACACACACTCACACACACACACACACACTTTCTGCAGAGAGAGAGAGAGAGAGAGAGAGAGAGAGAGAGAGAGAGAGAGAGAGAGAGAGAGAGAGAGAGAGAGAGAGAGCGAGGGGGAAAGAGAGAGAGAGATGGAAAGAGAGAGAGGGAGAGAGAGAGAGAGAGAGAGAGAGAGAGAGAGAGAGAGAGAGGATAGTAATGAGAAGAACAAATAAGCTCCATGGCGGTACGAGGCAAACTCTTTGCTGTGTCTGGGGGGAAAGCCCTATCCAAAATCGGCGAAAAAGTTCAAGCAAATGCTCTCAATAATGTCTGTTGAGCCAAGTTTCATTACGATCCGTTAAGTCG
Source organism: Littorina saxatilis (assembly GCF_037325665.1). NCBI lineage: Eukaryota > Metazoa > Mollusca > Gastropoda > Littorinimorpha > Littorinidae > Littorina > Littorina saxatilis. The sequence goes on from NC_090251.1 coordinate 57,800,701, forward strand.
ATTTTGATATGCTTTTCACAGATACACAAACACACAGACAGACACACACACACACACACACACACACACACACACACACACACACACACACACACACAAACACACAGACAGACACACACACACACATACATGGGGAGACAAAGCTCGCTCTCCTGCTCCTGTCAAGACGTTGACTGAATGTAAAAATGGCCTCTGTACCCAGAGAACACCAAGACTCTTCATTTTTGGTAAGTGACCAAGTGGAGTCGGATCCCATGTAAATGCCTGGTCGAGTCTAAGACGAAGACCCGAACAGTTTTGACGAGGGGTGTGTGTGCCTTTCATATTGTTGTCGTGCCATTGCTGGCAGCTTGGGTCTCCTTCTCCCTGGGACCGCGGCGCGGAGAGTCGCGCTACACACGGCTTGTAACATAGACTGACGGGGAATCGAGACGAACAAAGTCAAACAAGTCGCGTAAGTCGAAAATACAATATTTAGTCAAGTAGCTGTCGAACTCACAGAATGAAACTGAACGCAATGCCATTTTTCAGCAAGACCGTATACTCGTAGCATCGTCAGTCCACCGCTCATGGCAAAGGCAGTGAAATTGACAAGAAGAGCGGGGTAGTAGTTGCGCTAAGAAGGATAGCACGCTTTTCTGTACCTCTCTTTGTTTTAACTTTCTGAGCGTGTTTTTAATCCAAACATATCATATCATATCTATATGTTTTTGGAATCAGGAACCGACAAGGAATAAGATGAAAGTGTTTTTAAATTGATTTGGACAATTTAATTTTGATAATAATTTTTATATATTTAATTTTCAGAGCTTGTTTTTAATCCGAATATAACATATTTAAATGTTTTTGGAATCAGCAAATGATGGAGAATAAGATAAACGTAAATTTGGATCGTTTTATAAATTTGTATTTTTTTTTACAATTTTCAGATTTTTAATGACCAAAGTCATTAATTAATTTTTAAGCCACCAAGCTGAAATGCAATACCGAAGTCCGGGCTTCGTCGAAGATTACTTGACAAAAATTTCAACCAATTTGGTTGAAAAATGAGGGCGTGACAGTGCCGCCTCAACTTTCACGAAAAGCCGGATATGACGTCATCAAAGACATTTATCAAAAAAATGAAAAAAACGTATGGGGATTTCATACCCAGAAACTCTCATGTCAAATTTCATAAAGATCGGTCCAGTAGTTTAGTCTGAATCGCTCTACACACACACACACACACACATACACACACACACACACACGCACACACACACGCACATACACCACGACCCTCGTTTCGATTCCCCCTCGATGTTAAAATATTTAGTCAAAACTTGACTAAATATAAAAAGGTCATCATATTACCGCATTTTGACGGAAGTACAAAAACGATACACAATGTTCGCAAATAGGCGAAAATCCACCTGTGTGAGTGTGTGTGTGTGTGTGTGTGTGTGTGTGTGTGTGTGTGTGTGTGTCTGTGTGTCTCTG
>NC_090251.1:57807179-57839679 GCF_037325665.1 Littorina saxatilis
TAAAGGTTACACACGTGAGTGTCTTGTTGTCACTGTCACACTGTCCAGATGGAGTGATGATATAAAGGTTACACACGTGAGTGTCTTGTTGTCACTGTCATACTGTCCAGATGGAGTGATGATATAAAGGTTACACACGTGAGTGTCTTGTTGTCACTGTCATACTGTCCAGATGGAGTGATGATATAAAGGTTACACACGTGAGTGTCTTGTTGCCACTGTCACACTGTCCAGATGGAGTGATGATATAAAGGTTACACACGTGAGTGTCTTGTTGCCACTGTCATACAGACCTGATGGAGTGATGATATAAAGGTTACACACGTGAGTGTCTTGTTGTCACTGTCATACTGTCCTGATGGAGTGATGATATAAAGGTTACACACGTGAGTGTCTTGTTGTCACTGTCATACTGTCCTGATGGAGTGATGATATAAAGGTTACACACGTGAGTGTCTTGTTGTCACTGTCATACAGACCTGATGGAGTGATGATATAAAGGTTACACACGTGAGTGTCTTGTTGTCACTGTCATACAGACCTGATGGAGTGATGATATAAAGGTTACACACGTGAGTGTCTTGTTGCCACTGTCACACTGTCCTGATGGAGTGATGATATAAAGGTTACACACGTGAGTGTCTTGTTGTCACTGTCACACTGTCCAGATGGAGTGATGATATAAAGGTTACACACGTGAGTGTCTTGTTGCCACTGTCACACTGTCCTTATGGAGTGATGATATAAAGGTTACACACGTGAGTGTCTTGTTGTCACTGTCACACTGTCCAGTTGGAGTGATGATATAAAGGTTACACACGTGAGTGTCTTGTTGCCACTGTCACACTGTCCAGATGGAGTGATGATATAAAGATTACACACGTGAGTGTCTTGTTGTCACTGTCATACGACCTGATGGAGTGATGATATAAAGGTTACACACGTGAGTGTCTTGTTGTCACTGTCACACTGTCCAGATGGAGTGATGATATAAAGGTTACACACGTGAGTGTCTTGTTGCCACTGTCATACAGACCTGATGGAGTGATGATATAAAGGTTACACACGTGAGTGTCTTGTTGTCACTGTCACACTGTCCAGATGGAGTGATGATATAAAGGTTACACACGTGAGTGTCTTGTTGTCACTGTCACACTGTCCAGATGGAGTGATGATATAAAGGTTACACACGTGAGTGTCTTGTTGTCACTGTCACACTGTCCAGATGGAGTGATGATATAAAGGTTACACACGTGAGTGTCTTGTTGCCACTGTCACACTGTCCAGATGGAGTGATGATATAAAGGTTACACACGTGAGTGTCTTGTTGTCACTGTCATACAGACCTGATGGAGTGATGATATAAAGGTTACACACGTGAGTGTCTTGTTGTCACTGTTACACTGTCCAGATGGAGTGATGATATAAAGGTTACACACGTGAGTGTCTTGTTGTCACTGTCACACTGTCCAGATGGAGTGATGATATAAAAGTTACACACGTGAGTGTCTTGTTGCCACTGTCATACTGTCCAGATGGAGTGATGATATAAAGGTTACACACGTGAGTGTCTTGTTGCCACTGTCATACAGACCTGATGGAGTGATGATATAAAGGTTACACACGTGAGTGTCTTGTTGTCACTGTCATACTGTCCAGATGGAGTGATGATATAAAGGTTACACACGTGAGTGTCTTGTTGCCACTGTCACACTGTCCTTATGGAGTGATGATATAAAGGTTACACACGTGAGTGTCTTGTTGTCACTGTCACACTGTCCAGATGGAGTGATGATATAAAGGTTACACACGTGAGTGTCTTGTTGTCACTGTCACACTGTCCATATGGAGTGATGATATAAAGGTTACACACGTGAGTGTCTTGTTGTCACTGTCACACTGTCCAGATGGAGTGATGATATAAAGGTTACACACGTGAGTGTCTTGTTGTCACTGTCACACTGTCCAGATGGAGTGATGATATAAAGGTTACACACGTGAGTGTCTTGTTGCCACTGTCATACAGACCTGATGGAGTGATGATATAAAGGTTACACACGTGAGTGTCTTGTTGTCACTGTCACACTGTCCAGATGGAGTGATGATATAAAGGTTACACACGTGAGTGTCTTGTTGCCACTGTCATACAGACCTGATGGAGTGATGATATAAAGGTTACACACGTGAGTGTCTTGTTGTCACTGTCACACTGTCCAGATGGAGTGATGATATAAAGGTTACACACGTGAGTGTCTTGTTGTCACTGTCACACTGTCCAGATGGAGTGATGATATAAAGGTTACACACGTGAGTGTCTTGTTGTCACTGTTACACTGTCCAGATGGAGTGATGATATAAAGGTTACACACGTGAGTGTCTTGTTGCCACTGTCACACTGTCCAGATGGAGTGATGATATAAAGGTTACACACGTGAGTGTCTTGTTGTCACTGTCATACAGACCTGATGGAGTGATGATATAAAGGTTACACACGTGAGTGTCTTGTTGTCACTGTCACACTGTCCAGATGGAGTGATGATATAAAGGTTACACACGTGAGTGTCCTGTTGCCACTGTCACACTGTCCTGATGGAGTGATGATATAAAGGTTACACACGTGAGTGTCTTGTTGTCACTGTCATACAGACCTGATGGAGTGATGATATAAAGGTTACACACGTGAGTGTCTTGTTGTCACTGTCATACGACCTGATGGAGTGATGATATAAAGGTTACACACGTGAGTGTCTTGTTGCCACTGTCATACAGACCTGATGGAGTGATGATATAAAGGTTACACACGTGAGTGTCTTGTTGTCACTGTCATACAGACCTGATGGAGTGATGATATAAAGGTTACACACCGTGAGTGTCTTGTTGTCACTGTCACACTGTCCAGATGGAGTGATGATATAAAGGTTACACACGTGAGTGTCTTGTTGTCACTGTTACACTGTCCAGATGGAGTGATGATATAAAGGTTACACACGTGAGTGTCTTGTTGTCACTGTCATACAGACCTGATGGAGTGATGATATAAAGGTTACACACGTGAGTGTCTTGTTGTCACTGTCATACGACCTGATGGAGTGATGATATAAAGGTTACACACGTGAGTGTCTTGTTGTCACTGTCACACTGTCCAGATGGAGTGATGATATAAAGGTTACACACGTGAGTGTCTTGTTGCCACTGTCACACTGTCCAGATGGAGTGATGATATAAAGGTTACACACGTGAGTGTCTTGTTGTCACTGTCATACGACCTGATGGAGTGATGATATAAAGGTTACACACGTGAGTGTCTTGTTGCCACTGTCATACAGACCTGATGGAGTGATGATATAAAGGTTACACACGTGAGTGTCTTGTTGCCACTGTCATACGACCTGATGGAGTGATGATATAAAGGTTACACACGTGAGTGTCTTGTTGTCACTGTCACACTGTCCAGATGGAGTGATGATATAAAGGTTACACACGTGAGTGTCTTGTTGTCACTGTCACACTGTCCAGATGGAGTGATGATATAAAGGTTACACACGTGAGTGTCTTGTTGCCACTGTCACACTGTCCTGATGGAGTGATGATATAAAGGTTACACACGTGAGTGTCTTGTTGTCACTGTCACACTGTCCAGATGGAGTGATGATATAAAGGTTACACACGTGAGTGTCTTGTTGCCACTGTCATACGACCTGATGGAGTGATGATATAAAGGTTACACACGTGAGTGTCCTGTTGCTACTGTCATCCTGTCCTGATGGAGTGATGATATAAAGGTTACACACGTGAGTGTCTTGTTGTCACTGTCATACAGACCTGATGGAGTGATGATATAAAGGTTACACACGTGAGTGTCCTGTTGCCACTGTCACACTGTCCAGATGGAGTGATGATATAAAGGTTACACACGTGAGTGTCTTGTTGCCACTGTCATACAGACCTGATGGAGTGATGATATAAAGGTTACACACGTGAGTGTCTTGTTGTCACTGTCACACTGTCCAGATGGAGTGATGATATAAAGGTTACACACGTGAGTGTCTTGTTGCCACTGTCACACTGTCCTGATGGAGTGATGATATAAAGGTTACACACGTGAGTGTCTTGTTGTCACTGTCACACTGTCCAGATGGAGTGATGATATAAAGGTTACACACGTGAGTGTCTTGTTGCCACTGTCATACAGACCTGATGGAGTGATGATATAAAGGTTACACACGTGAGTGTCTTGTTGTCACTGTCACACTGTCCAGATGGAGTGATGATATAAAGGTTACACACGTGAGTGTCTTGTTGTCACTGTCATACAGACCTGATGGAGTGATGATATAAAGGTTACACACGTGAGTGTCTTGTTGTCACTGTCATACAGACCTGATGGAGTGATGATATAAAGGTTACACACGTGAGTGTCTTGTTGTCACTGTCACACTGTCCAGATGGAGTGATGATATAAAGGTTACACACGTGAGTGTCTTGTTGTCACTGTCATACAGACCTGATGGAGTGATGATATAAAGGTTACACACGTGAGTGTCTTGTTGTCACTGTCATACAGACCTGATGGAGTGATGATATAAAGGTTACACACGTGAGTGTCTTGTTGCCACTGTCATACGACCTGATGGAGTGATGATATAAAGGTTACACACGTGAGTGTCTTGTTGTCACTGTCATACAGACCTGATGGAGTGATGATATAAAGGTTACACACGTGAGTGTCTTGTTGTCACTGTCATACAGACCTGATGGAGTGATGATATAAAGGTTACACACGTGAGTGTCTTGTTGCCACTGTCATACAGACCTGATGGAGTGATGATATAAAGGTTACACACGTGAGTGTCTTGTTGTCACTGTCACACTGTCCAGATGGAGTGATGATATAAAGGTTACACACGTGAGTGTCTTGTTGTCACTGTCATACAGACCTGATGGAGTGATGATATAAAGGTTACACACGTGAGTGTCTTGTTGTCACTGTCACACTGTCCAGATGGAGTGATGATATAAAGGTTACACACGTGAGTGTCTTGTTGTCACTGTCATACAGACCTGATGGAGTGATGATATAAAGGTTACACACGTGAGTGTCTTGTTGTCACTGTCACACTGTCCAGATGGAGTGATGATATAAAAGTTACACACGTGAGTGTCTTGTTGCCACTGTCATACTGTCCAGATGGAGTGATGACAAACATTCCAGTCCAGGATAGCTTGCATATTTCTCCCGAGGGTCGATTTTCATCTGCCATGTCATGTCATGCTGTGTCCTTGTTCTGACAGGTTGTTGTATGCTCTGGCTAACTGTACGGAAGACATGGCGTGTCATGTCATGTCATGCTGTGTCCTTGTTCTGACAGGTTGTTGTATGCTCTGGCTAACTGTACGGAAGACATGGCGTGTCATGTCATGTCATGCTGTGTCCTTGTTCTGACAGGTCGCTATACGCACTGGCCAACTGCACGGAAGACTTGGCGTGTCAGTGCGGCTTTTACCAGGAACCAGGCTATTACCGCAGTCTCGCCATTTCCAAACACAACTACATTGAACTGTCCAATTGCGAACCGGGTGAGTACGAGAATATTTCGATTTAGGGATGTTGGTGTTGATATGTGTGTGTGTGTGTGTGTGTGTGTGTGTGTGTGTGTGTGTGTGTGTGTGTGTGTGTGTGTGTGTGTGTGTGTGTGTGTGTGTGTGTGTGTGTGTGTGCGTGCGTGTGTTTGCGTACGTACCTGCACAAAATTCATGATTTAAGCGCATTCAAGTGGTGTTAAGACTGTGAGTGAGTCCATAAGAAGCTGATTGTATCACTGACGTTCTCGCAACTTACTCACAACACTCATGGGCACGCCCTGTGACAAGTTTGTCTTTGCTTTTCTTCATTTTTCAGTTACTGGACCTTTTCCAAACCACACAGGATTTGACTGCGGAAGTAAGTTAAAGCTACACAGTCAGTAAGTTAAAGCTACACAGTCAGTAAGTTAAAGCTGCACAGTCAGTAAGTTAAAGCTACACAGTCAGTAAGTTAAAGCTACACAGTCAGTAAGTTAAAGCTACACAGTCAGTAAGTTAAAGCTACACAGTCAGTAAGTTAAAGCTACACAGTCAGTAAGTTAAAGCTACACAGTCAGTAAGTTAAAGCTACACAGTCAGTAAGTTAAAGCTACACAGTCAGTAAGTTAAAGCTACACAGTCAGTAAGTTAAAGCTGCACAGTCAGTAAGTTAAAGCTACACAGTCAGTAAGTTAAAGCTACACAGTCAGTAAGTTAAAGCTACACAGTCAGTAAGTTAAAGCTACACAGTCAGTAAGTTAAAGCTACACAGTCAGTAAGTTAAAGCTACACAGTTTGATTCATATTGTGACGCTTTTGTCCCAACGCAAACCAACAAACTAAAACAAAAACATACCAGAAAAGCATAATACAGTTTCTACAATGTTTGTTTTCGATGACACGGCCAACAAGTTCGGGTTGGTAGGCTGGTTATGAGTTCGTGTTATTTAATTTTGTTTAAATGTTGTTTGTTATTTGTTATTTACACAGGCACCTCTTGCTTTTCATTCACCACAAATTGTGCGAGCTGTGTCCTCTCGGTGTCAAAAAGGTGTTTTTTTACATTTTTTTTTAAAGGTTGTATGGTTGGTAAGAACAAAGAATCGGAAACTTTGAACATGTTTTTCGTGACCTTTCTGTCTACTGATTCAACCGCCAATGTACCTATACTCGGTGTAAAGTATGCAATAATCGTTATTCTGGAGTTAAGCGGTTATAATAGCTGTGTGTGTGTGTATGTGTGTATGTGTGTGTGTGTGTGTGTGTGTGTGTGTGTGTGTGTGTGTGTGTGTGTTCTTGCGAGATCTTGTTTTATTCATTAAAAAATGCTGTTTTTTTCAGCCGACAACAGGTTCTCGGAGGCAGAAAAGATTCTCAGCATTGCCCTAGCAGAACGTAAGTCATGCAAGGCCACAGGAGCTTGTATCAAAGTACCGGTGGATTCAGATAAGACACCTCCATTCCCGAGTATACTGTCTTGTTCACCCCCACACACCTTCCCTACCTTTCACTCCAACACTTCTAGAACCTTCGAGCTTCACGTTGTACTGTGAACTATATACCTGAACGAAACTCGTTTCAAAAACCGTGACGACCATGTAAGCTTTGAAAGGAAACAAACTTGCACCGGACCCGGTTAGCCATATTGGTTTCAGGGTCGTAAAAAACCCAAACAATAGAAGAATAAGAATAAGAATACTTTATTATCTCATATAGAAATTCAGGCGTGGTCCATAACAATAGTACAAACAAGACATTGATTTTACATAAAACATATAGCACTATATAACAGGGCAGGTTATAGAAACACCTTCCACATACCTCTCTGGACATTCCTTGCATTGTTCTTACGCATTCAGACATGAACACATCCATGTCTCATTTACACATCGCACACATGGACATTCTTATACGCTCAACTTACCCATTCACACATGGACATTCCACCACGCTCCACTTACACATTCTTATACGCTCCACTTACACATTCACACATGGGCATTCTTATATGCTCCACTCCCACATGGACATTCGACTACGCCCACTTACACGTTCACACATGGACATCTTTAAAGCACTGCGCCTACATTCTCGCACACCTGCGCGTATAACGAACTATGGCTAAACATCATTGCAAAATATCATAGCATACAATATATCAGAAAATATACGGTTGTACATAAAACCAATACATACATGTACATTACTACTGATTGCACTGGCAGAAGAGGGGCTGGGTCGGGTATGTGGATGTGTTTACATGTTGCTAAGGGTGATGGATTTGGGGATGAAGCTGTTTTGCAGCCGGAGTGTCCTAGCTTTGTGCGTGCGAAGTCTACGGCCAGAGGGAAGGAGTTCATAGAGGTGGGCAAGGACATGGGACCTATCTGAAGCTATCCGCCTACTCTTTCTCACCACACGCTTTTCATACAGGGACTCCACACTTGCTTGCTGCCTGCCAATCACCTTGCTACTGACATTCACCATTCGCACTAAGACATTCCTGTTCTTCACACTCAGACCTCCATACCAGGCCACAAAACCGAAAGTGATGACAGACTCAATGAAAGAGCGGTAGAAAGTTTGGAGGATAGTAGGGTTCACATTCAACTTCCTAAGTTTCTGAAGGCAGTAGATGCGTGACTGACATTTTTTGTGTATGAGGGTGGTGTTTGCATTGAAGGACAGCTTATCATCGATAACTGTGCCAAGATACTTATATTCAGTCACACGCTCAACAGTCACACCATCAATCATCAGGTCAGGGACAGGGGCAGGGTTTCTTCTAAAATCTATCAGAAGTTCTTTGGTCTTTGTCACATTTAGGTCTAAAAAGTTGTCTATACACCAGGCGTTGAAACGTTCTACTTCTGCAAAGTAAGTTGCGTCACTATTGGAGAGATCTTCTAGCGCTGTATCATCTGAATATTTGATAAGAAGAATATTTAATAATCAACCAGTCACTTGAACTCTGCTAACGCGAGTTTTGTTTTGTTTTGACTTGTTTTGTTTTGTTTTGCTGAACTAATGGCGTAAGTGACATCCATGCTAATCTGTGAAATGAATTCCTGCACATGACGTCTTTTTATGTCTCGCTCACACGCACAGCAAATAATTATTGTTAATCTGAACTGAAGTTAGGTTTTATCTGGTTCCAATGGTTCTAGCGACAATTCCCAACACTCTAAACAGAAGGGACACATTTCCGTTACAAATTGTCAACACTTTGTGACATTGTACATAATTTTATATAGTTCTGCTGGCAGAAGTAGCAAACATATTGTCCACTAGTGTTCATATAATACAGACATATTGTCCACTAGTGTTCACAAAATACAGACATATTGTCCACTAGTGTTCACATAATACAAACATATTGTCCACTAGTGTTCACATAATACAGACATAGTGTTCACTAGTGTTCACATAATACAGACATATTGTCCACTAGTGTTCACATAATACAGACATAATGTCCACTAGTTTTCACATATTACAGACATATTGTCCACTAGTGTTCACATAATACAGACATATTGTCCACTAGTGTTCACATAATACAGACATATTGTCCACTAGTGTTCACATAATACAGACATAGTGTTCACTAGTGTTCACATAATACAGACATAGTGTTCACAGGTGTTCATTTGAACTGTATGTGTTTATTATGTGTGCCGCCTTCGCTAGTAGAAATATGTACTATGTCACAAAGTGTTGAACACGTGTTACACAACGGGGTCCTGATTTGGCCTATATGGTCCGCTGGACCCAAAAAGCAACAACTAACTAACTAACTAACTAACTAACTAACTAACTAACTAACTAACTAACTAACGTGTTACATAAATGTGATCAAAATGTGATCAGTTATGTTTAAAGTGCAGTAACTGGACAATAAATCTTGAAATTAGATAACATGAACAAAAACAGTATTGGTTTTAAGAACACGTTCATAAGCTTAGCTTGTGCTCCATTTATTTAATTGGTTGCATGCTGCATTGTTATTTGTAATTATCTGAATAAACTGTTTAATGGCATACGTCACCGACTTATCCAACCAAGACTTCTCTTCTTAACCCTGTGGTCCACCAAAGTGGTATATATGACGTCATAAGCGAAACAAATTGTATAGGACGTCATAATGCGTAGCATGTCGTCACGTAAAACATTGTGTCACTTCTCTCGGGAACTGACAAATAATTTCGAAAAAGAAGTCTGTCTCGGTGACTTCGAAATATTAGCAGAAGAAAATGAATCGTAAGGTCACCGATAGGATTTGCATGTATCGGTATCGAATGTCATTAAACCAACTGAAGTTAAGCTCTGTGTGGTGTGTGTGGTTGCAGCGGCCTACGTGGCGACGGAAGAGGCGTCGTGTCCCGGCATCAAGGCGTGCTACGATGTGGCCAACGCCAAGTCGTCTGAAGCTCACCGCATGAAGGACCTCACCGAGATCTGCATGTAAGATCATTCAACAAGTCCGGAAATAACTCTGTCGAGTTTGAAACCAGAGCTGTCAACTGCTACGCTTTCAGCATAAAATGCTACGTTTTAAGAGCAATTGCTACGCTGCTACACAAAGATTGCTACGCTTAAACAAATAATCTCACGCAAGCAACCATTCCCTCTTTTTTGTGAGTCCTGGTACTCATTTGTGCTTCCCACTACGTGTAGCGGTCGCACACTGAGTCATAAAACATCGTCTACACTTACAAGTGGCGCTGCAAATACTCTCTAATGGACATTGTATGCTCCTGCATTCTCATGAAACTTTATTCAAATGTAAATGTTTGTGCAGGCTGGCATAAATGCGGATGTGGGAATACAATTGAGTAAAAACGCAACACTTTAACGGCATTTGCTACACTGAAAATTACCCCCCAAAACCAAATTGCTACACTTCGGGCTTGACAGGGGTTAAGAGTTTTGTTCTTCTGTTTCTTGTTTGGGTTGTAAAAGAATGTATACCCTTGCTTTTAGTGAGACAAATAATCCACACGTGCTCCCCTCGTGACGTAAAGGACAGTCACTAGCGACGGGATGTGTCTGACACACGTGCTCCCCTCGTGACGTAAAGGACAGTCACTAGCGACGGGATGTGTCTGACACACGTGCTCCCCTCGTGACGTAAAGGACAGTCACTAGCGACGGGATGTGTCTGAAACACGTGGACAGGAGCAGGTGTGGATTTGTTGTCTCACTAAAAGCACAAGTATCCACTCTTTCACAAGCCATGCAAACCCGACACAGATATTTTCGAATATCATCTTTTGTTTAACTGTACAACTGACCATAACAATGACATTTAAATTACACGACTGATCTTCTCAAAATCAATTTATTTGATTGCATACGTTCTGATGAACAGTGTTGCCACTGTTAAAGGTTGCCTGCACGCGCCGCGACTGTTACAGGGATCATGGTTGCAGTCATCTAGAGCTATCGCGGTCTGTGTCAAATATCTTTGTTTGGTCAAAATACTGATACTATATATATACTGTTCTACTGTACGTATTTTGAAAATCAAGGTTGTTTTAAAAATGAGTGATGTTTTATTTATTATGAATACAGAACTGGTTTTAAAAGACACACATGCATCACATTGAACCACATTACTTTGACTGGAGATATCTGCGTTGAACCACATTACTTTGACTGGAGATATCTGTGTTGAACCAGATTACTTTGACTGGAGATATCTGCGTTGAACCACATTACTTTGACTGGAGATATCTGCCTTGAACCACATTACTTTGACTGGAGATATCTGCGTTGAACCACATTACTTTGACTGGAGATATCTGTGTTGAACCACATTACTTTGACTGGAGATATCTGCGTTGAACCACATTACTTTGACTGGAGATATCTGCCTTGAACCACATTACTTTGACTGGAGATATCTGCGTTGAACCACATTACTTTGACTGGAGATATCTGCGTTGAACCACATTACTTTGACTGGAGATATCTGCCTTGAACCACATTACTTTGACTGGAGATATCTGCCTTGAACCACATTACTTTGACTGGAGATATCTGCCTTGAACCACATTACTTTGACTGGAGATATCTGCGTTGGTATTAAGAAGACAAGTTCGTTTTTACCGTTGGAAAGTATGTTTAATAGGCAGTAACAAATTAGAAGCATATTTGTGTAAGTGTTGGTTACATTTCCACCCACACACAAATAATGTTCTACTGTGTCCAGGGTGGACTCAGAGCGGATCAGCTGTGTGGAGGCGGCGTACTGTCACTGTGGACGATTGAACGAGCCCGCTGTCTACAACCGTCTGTACGAGGAGCGCCTCAACCAGGGCAACCTCTGCTATGCCGGTCAGTCACATTTCTATTCATTTGACTTTTAATTTACTCTGTTATCCCATTGCTTGAAAATTCGGGTTGCTTCCTCCCTGACGTAAGCTAGCAGCAACGAGAGTCGCTCTACCAATGTGTGTGCATGGAAAGCTAGCAGCAACGAGAGTCGCTCTACCAATGTGTGTGCATGGAAAGCTAGCAGCAACGAGAGTCGCTCTACCAATGTGTGTGCATGGAAAGCTAGCAGCAACGAGAGTCGCCCTACCAATGTGTGTGCATGGAAAGCTAGCAGCAACAAGAGTCGCTCTACCAATGTGTGTGCATGGAAAGCTAGCAGCAACGAGAGTCGCTCTACCAATGTGTGTGCATGGAAAGCTAGCAGCAACGAGAGTCGCTCTACCAATGTGTGTGCATGGAAAGCTGACAGCATCAAGAGTCGCCCTACCAATGTGTGTGCATGGAAAGCTAGCAGCAACGAGAGTCGCTCTACCAATGTGTGTGCATGGAAAGCTAGCAGCAACAAGAGTCGCCCTACCAATGTGTGTGCATGTTTAGGGGTAATCAGCCACGTGCACTTGTGGCAGAATGACGGAGGTCTTTGACGTCTTTGTCACACCGGGGAGACGGGAGGGGGGAGTGGAGCGGGGACATAGCTTCCGTCTGTGAGTCTGCACACAAAGTTGACACGTGTCTAGCCCAGCCTGTAGTCCAACCCGTCACCCCAGGATCACACATGGAGTGTTTAGGTCCAAATCACCAGACTTAACACAATTAACCAAACTTTCGCAACATGACCCCTTAGATTTTACACCTTAAAAACATCATAAACAATACCACGCAAGAATCACGCACGTCTGTGAATTGGTACGGAACTAAAAGGTTCGTGCTATGTATGTTTCATCTTTGTAATTGTACGGAACTAAAAGGTTCGTGCTATGTATGTTTCATCTTTGTAATTGTACGGAACTAAAAGGTTCGTGCTATGTATGTTTCATCTTTGTAATTGTACGGAACTAACAGGTTCGTACTATGTATGTTTCATCTTTGTAATTGTACGGAACTAAAAGGTTCGTGCTATGTATGTTTCATCTTTGTAATTGTACGGAACTAAAAGGTTCGTGCTATGTATGTTTCATCTTTGTAATGGTACGGAACTAAAAGGTTCGTGCTATGTATGTTTCATCTTTGTAATGGTACGGAACTAACAGGTTCATGGTCTGTATGTTTCATCTTTGTAATGGAACGGAACTAACAGGTTCATGGTCTGTATGTTTCATCTTTGTAATTGTACGGAACTAACAGGTTCATGGTCTGTGTGTTTCAGCGGCAGACTTCCCGGCTCTTACGAGATGCAGAGGTGAGAGGATTCATCATCATCATCATCATCATCATCATCATCATCATCATCATCATCATCATCATCATCATCATCATCATCATCATCATCATCATCATCATCATCATCACCACCATCATCACCACCATCATCATCATCGTGATCATCACCATCATCATCACCACCATCATCATCATCATGCAACATCGTCATCACCACCATCATCATCATCACCATCATCATCACCACCATCATCATCATGCATCATCGTCATCACCACCATCATCATCATCACCATCATCATCACCACCATCATCACCACCACCATCATCATCATCATCATCATCATCATCATCATCATCATCATCATCATCATCATCATCATCATCATCATCATCATCATCATCATCATCATCATTATCATCATCATTATTATCATCATCATCATCAATCATCAATCATCAATCATCATCATCATCATCATCATCATCAATCAATCACCATCAATCACTATCACCATCATCACCATCATCACCATCATCATCATCATCATCATCATCATCATCATCATCATCATCATCATCATCATCGTCGTCTTCTTCTTTTACTTCTTCATCTTCTCATTTTATTCTAATTTGTTTCTTGCTCAGTCGTCAGACGTACACACACACGCACGCACGTACGCACGCACGCACGCATACGCACGCATGCACGCACACTAGCACGCTAGCACGCATATACACACACACACACACACACACACACACACACACACACACACACACACACACACACACACACACACACACTTTCTGTCCAAACAGTGTCACATGTCTATATCCCCAGGAACCTCCACGTGCCAGCAGAGCGACCCCCTGGCGGTATGTCAGGCAGAGTACGTCTACGACAGCACCATCGCCGGCTCCAACTACGAGCTGCAGTGTCGGTAAGTTGCTCACTCCTAACGGCTGTTTTTAATTGAGCCCCAAGTCGACCACACGAAGACCGCACCAAGTCTTGTTACCGAAAATGTAATGGTATAGCTTCGTGCAGCAAGCAGTGCGAAGTAGTAGACTTTGCCCAATCAATGACAGGCATGACTCAAGTGCTACACTTTAACAAGAACAAGAAGAAGACTGTATTCCGCCACATAGCATACACGCCATTGGTATTTGTTCTGGTGTGAATAAGAACCATACACCCAAACACTCCTTGCATATTCCATACAGAAGTATGAATATTTTTTTTTAAAGGTCAAAAGGCTTATAGTGGTGTTTTTTTTATATATATACCGAGCAACAAAAGAAACGCGAAAACATTCTGCAATATTTGATTGACAAAATCTCGAACAATTATCAATCAATCAATGAGGCTTATATCGCGCATATTCCGTGGGTACAGTTCTAGGCGCTTTACAGTGATGCCGTGTGAGATGAAATTTTATACGGCCAGTAATTGCAGCCATTTCAGCGCATATGTACCTTTCACGGTCTATTATTCCAAGTCACACGGGTTATAGGTAGACAATTATTAACTATGCCTAAGCAATTTTTGCCAGGAAAGACCCTTTTGTCAATCGTGGGATCTTTAACGTGCACACCCAATGTAGTGTACACGGTGGGGAGTTCGGACACCGAAGAGAGTCTGCACACAAATTTGACTCTGAAATAAATTTCCGCCGAACCTGGGATCGAACTCACGCTGACAGCGGCCAACTGAATACAAATCCAGCGCGCTACCAACTGAGCTATATCCCCGCCCAATTATAGAGATAAGATTATCAAACCACAAAAGTTTGATGAAGGCATGTTTGACATAGCTGTTGTGTGATTATTTTGATGCTGCGACTGTTTCCACACACCGGACAAGCAGGTTTAACGTTAACGAAGTTTTGGAGGTCTCGCTCAGTCAGTCTTCATCACGCTCTCTGGCCACTGATCGGACACTGGTGGCTTCCAATGATGTTCCTGGTAGAGAGACCATATCCAAACAGTCACCATCATCATCATCATCATCACCACCATGACTGTGTCCCCCCTCCTAAATCAGCTCCACTGGTTGCCCGTTCCTGCCCGTATCGCATACAAAATCAACACTCTCACCTACAAATGCCTCCATGGTCTCGCCCCTGCCTATCTCTCTGACTCTCTCTCTCTCTATGTCCCTTCACGAGCACTCAGATCATCAGCTGACTCCCTCAAGCTCAACATCCCCCACGCCAAACTCAAAACAGCAGGTCAACGCTCATTTTCTTTCCAAGCACCTAGCCAATGGAACACACTACCTCTCCCCCGAATCATTCAAATCTGCACTCAAGACATTCCTTTTTTCCAAATAATCCATGCATTCTACACTGCCCACCCCCATCCCACCCTGAGTAACTGTACATATTTAATGGTTGATGGTGTGTGTGTGTTAGTGACTTTAAGTCTCCGTGTGTGTGAATGAGTGTATGTGCGCCTTGAGTCGCCTGTTGGTGAGATATGTGCGCGTTACAAATATTCGTATTATTATTTAAGTTATTGAGACATCCCAGTGCACTAAGGGATTTATAGAGCAAATCGAGAAAATTCATTATTGAACGAAGCGCATAGCGCTGAGTTCAATAATTATTTTCGAGAGATCTCATTTGAACTCGGAGAAAGGACTGTGCTCTTCATTATTTGCGATTCGAAACCTCCAGTCGAGCTTCGACGGATTGACTGTGCGGAGTGACTCCCCTTGAATTGACTCGAAGCGAGACTCGACGGTTCGCACATTTTCAAAACAAATGTGGCATATTTCTCGTGTTGTATCTTCACTCATCGGGGAGTCTGATACTAAATATGAACGGTAAGAATGCTCTGAACCCTACACGTATTATATCCCCATCGTTTTTTCGTTCACATTTGCCCAACATGTTAATTTGCTAACATGTCAACATGTTAATGTCGTCTGCTAGGCTACCTAGCTGGGCAATCGAACCACTGCAGTCTGCACTGAGTCTGCACGCATGAGGCAGGCTGGTAATAAGTCTTATATATGGTAAGAACGTTCTGAACCTTACACGTTTTCGATTACGAGTGTTCTTGCCTTGAAATAATAATTCGGAAACCATTCATTTACTGAACTGATGTATTCGTATTTCTGTGTAGTCTGCTACAGAGTCGATCGAGTCAGTCTTCCAAACTGGTCTAGCTGGTACGTTATCGGAATAACACTTGTGTTTTCTGTTAGCCGCTGGGAATTGTATACTAACTCATCATTTGGTAATGTGGATGATAAGCTACATGCCACTATCCAAGTCGGCGAAAATTAGATGAAACACAGCGGCTTCTATTTTTAGATCACTGACACTGGCACAGGCACATGCAATCTGTCAGAAAAAAACCCACTTCTGCTTTAATTGAGAAGCAGGGAATTTATGGTCATTTGGTATTGTGGAGAATATAAGCTACATGTCATTAATTAATTCTGAGGATGAGAGCACAGTCTCGCTTAGGCAAAGGGCGGAAGAATACGCTCTGTGGAAAAGTTAGCGCACTCCAAGAGTGCGCTAACAGTTTTAGCGCATCGCCATTAGCCAATCAACTGGTTCACATCAGTCATGTGACACCAGTACTTGCTGACAATTATTATTATTATTATTATTAGTGTCAGTGGCTGTATTAAATCGATCTTGAAGACGTTGTGGCAGGAAATTGCGATCTTTTCTTATTGGGGTAATGCGAAAAATCCACCGCGTTGCATAACTGCAGTGCCGGCCTCCAATGTCAACAGAACATTGGTGAAGGTGATATACTGTTGACATGAACTCGTTTAAAGCACATGCCAGCTCTTCTGGATCATCCCCAGCGTTAAATCGACCTGGCATTTTGGTGGTGTCAATCTTGGCATCCTGGCTGTTTCAAAAGTGAGATTTGCTGCAAGCGTGCCATGGTCTCTTATGGTTGCTAATGCATTAGTGAACACATCTCACACATCAGATTTCTCCTGCTCCACTTGCACGTGCTGCGAGCGCGCATTTTGTGTTTAACGTTAAACCTGCTTGTCCCATGTGTTAAAACAGTCACAGCATCAAAATAATCACACAAAAGCAAGGTCAAACATGCCTTCATCAAACTTTTGTGGTTTAATAATTCTAACTCTATAATTGTTGGAGATTTTGTCAATCAAACAATGACGAATTTGTTCGCGTTTCTTTTGTTGCTCGGTATATGTTTTTGTAACAAGTTTTGACTGAATAGGGTGTGACATACTATAATTAATAGTTTTTCTACCAAACGTAGTACACATCATAAACAAACAAAGGTTTACCATACGTGTTACGCTTAATTGCTAGTGGAATTATACAGAAGAAGTGAAGAAGAAGAAGAAGAAGCAGAATAAAAAGAAAAAGAAAAAAAAAGAAAAAAGAAGAAGGTGAATTTTGTGATGATCAGGTTCCTCCTCGAGAATTTGGCACTGTTCTTAGTGACTACATTGATTTTTGCGAAAATGTCAACATTATAATCATAAAGACTACGGGCACTAGGTTAGTTGTCGGTGCCCTTGTAAGGGTGTGCTTCTTTCCCATGTAAACACTGAACTGAGCTGGTCACCATAATCGTTTTCATTTCAAGGACAGCACCTTTAAAAAAGCTTCTTGTTCCCATGTAAAGCACATTAATATCTAGCAGGAATCTGCCTGGACTGAGTATTTCAGAATGTCTTCTGCTTGGGACCAAACCAACAAGAAGAGCAAACGCTCGATCGAGTCACTTTCGCAGTTCTGAATATTATATGAGGCATCAGATGGACAGGAAGAAATTGCTATTCACAACACAATGAGTCACGTTCACATAAAATTTGAGCCCGGTCACTTTTATAGTTTCCGAGAAAAGCCCAACGTTAAGTTGTGTGTTGCCGAACAGAAAAGGCTAGTTATCTCCCTTGTTTTTCTGATAACGTTCGTAAAAGGCTACAGATGTAAATACTTTGATGTAAAGAATAATCCTACAAAGTTTCAATCACATCCGATGAACTTTGTCAAAGATATAAAATGTCTAATTTTTCCTTTGACGCTGACCTGTGACCTTGAAAAAGGTCAAAGGTCAACGAAACCATCGTTAAAGTGTAGAGGTCATTGGAGGTCACGACTAAACAAAATATGAGCCCGATCGCTTTGATAGTTTCCGAGAAAAGTCCAACGTTAAGGTGGTGTCTACGGACGGCCGGCCGGACGGCCGGCCGGACGGCCGGCCGGACAGACTAACACTGACCGATTACATAGAGTCACTTTTTCTCAAGTGACTCAAAAACCAACGCACAAAACCACAAACTGAAGACTTCAATGCTGTTTTTCTTACCAAGGTCTACGAAGAATTATATCACGTGTACGGAACAAGTGGGCTGCGCATGCGGATTGTTGAGTGACGCCACTTCCGCCGAGGCAGCGACTGTGTACAACTTCACGACCCTCTCCCTGAAAATCTACGACGATTCCGGCTGTCCACGACGTGAGTTATCCCCCTTATCTTTCCATCGTCAGGTCTTTTTGTATTGAAGTAAATACTTTCTGTGTGTTTCTGTGGGTGTGGGGCGGGGAAGGGAGGTCCTTTTGTTAGTGTTTGCATTGGCGTAGGTGTGTGTGTGCGTGTGTGTGTGTGTGTGTGTTTTGTGTGTGTGTGTGTGTGTGTGTGTGTGTGTGTGTGAGTGTCTGTGTCTGTCGGGTTGTGCCTATCTGTGTCTGTGCGTGTGTGTGTGTGTGTGTGTATGTGTGTGTGTGTCTGTCGGGTTGTGCCTGTGTGTGTGTCTGTCTGTCTGTTGGGTTGTGCCTGTCTGTGTCTGTGTGTGTCTGTCGGGTTGTGCCTGTCTGTGTCTGTGTGTGTCTGTCGGGTTGTGCCTGTCTGTGTCTGTGTGTGTCTGTCGGGTTGTGCCTGTCGGTGTGTGTGTGTGTCTGTCGGGTTGTGCCTGTCTGTGTCTGTGTATGTGTGTGTCTGTCTGCGTGTCACTGTCTTTTGGTGTCTTTTTATATCGATATATTTGGAACTTGGGTCTGTTTAACTTCTTATTCATTTTGCGATCACATGGACAATGTCATATATTACTATTCCAACTCAGAAGAAAATTAATGGGCTGATATTCCAAGACGTGCTGAACTCAAGCCTGAAAGTGGCGAGTATGTTACTCCCCATAGCGAGTAGAAACATGCAACTGACGAGTAGAAATGTTCATCTACTCGCCAAATGCGAGTAAAGTTGCAGAAACAAATTGTTAGTTTGGCTAGTAAAGTTTGTTCTCTGGCAAGTACATTTTCAGAATCGCTAGGACACCATTGTTTGACCTTCAGGGCTTGTACGTACTTATTATTGATTTCAATGTGTTTTCAGTGTCTGGAGGAATCTCACCCGATGAAGAAGGGATCACATGCGCAGGTAGGTTGAAACCCGAAAATTGAATACCGCAGGTTTGGTGATTCAGTTGTGTTTCTCATGTTTGAGATCTCTCGCGCAGTGTGGAAGAATCTCTTGTATCTGACGTATCATGGCAGCATAGTGTCAGTGTGAAAGAATCTCTTGTATCGGACATATCATGGCAGCATAGTGTCAGTGTGGAAGAATCTCTTGTATCTGACGTATCATGGCAGCATAGTGTCAGTGTGGAAGAATCTCTTGTATCTGACGTATCATGGCAGCATAGTGTCAGTGTGAAAGAATCTCTTGTATCGGACGTATCATGGCAGCATAGTGTCAGTGTGAAAGAATCTCTTGTATCGGACGTATCATGGCAGCATAGTGTCAGTGTGAAAGAATCTCTTGTATCGGACGTATCATGGCAGCATAGTGTCAGTGTGAAAGAATCTCTTGTATCGGACGTATCATGGCAGCGTAGTGTCAGTGTGGAAGAATCTCTTGTATCGGACGTATCATGGCAGCGTAGTGTCAGTGTGAAAGAATCTGATGTATCGGACGTATCATGGCAGCATAGTGTCAGTGTGAAAGAATCTCTTGTATCGGACGTATCATGGCAGCATAGTGTCAGTGTGGAAGAATCTCTTGTATCGGACGTATCATGGCAGCATAGTGTCAGTGTGAAAGAATCTCTTGTATCGGACGTATCATGGCAGCATAGTGTCAGTGTGAAAGAATCTCTTGTATCGGACGTATCATGGCAGCATAGTGTCAGTGTGAAAGAATCTCTTGTATCGGACGTATCATGGCAGCATAGTGTCAGGGACAACAAATTAAAATCATACTCTCCAGGACCAGTCCAACGAAACGCGCTACAGTCACGCGCTATACAGTCACGCGCACCGACGCAAGTGACGTTTTCATCGTTTTTAAAATGTCTTAAGATACGAACCAGGCACGTTATTTCACAAAGAAGAACAGACTCTTGTCGGATGTTTAACAGCCAGTAAAATGTACTGCAGGCATCTGTTTTTTCTTTTGATATATCGCGTCTGGTTCGCATTTTATACTACAAAACAAAAAGAATTGATCACCCAGCTAGGGTACAAGGATCCAATTTCAGCGATTATTTTTGTTGTCTGCAATACATAACTGGCTTTTGCATTCGGATTCAATACTTACGACAGAGTTGAGTGTGGTTGCTGTTGTTTTTCAGGGGAGCCAAATGATGCCACGAGAAAAAGACTGGTGTTATCCTATGCTGACAGTAAGTACACCCAATGTGTTTTGTTGCTATGGTGACAGTAAGTACACCCAATGTGTTTTGTTGCTACCTTTCATTATTGTTACCTGGAATTAGTTAATATGTAGTTAACTATTAAGAAAAAAACATGTAAACTGTGTATGTGTGTGTTTGTGCGTGCGTGCGTACGTGCGTGCGTCTACATATATATATATATGTGTGTGTGTGTGTGTGTGTGTGTGTGTGTTTGTGCGTGCGTGAGTGCATCTACATAATGTGTGCGTGCGTGAGTGCGTGCGTGTGTGCATCTACATATGTGTGCGTGCGTGTGTTCGTGCGTGCTTACGTGTCAGTGTCTCTCTGTGTGTGCTTGCATGCGTGTCTGCGCGTGCGTTGGTGCGTGTACTTGTCTGTTGAGATTATAAAGGCTACTGGAAAAAACCAACTCTCCACAAAATGACACTGGTGTCGACAGGCTCGGAGGTGGCGGCCCTGGCAGGCCAGTGTAAGGATGTCCGCGGCTGTTTTGACACTCACGACACGGTCAAGGGAAGTGCTCTGGTCAGCAGGAACTACAACCAGCTCTGCCAGTAAGTCACGCTTGACCGCTTTTAGTACAGGAAAAAACCCAATAAAGATCAAATCAACCGTAACTCCCATGAAGACTTACTCCTTTTTCTGGCCTATTCCAGATTTTCTGTTTACCAGCTCCGCAGATCAACCGAAATTTGGAGACTCCTTCCTTTAAAGACGTGATAATCTGAGACTGTGGAGGTCGGGACAAAAAGGCTTGTCATGCGACATGTGTTACCTGACTTGTCATGCGACATGTGTTACCTGACTTGTCATGCGACATGTGTTACCTGACTTGTCATGCGACATGTGTTACCTGACTTGTCATGCGACATGTTTTACCTGACTTGTCATGCGACATGTGTTACCTGACTTGTCATGCGACATGTTTTACCTGACTTGTCATGCGACATGTTTTACCTGACTTGTCATGCGACATGTTTTACCTGACTTGTCATGCGACATGTTTTACCTGACTTGTCATGTGTGCGGGCTATGCAACACTTCAGTCAGTGTAATGTGGACATGCGACATGTTTTACCGGACTTGTCATTTGTGCGGGCTATGCAACACTTCAGTCAGTGTAATGTGGACATGCGACATGTTTTACCTGACTTGTCATTTGTGCGGGCTATGCAACACTTCAGTCAGTGTAATGTGGACATGCGACATGTTTTACCTGACTTGTCATGTGTGCGGGCTATGCAACACTTCAGTCAGTGTAATGTGGACATGCGACATGTTTCACCTGACTTGTCATGTGTGCGGGCTATGCAACACTTTAGTCAGTGTAATGAGGACATGCGACAGGGCTCCCCGCCGACACCCTACCTCCGAGGGTCCCGTCCGTCCGTCTGTCCATTTGTCTGCCTGTCTGTCTGTCCGTCCGTCTGACTTCGTATGTCTTTTCGTCTTCAAGCCTGCCTGTCTGCCGCCCTGCCTGTCCATCTGTCTGTCTGTCTGTCTTTCTGTCTGTCTGTCTGACTGTCTGGCTGTCTGTCTGTCTGGCTGGCTGGCTGGCTGGCTGGCTGTCTGTCTGTCTGTCTGTTTGTCTGTCTGTCGGACTGCCTGTCTGTCTGTATATGGGAATAGTCCCGAATAAATCCCGTGGAAGTGAAGTCACATTCCAAAAGATAAGCGACCGTTTGATATTGACTCAGTAGGATTGTGACGCTCAGACGGAGCACACTGGGCAATTGGCTGAATGACTTATGTTTCCTTGCTCGTGCTGCAGGGCCCAAGCGACGCTGTTTGACTGCGTGGACAAGGCGTACTGTGGCTGTAAGCTGAACGGGACCGCCATGGTGGAGTCTTACATCACCACGCAGATCACGGCCCATGAAGAGTACTGCGCCAACAGTGAGTTGTGCTTGTTGTTGACGATGTTGTTGTGGTGTTGTTGTTGTGGTGTTGTTGTTGTTGATGATGTTGATGTGGTTGTTCTCATTCGTCAACAGTCCTCTTGTCAATGTTCACTGGAAGAGACAACATAGAGAATACTACATGGCTTGCTGTGTCGTACTTGAACTGCGAGCGAAAGCGAGATTTTCAATAATTGAAAAACCAACGAGTGTATATCTGGTACGACACAGCAAGTCATGTAGTATTCTGTTTATCCTACATACTGTACTTACGTGTATATTCCTCAAAACGTCCCGCAGTCGAGGCGTACAACTTGAAGACGCTTATTTAAGAACCTTGATATCTTCAAAATCCTCCTGCAATCTTTGACGTCAAAGTCAAGACACGTCACTCTAAAAAGTGTAGCGTGACGTGTACGCCCTAAAAACACTTCCAGGCAAAACAGCAGGCACAAAAGAGTTTATATAATGACGTTTGTCTCGGTGACTTTGGCGTTATAAGCAGTGAAAAAGCAGGTCCCTGTCAGCCTAGTTTGACACAACCTTATTTACATGATATAAACCCGTCTGGTTTGAACGAAATTGTTATCCCATGAGTAGTCTCTCTCACGTATGTAGGATAAACAATTATTCGTGCATTTGAAGGGTCTTTGTAAAACATACACAAACATGTTTGATTTCTACTAACCAACTCCTGCCCCCCTGAATATATATACCCCCCAAATAAAAAATAAGATAAAATCCAGGCCCGCCGCCCCCTTTTACTTGTCATGTCACAGTAGCTATCTATCAGTTATGTTTCTACTGGTCATAAAATATGTCTCGTATTGCTTATCTATACATGGTATTCTTTATTTTTTCAGTTTCTCCTATTAGCCGGAAGCCCTGCCGTAAGTAAAATATACATATATATATTCCGTTGGTTGTTAATCTGTGTGTTTGTTTAAAGGCTTCTTTGTTTTTTTGTTTACATGCATGCATGATTGACTGGTAGAATGCTTAGTCACGGCCTGTTGAGTTGCGTGCATGCATCTGTCAGTGTATATGAGACTGCGAGTGTGTGTGTGTGCGTGTGGTGTGTGTGTGTATGTGTGTGTGCGTGTGTGTGTGTGCGTGTGGTGTGTGTGTGTATGTGTGTGTGCGTGTGCATGTATTTTATTCTATTATTATTATGTTTGTTTGTTTGTTTGTTTGCTTAACGCCCATCCGACCACGAAGGGCCATATCAGGGCGGTATTATTATTATGATTAATAGCAGTAGTAGTAGCAGTTGTAGTAGTATTTTAAGTAGTATTCGTCTTCTTAATTATTTTGATTAATAGTTTCAGGTTCCGAGCCAACAGGGTCTGCAGAGAGGATGAGCGTGACGTCTGTTGTGGCTCTACTCACTCTACTTGCTACTGTCATAGTGAAGTCATAATCAACCCGGTGACGCCATGCTGATTTTGTGACGTAAGAGAAGAAATCGGTGACAAAACAGTCTGAAAACTGCAAAACATCCGTTTAGTGAAATCCACTTTGTGTTACCCTCCTTTCCAATTCAAGGGACAAAGACCCCCCCTCCCCCCCCCCCCCCCCCCCCCCCCCCCCCCCCCCCTGTAAAAAAAGTAAATAGATACAGAAACAGCAGGGGTGCATGTGACTTAGCTTTTTGATAGGTGTTCCGGCAGCAGTGTTCCCGAAGACAATACGTATACAGGGCTGGTTTCATGGACTCGCGGTGTCACACGGACAGTCGGACCACATATTCGTCACGTGACTGCGGTTGTCCGGACGGGGTGCTGTGGGAGGACTGCACTGTAATCGGACAACTCCTCGTGCAAACAGGCACAGTCGGCCGACTGACATCTTCATGAAGAATTAGAAAATAACTGAAACAAAACGCTGGAGCGTTAGTATCTGTAGTTTGCAAAATTCGGGTTTGGTTTGGAGGCTGAAGCGTTAGATAATTATGTTGAAACATAAACCAGAGGAAGATAGACTTGTATTGTTGAGAAGGAAACAGCGTGCCCTGCATTACACAGTCCCTTTATACACAACGCTTTTCACAAAATAACTGTTTTGGGTATTGTATGTTTTGTACATGAAAAGATCGATTTTGTTGTTGTTGATTTTGTTTTGTATGTATTCTTGCCACAGAGAGTTACTGTTGAGAGCAAAGTGCCATCAAGTATTTTGACATGAAATTTGTCACCCTAGCTTCACCGGTTCAAGCATTACACATCTGCTTGTAGAATAATAAAATGACACAACGACTTGTCATGATAAAGTATACCCCTGCAGAAGTTAGTAGTTATCTTTAGTGTAACCTTGATGCAGGTAAACATGAAATCCAAAACAACTAGACTGATGACGTTCACAAATCACTATTTTGTTTTGTTTCTATTCTCATTATTTTGAAACATTAGAAGTCTTTTTTGAATGGCCTGAGTTTCTTCACGGACATTTTCTTTTTTAAAAAATATATATTGTTTTATTTGAATATGCCCTCTTCATCAACTTACTAATTAATTTTAGGAAAAATAGTCAATGGCTTGTAATTATGTCGCACCATTTTTGACGGCAAAGGCAAATATGTCGACCAGGAGTTGGTTTAAACGAATTTATTCAGAGAATTGCAAATAACCATGCCGTACACAATCAGTGAAATACATGGAGAACAACCGATGCTTACAAACGTGCTCTCAAGCAGCAATCTTAATATCTGATTTGGCGGACGAATACAACGTGTATGTAAATAGTAGTTGGGTTTGTAAAGGGAAATGAAGGAAGAACAAATAGCAACTAAATACAAATATAAAGCAACAAAAGCAAAAGCAGCTTGACATTAGCAAAGGCTGCAATGAACCTGTACAACTTATCAAAATTCAATCCATTTTCGACCAGGAGTTGCTGTTGTTGTTGCTTTTGCTGTTGTTGTCACTTATGTTCTTTTTTTCCAAACACCGGACTGACTTCCTTAAACATTACACTTGGAACGTTTGTCATTTTTTTTGGTGAAATAAATTACAATTTTGTAGCAGAGATATATACCGTTATCATAGTTATATGAGTAACCAGATTGATTGTTTTACTGTCACGTTTCTGTTTTAAGATTCATGTACATTTGTGTATTGTGTATTGTGTGTTGTGTATTGTGTGTGCATACATTGTTGTTGTTTTCTCCCCTATCAACACAACATGCTTTATTTTGTTCCAGAAATATACTTTTTACAAATGTGGTTGTCTTAGGTTGTTTTTGCATAAATGTAAATTTTGATTATATACAATTTGTGTTCAAGGACTTTAAAATTAAAGAAGCAGTCCTCTGGAAAGTATGAATTCCGTTATTGTTAAAAACGTTTGAGTAAAAACCAAACAAACTGAAAAAAAGTATTTGTTTCTGAAACATGTTATACATTAACAACAAAAAAGAACAAACACTGAAAATGCAAGCACAAGAACTCTGACCTAGCGGTCTCTAACGTGAGCAAATAGACCAATGACACAATGCAGACTGTGCTTGTTGTCCACAGAAGACAGCGGTACGTCAGATATGTTGACCTTTCAGCCCCTCAGTAAAAGAGACGCTTTTGCCACGAAACACGCGATGCGTTGTATGTTATCCTTTTGATACAAGATACAAGATACAAGATATTTATTCACCAATTTTGCAAAAGGATTTCATGTTTGCAATCAAAACAAACAGTAGTTTTGAAACCCAGCAGTCGCATATTGTCAGACAACGTCAAACATGTTTCTTCATGAGACAGACAGCGTCCCTCTAGTGGGTTAAGAAAGTTACAAATGTTGTATTCAGAACTCTATTTCTTGGGTAAATTTTTTTAACATGTTGTGTTTTGTTCTTGCCCTGTGGTGTTTGTTTCAGAATCTGATTTGTACAAATGAATAAATCAATTGCTTTCTTTACAGTTGGACTTGTGTTGTTAAATGTGCTCGGGTCTTTGTATTTTAAAACGTTTATTTGTGTCGTGTTCCCCTTCAATTATTTTTTCCCCTCCGATGTGTCCATAATGTGCAGCTGTGCGTTATGCTATGTGCTGCTTTCCAAACACTGTTTTGTCAACTAGCCTGGACGCGCAGCTTCATGCATATCTAAGATTAGCTGTGTGTGTGTGTGTGTGTGTGTGTGTAAGTGTGGTGTGTGTGTTTGTGTGTGTGTGTGTGTGTGTGTGTGTGTGTGTGTAAGTATGTGTGTGTGTGTAAGTGTGTGTGTGTGCGTGTGTGCGTGCGTGTTTGTGTGTGTGTGTGTGTGTGTGTGCGTGAAAAAATATGCCAGTAATTGTAGGTCAGGATGCTTGACTGAGGTAAGTTTTACGTCCCCTTAGGACCAGTTATCCTATTTTGGGACAGGTGGAGGCTGTATGCTGTGTGGAAAGGAGGTGGGGGGGGGGGACAAAACACCAGACAGACCGACAGACATATCGACGTTACAGTTCCGGAGCGCACGATCAACATTCCTTGGCGATTTTGTCCCTGACAAGGCACAACTCTTAAAATGAATACGAACATCTATGGTAACACTTAAGATAACGATAAAGAAAAAATAATAATAACCAGCTTGTCAAGTGCGACTGGTAATCTTTAAGTTGACGTTAAAGCTGTAAAATCTCCTTGCCTTCACAGCAGAAAAAAAGCAGACATGCCCTGTTACTTGAAAGGGAGAATTCGTTGTTCACAAATTATTGAAAGACCCAAACATACTTCTGCATGCTTTCTTTCTCTTCGTAATAAGCTGTTTCGCAGCAATATACTCTGATGCTTTTCTCAACGCGTCAGGTCACTCAAAACGTCCGCAGAACACAGTACTGGAACTCACTAATTGGAATACGAACAGATTTGGAAAGCTCGTAGTAACACCTGTCTTGATAAATAAGCGTCGTACAGAACCAGCGCCCTTCCATTGACACGTGTTTGAACACTAACACTGTTCTCCTGGTTAGTGACTTTCTTTTTTTTAGAAATCTTTACCAAGAAACTCTTCACAAATGCAGCGCTTCTGATAAGAAAGCTCTTTCCAAATATATGTATCAAGATTTACCTACAGTTTTGAACATGACATACTTGTGATGGCATCAACCAGATTCTCGATAATCATTCCAAGATTGCCTCAAAAATCCGGATCCTACTATTTTGAACTTACCTTCGAATGTTAAATAGTTGTTCTTATCTTGCATCGTATTTTTAAGGTTGTCCCCCGCTACTTAGAAGCGGGTTCCAGAGTTGCATTGTTGAATGACACTGGTGTAGCTGCCTACATGATCAGTCAGTTTGCAGCAGGGAGTGGGCGAATGAGCTTTCGAGAGCGGGTGAATTCATTTCTTTATTTACTAGAATTCATTTGGCTTACAATTTTTGTCCCAAACATCTTGTTCTACCCCCCACCCCCCAAAGTCTTTTCTTTCATTCATCTGTAAAAATCACACAAGAAAGCATCGATTAAACAGTTGCAAGTTTAGCATGAGATGCAAGGACAAGGTCTGCCATCAAAAAGCACTGCTGCGACAATCTACTCTATTGGTAAATCGACCACCATGTAAACATGATGAGGGCTTATCTGCCTGTTACCGATATGCCTCGTTAAACTTCATTCCGGCGCAGACTCAATGGCTCTATCTGACAAGACCTTGCCCGTACACCTTTTATTTTCCATGTTATGACCCTGTTTCAATTAGAGAACATTTGCACAAGACCGACTTGTAGATAATCATCCCTGTCTGTTAGAAATGATAACGGTATCTAGTGATTGACATGCTGAGGTTTGTCAAAATCAGCATCTGGGTTCATGAAATTGTCGATCATGAGAAAAAGATATCTTCTCGTCTGTACAGTCCAGTGAAGACTCTCATTCGCTCTTCTCTTTCAGGCAGCTTAAAGCCTGGCCATGTTTTCTTGGAGGGGGGAGGGTGGGTAAGTAAGGTAAAAAGTTATATTTGTTCAGCTGTATTGCTCACTTTGATTCTGTGTTTCGGATTTGAACTGGGAAGTAAGCTATATGTAAAACACAAATCCCCTTTCGCAACAGAATTATGTTTTATCCAATGCACACTTTTGTCTTCCCCCCCTGCATACAGTTCCATACAAGATTCCTTCCAAGATTCCACAACCTTTCATACTTTCAAACTTTTTTTCTCCTTCAGAATGTATCATTCATTTCGGTATTTTTTTTTAGTTCACGAGGCGATAGCGTATTAGTCAGTAATGTACACTCTTCCAAAAAAGTTAAGGATCGGTTGAAAAAACGGATCTAATTATAAAAAATTGCCAAAAAATTAAACATCGACAATAATTAAAAGATTAATGTGTTTGAATTAACAAATGAACAATGAGTCTTGACCTAGAATTTTGTTTGGCAGGCAGAGTTATTTCCCTTTGTGGGACTTCTCAAAAGCTTCTGCATTTTGGAAGAAAAAGGGTGGTTTTTTTATGGCCCCATGAAATTTGCGGAACGCATGCCAGGGCAAAAGGTTGTGATGCACGTGCTACAACAGGGTCCTGGCTATGAACATCGCTCACCAGTTTGTGTTTAAAGGTTGACACGATGACACAATTATGCACAGTAGCAACATGCCCCCACGAAGAAAACTGAGCGATTTGGATAGAGGAAGGGCAATAGGATGGCTACAAGACGATGTTGCTGCCAGGCAAGTGGCCCA
This sequence comes from Littorina saxatilis, assembly GCF_037325665.1. NCBI lineage: Eukaryota > Metazoa > Mollusca > Gastropoda > Littorinimorpha > Littorinidae > Littorina > Littorina saxatilis. The sequence continues at coordinate 57,836,603 of NC_090251.1, forward strand.
GAGGTGTGTGTGTGTGTGTGTGTGTGTCGCTCTGTCTCTGTTTGAATATGCCATTCGTATGTTCCCATGTTTGTGGTAAGTGCAACATACTTAGCCCGAATGGCTTTCCCAAGTCTTGACACTGACCACAGGTCTTGACATCATATCTGTCGTCCTGCAGAGTAGTCCGTGTTAACACGCCCAGTGTCCGTGCCCAGGTCCATGTCTTGTTGCCTGGGGCCGAGCACTCAGTCAAGTGTGAAGGACAACTTGGGCTCAAAGGTCTTGTCCTTGACCCTTTAACAGCCTGTCAGGGGGCAAACAGGCCGTGACCGCGGTTCACAACAAAGGACCGTTGGAATTGTTTTCTGCTTCACTTCTTTTGCTATCTAATCACACAACAAAAGCAATCACTGAATGAAAAGCCAGTTCTCCTTTCGCGAGGACATTGGTTCCGCTTGGCCAGAATGGCTGAGTTGTGTCAAACATTTTTTTGAGACTACTATGCGATGCTGATTATAATTGCAGATGTCCAGAACTGAAGTATTGATTTCCTGGAGTGTATACTCCGGTTTTCAGAGTATGCGTCATCTTGAGCGTGAAACAGATTTCTGTGGATCGTTCTTTTTATGAGGATACAGGCCGTTGGGTCTAGAAGGTTGTCTAACAGACTTTTTTGTTTGACCGTCTGTTTTTTTCCTTAGTTTACGTGTGACATTTGAGTTCATTATCCTTCCATCGCTTGTGGTACGTTCCCACTGAACTCCTCGTAATAGTTGTGTTAGCCAATCTTTGACCCAGCATGGACTGTCAGATTGCATTTTAGCCCAGAAGCTTAAGAATTACTTGATTAGTTTGTTCATTAGAGTTGTAAATGAAATCGAATGTTCACTACCTGAGTATAGATAATTGCACTGTAATCCTAATTTATACACTCTTTGATTGCAATTTATGTTACTTATATGGCCAAGCGCGTCATTTTAATTTCCAGATATGGAAAAAGGAGGTATAAATCTGTTGAAAAACCGGGGAAGCCTTGCAGTATCTTTCTGAGCATGCGCTTTGGATAGCTAAACCATTATTTGAGCATGTGCACTTGTTGTCAAAACTCGTCAAAATTCATTTGACGTTTTATCTTTAGCTGCGCAGGAATCTTCAAATGCCTACGCTCGGACACAGAAATGGCGCACCAGGGAAAAGGTTTTTTACCGGTTAGAAATCTCCAGTTCAATAACATTGGAATAATTTCGTACCACCTATATTTCTTAACATGGTTCTGGAGAAAATGATATTTCGTCCATTTCGTCCATTTTCGAAGACAACAATATTACAGTCAGCATGCTGATTCAAGACAACAATATTACAGTCAGCATGCTGATTCAAGACAACAATATTACAGTCAGCATGCTGATTCAAGACAACAATATTACAGTCAGCATGCTGATTCAAGACAACAATATTACCGTCAGCATGCTGATTCGAAGACAACAATATTACAGTCAGCATGCTGATTCAAGACAACAATATTACAGTCAGCATGCTGATTCCGGGGGTACAGGAGTAAGCTTCAAATTTCATTTCATATTTTAGTTTTGAACAGGAAAAAACAATAAAAACAGAAAACATATAGGAAACACGCAAAGAACTCGAATGACCGGTGACAAAATAACAACAACAACATCTTGATACAAAACAACAACAACAACATCTTGATACAAAATAACAACAACAACATCTTGATACAAAACAACAACAACAACATCTTGATACAAAACAACAACAACAACATCTTGATACAAAATAACAACAACAACATCTTGATACAAAACAACAACAACAACATCTTGATACAAAACAACAACAACAACATCTTGATACAAAACAACAACAACAACATCTTGATACAAAACAACAACAACAACAACATCTTGATACAAAATAACAACAACAACATCTTGATACAAAACACGGACGAACATTTATTCTGTTTTCACTTCTCAGTGAATAGACCCTAGCCAGCTAGGAACCCAAGAATGTTTCGCATTCAAAAGATAGGAGTTTTCAGGTTGGATGCATAGAGAGCTTGTACTTTAGTATGAGCGCAATATGCGTCCGGGTTAATTGCTCAGTAAACTTTTGACCTCGAATTACTGGCAAAACATTGAACCTAAATCACGGTCAGATTTTTTTTTATTTTTTACTTTTATATTAAAAAGAAAAATGTCAAAGGGACTGAGAAACGACACGGAATAAACAAATAAGTCGTCTTTTCTTCACCCTCTCTTTCTTAATTGAAATCTCTGACGTCATAAGTGAAACAAAGTTCGAAAAGACGTCATATTGCAAATAAAGACGTCACGTAATAATTCTGTCACTTCTTCTGCATGTCTCCCGAGGGAGTGACACATATCAAAGAATATGTCTGGGTGACTACGCCATGTCAGCAATAGAATATTACGCGAAAGGTGACCGTCAGGCTGTGCACCAATCGCTAGTGTATGACATTAACACGTCAATATTACCAGCTATTGTGTGACATTAACACGTCAATATTACCAGCTAGTGTATGACATTAACACGTCAATATTACCAGCTAGTGTATGACATTAACACGTCAATATTACCAGCTAGTGTATGACATTAACACGTCAATATTACCAGCTAGTGTATGACATTAACACGTCAATATTACCAGCTAGTGTGTGACATTAACACGTCAATATTACCAGCTAGTGTATGACATTAACACGTCAATATTACCAGCTAGTGTATGACATTAACACGTCAATATTACCAGCTAGTGTATGACATTAACACGTCAATATTACCAGCTAGTGTATGACATTAACACGTCAATATTACCAGCTAGTGTATGACATTAACACGTCAATATTACCAGCTAGTGTATGACATTAACACGTCAATATTACCAGCTATTGTGTGACATTAACACGTCAATATTACCAGCTAGTGTATGACATTAACACGTCAATATTACCAGCTAGTGTATGACATTAACACGTCAATATTACCAGCTAGTGTATGACATTAACACGTCAATATTACCAGCTAGTGTATGACATTAACACGTCAATATT